>NC_036845.1:11349766-11470461 GCF_002910315.2 Salvelinus sp. IW2-2015
TCTACCTCACTTGCTTTTGGCAATGTAACAACATGTTTCCCATGCCAATAAAGCCCCTTAAATTGAAGAATTGAAAGAGAGAGAGAAGAGAGAGGAGAGAGAGAAGAGAGAGAGAGAGATGAGAGAGAGAGAGAGACGGAGAAGAGAGAGAGAGAGAGAGAGAGAGAGAAGAGAGAGAGAGAGAGAGAGAGAGAGAGAGAGAGAGAGAGAGAGAGAGACGAGAGAGAGAGAGAGAGAGAGAGAGAGAGAGAGAGAGAGAGAGAGAGAGAGAGAGAGAGAGAGAGGAGGAGAGAGAGAGAGAGAGAGAGAGAGAGAGAGAGAGAGAGAGAGAGGAGAGAGAGAAGAGAAGAGAGAGAGAGAGAGAAGAGAGAGAGAGAGAGAGGGCCGCCGTAGCAGACATGGCGCTCAAGAGAAGACAGGCTATGTGCTCACTGCCCACAAAGAGGTGGAAACTGAGCTGCACTTCCTAACTCCTGCCAGTATGACCATATTAGAGAGACATATTTCCCTCAGATTACACAGATCCACAAAGAATTCGAAAACAAATCCAATTTTGATAAACTCCCATATCTACTGGGTGAAATCCACAGGTGCCATCACAGCAGCAAGATTTGTGACCTGTTGCCACAAGAAAAGGGCAACCAGTGAAAGAACAAACACCATTGTAAATACAACCATATTTATGTTTATTTATTTTAACTTGGTGTCTTTAACCATTTGACATTGTTACAACACTGCATATATATAATATGACATTTGTTAATGTCTTTATTGTTTTTGAAACGTCTGTATGTGTAATGTTTACTGTTTAATGTGTAATGTTTACAGACAGACAGACGGACGGACGGACGGACGGAACGGACGAGACGGAACGGCGATAGATAGATAGATAGATAGATAGATAGATAGATAGATAGATAGATAGATAGATAGATAGATAGATAGATAGATAGATAGATAGATAGATAGATAGATAGATAGATAGATAGATAGATAGATAGATAGATTAGATAGATAGATAGATAGATAGATAGATAGATAGATAGAGATAGATAGATAGATAGATAAGAGACGCGAAACATGGATGTCTCATACTTAGACGTATCTCCCAGTGGGATTCCTTGTGAGTCACTTATATTTTTTGTTCCTTCACTGTTCGTCTGATAAATAAGCTGTGTGTTTCCCTCCTCAGTTTGTTTATCCCGCTGACCACTGCTTCTCTTTTAGAACAGCTGGTCTCTCTTCCTGTTCATCCTTATCAGCAGTCCGTGAGGATAAAGTGTTGCCTATGTTTGGCTCTGCGACTTGAAGATGATAATATGCTTGCACACTCATATAGGAGATGGAGCAAAAAGTCCAGACAGAGAGTTCCTGTGTGTGTGTGTGTGTGTGTGTGTGTGGTGTGGTGTGTGTGTGTGTGTGTTGTGTGTGTGTGTGTGTGTGTGTGTGTGTGTGTAGTGCGTAATTGATAGCACAAGTCTGTCTGGAACTTGTAGTAGTAGATATTATACAAAAGTGAAATAAACAATACAAATTAACAGTAAACATTACACATACAGAAGTTTCAAAACAATAAAGACATTACAAATGTTATATTATATATATACAGTGTTGTAACAATGTACAAATGGTTAAAGCACACAAGTTAAAATAAACAAGCATAAATATGGGTTGTATTTACAATGGTGTTTGTTCTTCACTGGTTGCCCTTTTCTCTCTCTCTCTCTCTCTCTCTCTCTCTCTCTGTGTCTCTCTCTCTCTCTGTGTGTGTGCATGTGCAGATGTCATCTTTTGAGGTCCCGGGAGTCCAAAATGAAGTGATAAAGGTCCAGAAGAACTAATGGCAGAATTGTAAGAGGTAGGATCATTTTTAAATAATGAAGAACAATCCCTTTACAACATGTCTGTGTTGACTGATTCAACTTTATGTTCTTTATATAAAGATGCACACATTTCTTAAAGGGCCAATCAGCAGTTGAAACAATAACAAAGCGCCTCTGTTTCTGTAAAAAGTTGAGGGATGAGTAAAAGGCTGAGGGATGGAGAAATGCAATCACTGTCAAATTCATGGACAGAGCTATGAATGCATGGACTGACCATCTATGATATCACAATTTGTTTACAAACATTGGAGTAAAACAAGCTTATATTTTGGGTTCTGATGGGGATACGACAGTTAAAGTAAGCTCATGAGGAATTTACAACTTATATTCTTCAAGAATTAATAGGTACATATAATTCATTTCAATTTCAAGTAAAAAAAAAAATGTAGCAACTGCCAATTGTCCCTTTAAAGCAGCTCCAGCCTCCAAGCCCTATCTTCATGATTTTCTGACGCCATCTAGTGACATCAGTGTGAAACTGCTACAACAAGCTCTGCCGTACGTCCCACGACCAAAATGTATCTAATTTTATTACTTAAGGATTTTAATCAGGATTTTAATCATCAACAGTCTATGGACACACCTGTGCATCAATGTAAGTTTTAAAAAATCCCATCAAAATTGGTCAGTTTAAGCTAGCGATACACTATACAGTGCATTCAGAAAGTATTCAGACCGCTTGACTTTTTCCACATTTTGTTACAGCCTTATTCTAAAATGAATTAAATAGGTTTTTCCCCCTCATCAATCTACATAGCAAAACTCAAGGTAAAAAAGGTAAAAAGGTAAAAAACTCAAATATCACATTTACATAAGTATTCAGACCCTTTACTCAGTACCTTGTTAAAGCACCTTTGGCAGCGATTACAGCCTCGAGTCTTCTTGGGTATGACGTTACAAGTTTGGTACACCTGTATTTGGGGAGTTTCTCACATTTTTCTCTGCAGATCCGCTTAAGCTCTGTCAGGTTGTATGGGGAGCGTCGCCTCACAGCTATTTTCAGGTCTCTCCAGAGATGTTCGATCGGGTTCATGTCCGGGCTCTGACTGGGCCACTCAAGGACATTCAGAGACTTGTCCCGAAGCCACTCCTGCGTGGTCTTGTCCCGAAGCCACTCCTGCGTGGTCTTGGCTCTACCACAAAGGCCTGATTGGTGGAGTGCTGCAGAGATGGTTGTCCTTCTGGAAGGTTCTCCCATCTCCACAGTGGAACTCGGGAGCTCTGTCAGAGTGACCATCGGGTTCTTGGTCACTTCCCTGACCAAGGCCCTTCTCCCCCGATTGCTCAGTTTGGCCGGGCGGCCAGCTCYAGGAAGAGWCTTGGTGGTTCCAAACTTCTTCCATTTAAGAACGATGGAGACCACTGTKTTCTTGGGGACYTTCAATGCTGCAGACATTTTTTGGTACCYTTCCCCAGATCTGTGCTTYRACACAATCCTGTCTTGGAGCTCTACGGACAATTCCTTCGACCTTAAGGCTAGGTTTTTGCTCTGACAAGCACTGTCAACTATGGGACCTTATTTAGACAGGTGTGTGCCTTTACAAATCATGTCCAATCAATTGAATTGACCACAGGTGGACTCCAATCAAGTTGTAGAAACATCTCAAGGATGATCAATGAAAACAGGAAGCATCTGAGCTCAATTTCGAGTCCTATAGCAAAGGGTCTGAATAGTTATGCAAATAAGGTATTTCTGCTTTCTATTTTCAATAAATTTGCAAACATTTCTAAAAACATGTTTACACTTTGTCATTATGGGGTATTGTGTGTACATGAGTAAAAAAATGTATTTAATCAACTTTAGAATAAAGCTGTAACGTAACAAAATGTGGGAAAATACAAGGGGTCTGAATACTTTCCGAATGCACTGTATATACAAAATTATGTGGACACCCCTTCAAATGAGTGGATTCTGCTATTTCATTCCCACCAGTTGCTGACAGGTGTATAAAATGGAGCACACAGCCATGCAATCTCCATAGACAAACATTGGCAGTAGAATGGCCTGTACTGAAGAGCTCAACAAGTCAGTTCGTCAAATATCTGCTTTGATAGAGCTTCCCCGGTCAACTCTAAGTGCTGTTATTGTGAATTGGGAACGTCTAGGAGCATAAACGGTTCAACCGCGAAGTGGTAGGCCACACAAGCTCACAGAATGGGACCGGTGAGAGCTGAAGCGTGTAGCATGTAAAAATTGCCTGTCCTTGGTTGAAACACTGTCTTACTGTCTCGAAGCTGTCTCTGGAAGCAATGTCAGCACAATAACTGTTCTTTGGGAGCTTCATGAAATGGGTTTCCATGGCCGAGCAGCCGCACACAAGCCTAAGATCACCATGCGCAATGCAAAGCATCGACTGGAGTGGTGTAAAGCTTGCTGCCATTGGACTCTGGAGCAGTGGAAACGTGTTCTCTGGAGTGATGAATAACGCTTCACCATCTTGCAGTCCGATGGACGATTCCGGGTTTGGATTCCAGTAGAACACTACCTACCCTAATGCATAGTGCCAAGTGTAAAATTTGATGGAGGAGGAATAATGATCTGGGGCTGTTTTTCATGGTTCGGGCTAGGCCCCTTATTTCCAGTGAAGGGACATTTTAATGCTACAGCATACAATGACGTTCCAGATGATTCTGTGCTTCCAACTTTGTGGAAACAGTTTGGGGAATGCCCTTTCCTGTTTCAGCATGACAATGCCCCCGTGCACAAAGCAAGATCGTTACAGAAATGGTTTGTCAAGATCAGTGTGGAAGAACTTGACTGGCCTGCACAGAGCCCTGACCTCAACCTCATTGAACACCGTTGGGATGAATTGGAACACCGACTGTCAGCCAGGCCTAATCACCCAACATCAGTGCCCGACCTCACTAATGCTCTTGTGGCTGAAAGCAAGTCCCCGCAGCAATGTTCCAACATCTAGTGGAAAGCCTTCCCAGAAGATTGGAGGCTGTTATAGCAGCAAAGGGGGGACCAACTCCATATTAATGACCATGATTTTGGAAAGAGATGTTCGATGAGCAGGTGTCCACATACTTTTGGTCATGTAGTGTATGTATAATCATGAAAACCGTAATAATGCAATTTAGAAAGTAATATTTCATGATCAACCATGTCAAACGCTTTGGATAAATCTAAAAAGATGCAAAGAGTGTATTCATCATTGTTAAGGGCTGTAAAGATTTTATCCACAAGTTGCGAAAGAGCCATATCTTTGGAGTAGTTTTTACGAAAACCATATTGGTTCTCATATACAATACAGTGTTGATTTAAATGTTTCAACATTCTCTTATACAACAATTTTTGTAGGATTTTAGAAAAACCTGGAAGTACAGATATTGGGCTCAGTAATCGAGGCTCAGTAATCGAGGAAGACACTGATTTCACCAGAGGCACCGATCTCATCATGACCTGCTGCTGATATCTTGAAGTTACCGATTACCTCCATCACCATTACATCAGGAGGATCAAACTGAATCAGATAAGGGAAATGTCCCTCAATGTAATCCAAGGGATTTCCTTCAGTTTTCTCAATTTTCATTCACAGAGAGTAACCCACACTCACAAGAAGTTAGTAAATTCACATAAAATAACATCAAGATCACTACAGGTCTTATTTAGAACAATAAATTAAGATGGAATAATTGTAGATGCCTTTTTGATGATTTTCCAAGTTGACTTTATATTATTTAAGAATTCTTGTAATTTTTTTGTAATATATATTTTTAGGGATATCCGAAGTAGGTGAGTAAATTTGTTCTTATACTTTTTGGAATTTGCAGAATTCAGGGGAGAGGGATTTGTGAGAAACTTTTTATACAACTTGTTTTTTTTAACTGACGATTTTTTGAGACCCGTTCAGTGGCGACCTGTCATTCAGGGCAGGTGGGGTAGACCCACATTCTTAGCAAAAAAACAATTGTAATTTTTTTTGTTGTTGCTGTTTTGCATGTTATTTGGCATTTAATACGTGTCCACTATCAGTTTGCGAACAATGTAAAAAAAAATATAATATCATTGAGTTTTTATAAAGCTGCATACAAACATGGTCTCTTTTTTGTTTTCTTGAGTAAGGCAGCTCCAAAATGCAGGTGTTTCAGCCTAGCTCAGTGCTTTCTGTGGTGGTGGGGCAAGCCAGCAGAAAATAGGAGTGTTGTGCCGTGATTGGCTCAGTGTTCTGTCACTCATGGGGAAACTACGTCACCACTACGTCACCAGTCCTTAGTAAGTGTAGACATCGAAAATTTTAGCCCTCTGCATCCTGCCATATAGTTACATTAGTAGTGCCCTTCCAAGAAGGCTCAAGGTCATTGGCCACAGATAAAATAACGTCAAATCACGTTATATGTACAGTAGCTTTGATTGGACTGATCATGTCAACATCTTACTTTCAAAATCTTAACTAGCAGTCATCATCAAGAATCAAGTCGACAATCTACTGACAAATAATTTTTAATCCTTGTGATATGAAGAGAAATAATGAAGATAATTATAGATGAAACGTATCGGTGCTCATCGACCATTGGCCATAACATAACACAACAAGTTGGAAATCGCAAATTCATCATTAAGTGGTTTGGAAGGAATCGATGACAGTGGCTAACCGCAAGCATAGCAACTGGTAAGTCGAGAATATATACGAGCTCAGACTGGGAAAATTTGTTTTGAACAGTCATCCAACCCGGAATTGTAAATCTTTCTCTTTCTTTGATGACAAAATTTGCCCACGAAGGACCGCCGCACCACCTTCCTGTTCAAGTGAGCACATCACAACAAGGTGAGTCCAAAAATGTCTTATATGCTGCTGCATAAATGATGTAATATGCCAGTGAGATATGTATACTGTAGCTAAGAAAGTAATACTAAGTGTATATTAGTAGCCCATGTCCCTCACCCTAATAATTTGGTCTATTTTCACCTCTTAATTTCGCCTAATGTTACTGTTCTGACTCGGAGGTGCACATGTAGCCTATAACCTGTTTTAAGAGAAATGTCATCATCTAATATTGCAAGAGCTTTCATTATTTGTTTATATGCCCCCTTTATTTATCCTACGTTTCTGACTTGGTGTACAGGGAAAATACTTTAAGAGCAGCCCATGTTCTGCATGCTGACACTGTAAATTTAAAAAGTGCTGAACAGTTATATTGACTACGTCCATCTTAGCTCGCTCATGTCTTAATCGAAATTACGGATTGCCTCTTATTCGCTCATCGTTCCTTTATGCCATAGTTTGTACATCTCAATTGTCAGTAGAAACCACAGCAAGCCATTTCAGCTATGTTTTTTAAAAAGGCAGTAAACGAGGCTGAATGAATTGTTTCGCTGCCAGACTAGGCTCCACTGATAGCCAGGTGTAGCGGTGGTAAGGTTTCACTCCATTGTGCTGGAAAGAAAGCTCTGCTGTTGGGACAGCTTTATGTAGGCCCTAACACAGAACCCAAACTGGCTGCGCGCATGCGCCATCATGCATAAATGTATTTTGTCCCCCCACACCAAACGCGATCACGACGCGCAGGTTAAAATATAAAAATATAAAAACTCTGAACCAATTATATTGATTTTGGGACAGGTCGAAAAGCATTAAACATTTATGGCAATTTAGCTAGCTAGCTTGCACTTGCTAGCTAATTTGTCCTATTTAGCTATGCACAAGGTCCTCTACTCCACCAATTAATCCACACATAAAACGGTCAACCGAATCGTTTCTAGTCATCTCTCCTCCTTCCAGGCCCTTTCTTCTCTTGACTTTATATTGCGATTGGCAACTTTCATAAATTAGGTGCATTACCGCCACTGGCCTCGTTCGTCTTTCAGTCACCCACGTGGGTATAACCAATGAGGAGATGGCACGTGGGTACCTGCTTCTATAAACTAATGAGGAGATGGGAGAGGCAGGACTTGCAGCGCGATCTGCGTCAGAAATAGAACTGACTTCTATTTTAGCCCTTGGCAAAGCAGACGCTTGTTGGCGCGCGCATGCAGTGTGGGTGCAATAATTGAATAATATAGATTTCTAAATGTATTTTGCAATGCTCTCGCACGTGACGCGAGCGGTGTAGTCAGCCTGTAACAGTTTGTGGGCACTGCTTGTGATCATTATAGTGCAATTCATGTATTGTTTAGTGTTAGGGGAGTTTTCCCCAGCAAGATTTACTTGCTAAAGTCACCACTGGACCCATTGTAAACCAAGGTTTCCAGAACCCTTCTGCTGCTCTCTTACATAGTTTAACTAAAGGAAAGAAAGCAGTGGTGAAATATAGAATTGAAAGATGTAAGAAAAGTCTGGACAGCAGACTCCACATCGGCCTGACTATAAAATTGTTCCCATTAAATATCATCAATCAACATCTTAAAGGGCTCACAATTACTTTTGTTAAATATTCTACATTTAATGCTATTAATCATTCCCATCTGTTAATTTCCAGCTGCCAAAGAGAAGTGGAAAATTGGAAAGTGATCAGAAATGTCAGTATAAAGTATACCTGTATTAGACACATTATTCAAATAATTTGTAAAAATATTATCAATAAAGGTGTCAGATGAACTGATCAGTCTTGTGGGCTTATAGACGAGGGGATACAAAACATCTGATGTCAGTGAGTGGTTCTCACGTGTAAATACATTTACAGAATGTTATAATCACCCAATAGAAAACACATTTTATCTTCATTATTAATCAAATCCAAGGCTGATGCAAGGATATCAATGAAACTACCAGAATCGGGTGGCCGATAGATGCATCCAATTACCACTTTCTTTACCACCAAAAAATGACAATTTGTGAATTTCTATGACTACAGATTCAACATCAATGTTATCAGATGTGAGTTTTTTTTTCTTACAAAGATTTGAAAATGTTTATGAACAAAAATACACTCCTCCTCCCATTCTTGATGATCTACAGTGGTGAACACCATTATAAGGAGACATGTCATAAAGCATGGTTTCTGAAAGAGCAACAATGGAAAATTCATGACAGAGAAGACAGACAATGAACAAGGTGGTCATGATTTTTAGGAAGACTGCGAATGTTCAAATGAAAGGTAGAAAATAAGCTTGTCTTGGGATCAGATCAAATCAAATCAAACCAAATCAAATGTTATTTGTCACATACACATGGTTAGCAGATATTAATGCGAGTGTTGCGAAATGCTTGTGCTTCTAGTTCCGACAATGCAGTAATAACCAACAAGTAATCTAACCTAACAATTCCACAACTACTACCTTATACACACAAGTGTAAAGGGTTTTTCAAGTCTCTCGTCCCTCTTTGATGCACCTGTACTGACCTGCCTTCTGGATGATAGCGGGGTGAACAGGCAGTGGCTCGGGTGGTTGTTGTCCTTGATGATCTTTTGGCCTTCCTGTGACATGGGTGGTGAAGGTGTCCTGGAGGGCAGGTAGTTTGCCCCGGTGATGCGTTGTGCAGACCCACTACCTCTGGAGAGCCTTACGGTTGTGGGCGGAGCAGTTGCCGTACCAGGCGGTGATACAGCCCGACAGGATGCTCTTGATTGTGCATCTGTAGAAGTTTGTGAGTGTTTTGGTGACAAGCCAAATTTCTTCAGCCTCCTGAGGTTGAAGAGGCGCTGCTGCGCCTTCTTCACAACGCTGTCTGTGTGGGTGGACCAATTAAGTTTGTCCGTGATGTGTACACGAGGAACTTAAAACTTTCCACCTTCTCCACTACTGTCCCGTCGATGTGGATAGGGGGTGCCCTCTGCTGTTTCCTGAAGTCCACAATCATCTCCTTTGTTTTGTTGACGTGGAGTGTGAGGTTATTTCCTGACACCAACTCGCCTCACCTCCTCCCTGTAGGCCGTCTCGTCGTTGTTGGTAATCAAGCCTACCAGCTGTAGTGTCATCCGCAAACTTGATGATTGAGTTGGAGGCGTGCATGGCCACGCAGTCGTGGGTGAACAGGGAGTACAGGAGAGGGCTCAGAACACACCCTTGTGGGGCCCCAGTGTTGAGGATCAGCGGGGTGGAGATGTTGTTACCTACCTCCCACCTGGGGCGGCAGATCAACTACTATACAGGTTGTTAAATTGCTTAACATTATAGCAATCCCAGAACAACAGCAAAGGACCTTGTGAAGATGCTGGAGGAAACAAGTACAAAAGTATTATATATCCACAGTAAAACGAGTCCTATATCGACATAAACTGAAAGGCCGCTCAGCAATGAAGAAGCACTGCCCAAAACCGCCATAAAAAAGCCACACTACGGTTTGCAACTGCACATGGGGACAAAGATCATACTTTTTGGAGAAATGTCCTCTGGTCTGATGAAACACAAATAGAACCTGTTGGCCATAATGACCATCGTTAGTTTGGAGGCTTGCAGCCAAAGAACACCATCCCAACCGTGAAGCATGGGGGTGGCAGCATCATGTTGTGGGGGTGCATTGCTGCAGGAGGGACTGGTGCACTTCACAAAATAGATGGCGTCATGGGAGTGGAAAATTATGTGGATATATTGAAGCAACATCTCAAGACATCTGTCAGGAAGTTAAAGTTAAATGGGTCTTCCAAATGGACAATGACCCTAAAGCATACTTCCAAAGATGTGGCAAAATGGCTTAAAGACAACAAAGTCAAGGTATTGGCTCTGGATAAGAGCGTCTGCTAAATGACTTAAATGTAAATGTAAATGTAAATGTATTGGAGTGGCCATCACAAAGCCCTAAAAGCTGAAATAAATCATTCTCTCTACTATTATTCTGACATTTCACATCCTTAAAATAAAGTGGTTATCCTAACTGACCTAAAACAGGGAATATTTACTCGGATTAAATGTCAGGAATTGTGAAAAACTGAGTTTACATGTATTTGGCTAAGGTGTATGTAAACATCCGACTTCAGCTGTATGTAAGAATGCTGTTCATTGACTACAGCTCAGCATTAACACCATAGTACCCTCCAAACTCATCATTAAGCTTGAGACCCTGGGTCTCGACCCCGCCCTGTGCAATTGGGTCCTGGACTTTCTGATGGGCCACCCCCAGGTGGTGAAGGTAGGAAACAACATCTCCACTCCACTTACCCTGAACACTGGGGCCCCACAAGGGTGCATTCTCAGCCCTCTCCTGTACTCCCTGTTCACCTCAAACTCAATCATCATGTTTTCAGACGACACTACAGCGGTAGGCTTGATTACCAACAATGATGAGACGGCCTACAGGGAGGAGGTGAGGTCAGGAAAATAACCTCTCACTCAATGTCAACACAACAAAGGAGATGATCGTGGACTTCAGGAAACAGCAGAGGGAGCACCCCCCTATCCACATCGACGGGTCAGTAGTGGAGAAGGTGGAAAGTTTTAAGTTCCTCGTCGTACACATCACGGACAAATTTAATTGGTCCACCCACACAGACAGCGTTGTGAAGAAGGCGCAGCAGCGCCTCTTCAACCTCAGGAGGCTGAAGAAATTTGGCTTTGGCTTGTCACCTAAAACACTCACAAACCTTTACAGATGCACAATCGAGAGCATCCTGTCGGGCTGTATCACCGCCTGGTAGGGCACCTGTACCGCYCTCAACCGCAAGGCTCTCCAGAGTGTAGTGCGGTCTGCGCAACGCATCACCAGGGGCAAGCTACCTGCCCTCCAGGACACCTACAGCACCCAATGTCACAGGAAGGCGAAAAAGATAATCAAGGACAACAACCACCCGAGCCACTGCCTGTTCACCCCGCTATCATCCAGAAGGCAAGGTCAGTACAGGTGCATCAAAGCTGGGACGCCACTTTAATCATGTTTACATTTCCTTCATTACTCATCTCTTATGCATATTCTGTATTCTATACCATCTACTGCATCTTGCCTATGCTGCACGGCCATCGCTCATCCATATATTTATATGTACATATTCTTATTCATCCCTTTACATTTGTGTGTATAAGGTAGTTGTTGCGATTTTGTTTGATTACATGTTAGATATTGTCAGATCTAGAAGCATAAGCATTTCGCTACACTCGCATTAACATCTGCTAACCATGTGTATGTGACCAATAAAATGTGATTTGATTTGATTCAAAACAACTGGAAACTCATGTGGTATCCCAGGAGGTCTACCCTGAGGGATGGTAAATCTCATACTAAAGTGAGTTGGAAACTGGAAACTAGCTCCGACTGGAAAAATACGTTTTGGGCGGTCATCCAACTTGGAATTCCAAATCCAGAACTCTCTCTAGAGCTCCGACCTGAAGATCACTTACGTCATGATTCAACTTTTTCTGAGTTCCCAGTTGTCTTGAAAGCACCATAAATCCAGAGAATGCAAGACTTTGATGACAAAATGTTCCCACAAGAAGGACTGCCTGTTCAAGTGAGCACAGCACAAGGGGAGTCCAMAAATGTCTTGTATGCTGCTGCATAAATTATGTAATATGCCAGTGAGATATGTATACTGTAGCTAAGAAAGTAATGCTAAGTTTATGTTGTGTAGTAAGCTGTTAGTAGCATGTGCCACACCCTAATAATTGGTCCCTTTCCCCCTCATAACTTAGCCTACTGTTCTGACTTGGTCATGCACATGTAGCCTATAGCCTGTTTTAGAGAAATTTGTAGGAGCCTTTATTGTCTGCTTATATGCCCCCTTTATTTATCCTACGGTTCTGACTTGGTGTACAGGGAGAATACTGTAACAACAACCTAGTGCCCAAAAAACTCATCACTAAGCTAAGGACTGGGACTAAACACCTCCGTCTGCAACTGGATCCTGGACTTCCTGATGAGCTGCCCCCAGGTGGTAAGGGTAGGCAACAACACATCTGCCACGCTGATCCTAAATACAGGGGCCCTAAGGGGTGCGTGCTTAGTCCCCTCCTGTACTCCCTGTTCACCCATGATTGCGTGCACGACTCCAACACCATCATTAAGTTTGCTGACAACACAACAGTGGTAGGCCTGATCACCGACAATGATGAGAAAGCAAATAGGGAGGAGGTTAGAGACCTTGCAGTGTTGCCAGGACAACAACCTCCCCCTCAATGTGAGCAAGACAAATGGCAAATGGTTATGGCACACATCAACTCCATCTCAGACACCCTAGACCCAATGTTACCTTTTTTCAGCACTGAGYAAATTTCAGGTCTGCTGAGCGCAAGCTTGAACATTGTAAAAATTCTGTGCAACTTTACAGTGAACACTGAGGCTGTACCCACTTTAAGTTAACAGGTTAACAGTGGTCAAGTAGATCCATTATTTATCCATCAAAAACAATGGAGAAAATGAATCCCATAACATTTTAACATGGAAATAGCTGTTCTATCATTCAGCCTACAATAGCAGCCAATGTGTGGTGCTCAATGTAGGCCTACATTCCATGAGACTTTTGAAACAAACATGCAGGGCTTGACATTACCATGTTTATCCACTTGTCCTTCAGATAAGGAGGTGACTGAAAATGTTGTTGTGTTGTTTGATGCAAGAAACAACTTTACAAAATAAATTGTATCACTATTCCCATACCATTATTACAGATAATCAGACAAATTATGCTACCCTCTGCTTATTGGCTACTTAGCTTATTCAAGCCTGTCTCAAAATACAACAATGCCCCTTTAAGACAAAAAAAGCTCTTTATTTTACTCACTTTTCAAAGAAGGCAAGAAATGCACATGTTTTAAGCTCTTGTAGGAAGTAATCACTCCCCCATTTCTGMCTACAAATTATCTATAACTGGGCTAATAACTGACTAACTAGCAAAGTATATGAACAAATGTGCACACGTGGCTACATGTAGCTCTCGCTTTGATCTCAAAATAAGGGATCTATTTATGACCGCCCATGCTCTAAACACAGTCCAGTTCAAAGTRAATGGCACAGATCCATATATGGCAATGGTCGATTTGCATACAGGCCCACTGCAGCTCTGATTGGTTATGGCGCACGGGTCTGTGTCGAGCACATGCCTGAGTTGTGCCTGTCAATGCAATAGAATCCTACTTTGATCCATTCTGCCTACAACAAAATCTCTTGCATAGTTAGTTTTGTTATCTGTATGTTGCATTGAAAGTGGCTAATATTGCATTGATTCAATCACAATTTCAACAGTAAAGGGAAACATTGATAGTGTTAACTAACGGGAAAAACTCAATCTCATGCTTCTTTACACAATATCTCTTCTGAATGGCAGTCCCGGGGGAGCTGGGCACCGTGCGCAGCTTAGGGAGAAAATTACCTAGACTCCACACTGCCCTCACCCACCTAGATAATACCTATGTGAGAATGCTGTTCATTAACTACAGCTTAATGTTCAACATCATTGTCCCCTCCAAGCTCGTCACCAAGCTTAGGACCCTGGGACTGAACACCTCCCTCTGCAACTGGATCCTGGACTTCCTGACGGGCCGCTCCCAGGTGGTGAGGGTAGGCAACATCACCTCTGCCACGCTGACCCTCAACACGGGGGCCCCACAGGGTTGTGTGCTTAGTCCCCTCCTGTACTCCCTGTTCACCCACGACTGCGTGGCCACRCACAACTCCAACACCATCATCAAGTTTACTGATGACACGACAATGGTAGGCCTGATCACCAGCGACGATGAGACAGCCTACAGGGAGGAGGTCAGTGACCTGGCAGTGTGGGACCGGAACAACAACCTCTCCCTCAAAGTCAGTAAATCACTAAGTACTTAAAATGGTCCACACACACACACAATCGTGAAGAAGGCGCGACAGCACCTCTTCCCCCTCAGGAGGTGGGCCAGTATCCCTGTGGAATGCTTCCAAAACCTTGAAGAGTCCATGCCCCAAATAATTGAGGCTGTTCTGAGGGCAAAGGGGGGTGCAACACAATATTAGTAAGGTGTTCCTTATGTTTGGTATTCTCCGTGTTTATACTGTAAGTGTTGTTTCTCAAGGTGATCTGTAGTCCTCTGCCATTAAGAAAGGTGCCACTTACAACTATAAGTGTAACTAATAACAACCAACGTACAGCAAAAACACATGATATCGTATTTGCATATAACGCCTTGATCATTCAATTTACTGTAGTATTTTACAGGCATGAACTGCTGTTTACTCAAATGTTCACTCAGTGAGAATATTACTAAAGCAATCATGACCAAGGAACAAATATAGAATTGTACTGAACAGTCTGGTAAAAGCAAAACAAACGCCACATATTGACACAAAATATGTGTATGTGGACTTTTTAGAATATATACAACAATATTAACAGAACATGCAATAATTTCAACCATTTTACTGAGTTAAAGTTAATATAAGGAAATCAGTCAATTGAAATAAATTCATTATGCCCTAATCTATAGATATTACATGATTGGGTAGGGCCGAAACCATGGGTGGTCCTGGGAGGGCATAGGCCCACCCACTGGCGAGCCAGGACCTACCACTGGGAAGCCAGCCCAGCCAATCAGAATGAGTTTTTCCCCACAAAAGGGCTTTAATACAGACAGAAATACTCCTGTTTCATCAGCTGTCTGGGTGGCTGGTCTCAGATGATCCCGCAGGTGAAGAAGCCAGATGTGGAGGTCCTGTATGGATTAAAAAGTATGGATTTCAGCCAACAAAGAAAGGTACGCAGCCACGGAGGACAAACCTAGCTACACGGTAAGGGTTTAAGAACGCAAGTTTTTACATGTATCGACCTTTGGCGACTTGATGTAGTTGGCAATACAGTCCACGTTTTAACATGTTTATTTGAACTTTTATTTAACTAGGCAAGTCAGTTAAGAACAAATTCTTATTTACAATGACGGCCTACCMCRGCCAAACCCGGACGATGCTGGTCCAATTGTGTGTTGCCCTATGGGACTCCCAATCACGGCCGGATGTGATACAGCCTGGATTCAAACCAGGGACTGTAGTGACACCTCTTGCACTGAGATGCAGTGCCTTAGACCGCTGCGCCACTCTGGTCTTTCTCGCCACATACTCGTCTCCACTCCACTCTGTTGGCGTGATCAGCAAAGTGGAGTGAGTTTTACTTGGCTAATGATAGGTAAGCTTAATGGGTTTAGTACAAGGTGTAAATACTGGTGTTGAAGATCCAAATGTTTTTATTTGAACAGATGGGAGACTACTGTATGTTACTCCAATGGATCCCTTCTGCCTTCTGTTGCACTACATGATCAAAGCGGGTAAAGTGGTAAGGCCCATATGCCAATACATATTTTTGAAACTAAAGTGTGCTTATTGCGTATTTACAGTTGAAGTAGGGAGTTTACATACACCTCCACCAAATACATGTAAACTCAGTTTAACACAATTCCTGACATTTAATCCTAGTAAAGATTCCCTGTCTTAGGTCAGTTAGGATCACCACTTTATTTTAAGAATGTGAAATGTCAGAATAATAGTAGAGAATGATTTCAGCTTTTACTTATTTCATAACATTCCCAGTGGGTCAGAAGTTTACATACACTCAATTAGTATTTGGTAGCATTGCCTTTAAATTGTTTAACTTGGGTCAAACGTTTCAGGAAGCCTTCCACAAGCTTCCCACAATAAGTTGGGTGAATTTTGGCCCATTCCTCCTGACAGAGCTGGTGTAACTGAGTCAGGATTGTAGGCCTCCTTGCTCGCACACGCTTTTCAGTTCTGCCCACACATTTTCTATAGGATTGCGGTCAGGGCTTTGTGCTGGCCACTCCAATACCTTGACTTTGTTGTCCTTAAGCCACTTTGCCATAACTTTGGAAGTGTGCTTGGGGTCATTGTCCATTTGGAAGACCCATTTGCGACCAAGCTTTAACTTCCTGACAGATGTCTTGAGATGTTGCTTCAATATATCCACATAATTTTCCTCCTCATGATGCCATCTATTTTGTGAAGTGCACCAGTCCCTCCTGCAGCAAAGCACTCCCACAAGATGATGCTGCCACCCCTGTGCTTCACGGTTGGGATGGTGTTCTTCGACTTGCAAGCCTCCCCCTTTTCCTCCAAACATAACGATGGTCATTATGGCCAAACAGTTCTATTTTGTTTCATCAGACCAGAGGACATTTCTCCAAAAAGTACAATCTTTGTCTCCATGTGCAGTTGCAAACCAGAGTCTGGCTTTTTTATGGCGTTTTTGGAGCAGTGGCTTCTTCCTTGCTGAGCGGCCTTTCAGTTTATGTCAATATAGGACTCATTTGACAGTGGATATAGATACTTTTGTACCTGTTTCCTCTAGCATCTTCACAAGGTCCTTTGCTGTTGTTCTGGGATTGATTTGCACTTTTCGCACCAAAGCACGTTCATCTCTAGGAGACAACACACGTCTCCTTCCTGAGCGGTATGACGGCTACGTGGTCCCATGGTGTTTATACTTACGTACTATTGTTTGTACAGATGAACGTGGTACCTTCAGGCGTTTGGAAATTGCTCCCAAGGATGAACCAGACTTGTGGAGGTCTACAATTTTCTTTCTGAGGTCTTGGCTAATTTCTTTTGATTTTCCTATGATGTCAAGCAAAGAGGCACTGAGTTTGAAGGTAGGCCTTGAAATACATCTACAGGTACACCTCCAATTGACTCACATGCTGTCAATTAGCCTATCAGAAGCTTCTAAAGCCATGACATCATCTTCTGGAATTTTCCAAGCTGTTTAAAGGCACAGTCAACTTAGTGTATGCACATTTCTGACCCACTGGAATTGTGATACAGTGAAATAATCTGTCTGTAAACAATTGTTGGGAAAATTACCTGTCATACACAAAGTAGATTTCCTAACCGACCTGCCAAAACTATAGTTTGTTAACAAGAAAGTTGTGGAGTGGTTGAAAAACGAGTTTTAATGACTCCAAGCTAAGTGTATGTAAACTTCTGACTTCAACTCTATCTTTCCCCTTTTGTGATCTCATCTTAGTCAGTCTTTCTCGCTTTGCGATCTCTCTTGTCCTCCCTTTGTGATGTCATACATTATCTCTTTCTTCCTTTGTTACATCCCCTGCCCTTTTTTTGTTATTTCATTATTTTCTTTGTGACGTCATCTCTGTCCTCTGTGATTCCATCTCTCTCCAGTCATTGTGTTGTCATTTAATTCTGTCTTCCTCTCTTTGTGATGTCACCTCTGCTCTCTTTGATTCCATCTTTATCCAGAATGTATTTTTCTTATTTTCTTTGTGATGCCATCTCTGTCCTCTGTGCTTTGATCTCTGTCTGGTCATTGTGATGTCATATCATTGTCTCTCTTTGCAAGGTAATTTCTGCACTTCTTTTGTGATGTCATCACTGTCTTCCTCTCTTTGTGATATCATTCTGCAGCAGGCAAAGTTCCAGTCCGTGTACCAGATGTTGATGGACGAGGACTTCCCAGCATGCACCAGGCTGCTGAGCTGCACGCACTCCCTGTACCACATGGCTGAGGTAAAAGGTCAGAGGTCACTGTACAGCCCACACAAACTAATGTTGAAAGTTAATGTGCTCCTCAGAAACAATTAACTGTAAAATTCCGGTTACAAACCCCTAACCCCAATAATTCATTTCTCACTTCTATGTCAGACTGAAGCGCACATTAATAGATTTAATTAGTATATCAGATAATTCAGAGACTGCAGCACCCTTGAAATTGTTTTAGATTTTCTAAAGATGAGCTGCACATGAACACATTATAAAAGTGTAATGTTGAGGGGTCTCAGGTGTTATGTGTTCTGTGTACTGCTCTTTCAGAGGTGAGCAGTCCGAAGTTTCACCGCTGCTGCCAGCAGAGGACCATGGAATGGTTAAAGAAAAAGGTACCCATTGATCAATCTATGAGCTGCATAAGCACATATCATTCTCTATAGTACATCCTGAAGCAATCTGATCCTGGCAACCTCCAGGTTGTGCAGGCTTTTGTTCTATCCCAGAAATAACACACCGGATTAATCGAATCATCAAACCCTTGATTAGTTGAATCAGGAGCTCAGAATTGCTGCTCTCCAGTAGATTTAACAGTGTAAACAGCGTGTTGGTTTTTCTGTGTACCTGCTGTTCTAGGCTGAGAGGACAGTGAAGGCCCTCGGAAAGACTAACATCTCAGTGGGAGAAAGGATGAAGTCCATGACGTACGTCAGAGTCAAGAAGGAATCAGAGACCCAGGAAGGTGAGTCACTCTCAGAGCCTGGTCTAATACCGCAGACCTGTGCAATGTTCTCCCTGGCCTGCAAACATCAAATTAACCAGAGGATGGCACCAAACCCACTTTAGAGATCAGGAGCTTTCCACACCAGACATTGCCTCAAGAGCCTTACATGTTACATTTTCGGTTTCACATGAATTTTATATTTAAAGCTCAGATTGTCAACCCAGTTTCCTGTGATATCAATAGGATGGATGTCATTCCATAATGAAGTGATGCTGTGGTATTGACCCTCTTATGCTCTCTCTTCATTGTAACACAGAGGACTACCTGCAGTATGCCCATGGTCTGATATCTGCGGACATCAGTGAAGACCTGAAAAAAGCTCTCCTCAAGCATCTACAGTATGTACATGCACTATCTAAACTGAAAAAGCACAATCTAAAATAACATTTTCATGTAGCTTCATTGTAAGTGTCACTGAGTAATTTGAATTAAATGTTAACCACCCCCAAAACTGAAGATGAGTGTGCGGTTTTGGAGACCGAAATCAAATAACTCATTGCAGTTAGATTTCTCAAGACACATCCCCCACAGTTTAAAAACAATTGCAGGGCCCAGGTCAGCACTTTTGACTGGAAATGATGTACTGGTGATGAAAGTGACATTGTGCTATTAAGACAGTGATACTTCTGAAGGTAATGCATTAAGCAGCATTATTAGTGTTTAACAGTCTGATGGTCAGTCATCTTTCACCTTCCTCCTGACAGGTTACCTGAGCTCTCAAGCCCTAAGAAAGTGGAGCATCATTCAAAGGTATTTTATTCAGCTTCTCTTTGTAGGCTACTTGTGTCATCACACTGTGTAGTTAGGCCTACTGTATATACTGACATATTTTTTCCTAGTTTTCTATTTACTTGGGGACAATGTTCTCTTTCTGCATGTGTTAGGAACCAAAGCGCGATAAATATTTTATTTGACATATAAACTATTGTAGGGTCTGGCTTTTCCACTGTGATGTTCTCTTGAGATTCACCAGAAGGTAGCAATGTACAGGTAGATTAGTGTGTTCTTATGCCTATTGTTGGTGGATGTGGTTGGTCAGTTTGTGGTACTCACGGTATCGCCGCGGTAACTTGTAAACGTGTGTCTGTGGTGTGATTGGTGGTTGGTGTTTAGAGTGATGGAAAGCAGGTCTCACTCTATACATCCCATCCTCATTCGGCAGAAGTGAAAACTGTCTGACAAATCAGTGTCCATTCATGAAGACTGCACCTAATCTCACTCACTTTGCAGGCGAAATCGGAGCTGTTCGGAGCTGAGCTGAAATCGGGAGAGGACTACACCAAATTCAACAGCTCCGATGCAAATTAATTACTTAAAAATCATACAATGTGATTTTCTGGATTTTTGTTTTAGATTCCGTCTCTCACAGTTGAAGTGTACCTATGATAAAAATTACAGACCTCTACATGCTTTGTAAGTAGGAAAACCTGCAAAATCGGCAGTGTATCAAATACTTGTTCTCCCCACTGTATATGGGGGGAGGATCCTTCCTGAAGTGCACGTAAGTGCAGTTTAAAGCAATGCAATGCAGAGGCCTTCAAATCCAGACGAAGGTCCAAGTAACATTGTGTATTCTGTCTGGAAATAAGTCATGATGATATGTAATTACGTTTCAGCCGTCTTCACTCAAGGCTGATGAGCAATACTATTGAATACATCTTTTCTCCTCCTCCAGCCGCCCTAGAAGACGAGTGCGGCACAGAAGACCCTGGCCAAGGTGGACAAAACAGGCATGAAAAGCATGTCTGCCTTCTTCAGCCCCAAGGGCAAAGCAGAGAAACTGAATGTTAGGATGGTGCATCAGAATTTGTATGTGTATGTTGGTGTGCGTGGATACACTGAGTGTACAAAACATTAGGAACACCTGCTCTTTCCATGACATAGACTGACCAGGTGAATCCAGGTGAAAGCTATGATCCCTTATTGATGTCACTTGTTAAATCCACTTCAATCAGTGTTGATGAAGGGGAAGAGACAGGTTAAAGAAGGATTTTTAAGTCTTGTGACCATTGAGACATGTATTGTCTATGTGTGCCATTTAGAGAGTGAATGTGCAAGACAAACTATTGAAGTGCCTTTCAATGGAGTATGGTAGTAAGTGCCAGGCGCACTGGTTTGAGTGTGTCAAGAACTGCAACGCTGCTGGGTTTTTCATGCTCAACAGTTTCCTGTGTGTGTCAAGAATGGTCCACCACCCAAAGGACATCCAGCCAACTTGACACAACTGTGGGATGCGTTGGAGTCAACATGGGCCAGGATCCCTGTGGAACTCTGTCGTCACCTTGTAGAGTCCATGTCCCGGCGAATTGACGCTGTTCTGAGGGAAAGGGGGGGTGTCAACTCAATATTAGGAAGGTGTTCCTAATGTTATTTACACTCAGTGTACAGTGTGTGTGTTTGTGCGCACATTTGCGCTTTTAGTAATAAAGAAAATAAAATTGTATTTTTGAGGGAAACTGATCTGTAGCAAGGTGATTTGAACTTGCTTTGAGAAACGGGGTTGATTCACACTAGTTGTGAGAATAAGAGGATAAAACACAAGAACATGAATAGTTATTCCTTCAAGGTTTGGGTGAGTATATAAATTATGTTTAAACTGTGCTTCCAGGTAGCCTAGTGGTTAGAGCGTTGGGCCAGTAACCGAAAGGTTGCTGGATTGAATCCCCGAGCTGACAAGGTAAAAATATGTCGTTTTGCCCCCTGGTAGGCCGTCATTGTAAATAAGAATTTGTTCTTAACTTACTTGCCTAGCTAAATAAAAAATCCCTTCTGTGCTCTCATATTATTGTGTAGATAACCAGCATGAGTTCAGCCTGTGGTCTCCTGTTATAAAGTACAACTTTTTCAACAAACACACCAAGGGTCCACAAGTCATGGAAAAAGTGCCATGGTGACCCATTTTAATGTACATAAATAATATAGACTTAACAGGATAAATCATATTGTAACAGTACAATGGTAGCCTACTCCAGTATAAAACTAAATAAGCGGTGCCATTTGCAATACCTTGGTTAATATTTAAGAATAATTTTAATCATTCAATCTGAGGCACATGGTGAACATCTTACATTTCATACAGTGATGTTGATCATCTAGTCTAGAGAGACTGATGCGACAGGTAAACCTGGATAAAATAAGCCTAGTCTAAATGTGTAATAATTTACTTGGAAAAGAAAATGGACAGTTGCATTGTTCAGTTGAAAGACTTGACTGATTGTGATGTCAGGTGGAGTAGGTGGTCTGTTTAGTCACAGTAACTAAGTAATGTGAGTGTTTGTTGGTAATTACACTGTCCAAGTTACTCATGGTCCTTTGTGGATCGGGTTACAGTCCCATCAGTCCCACGGGCCACAGCAGACTGGATCATTTATCAGGCTGGTGGCATAGCGAACAATGTCACATGCTATGCCTGTCCACACCAACACAATACCATAATCATTGGCTGCCACTTTCTCTCAGTTCCCACTTCCTCTAGGCCTACTTCTCTCTCTCACTTCCTATATTACTATCCATGGTTATTTTGTTGTTTCCCTGCCAATTCCTCACGAGCTGAATGCTTGCATGTCGCGGGACCTCCCCAAGTTGACTCCCGTACTTGTTATGAAACTCAGGACAAGCAAGTTCCCACTACTTCTTTTTGAGTTTTGGCTTGAAGCGCAGTGTCTGGAAGGCGCTCTCCACCACTTTGGGCAGGTGGATGGGGTTTCTCTGTAAGTGTCGTCGGCTGCTCGTCGTCCCGTTGTCGCTCTTTTTCTTGGCCGTGCTGCTGCTTTTGCTGGTTGAGGCCGGCTTCTTCAGCTTGGACTCATCTGTGGGACACCGTGGGACCCGCATGACCCAGTTGGAGTGGAGGTCGTGCTCACTGGTGCTGGTGGCCACTGATGAAGAGAGAGATGGGTTCACGTCAGTTCTCAAAATGCCCATCCAAATTCTACATGGGGAGAGAAAAAACCACTGAAGGGTAGTTTGTGATCTATTACAGTTACAATTACTCAGAGACTGCAACAAGCTGTTTAATGTCTCTAGATCAGCACCAGGTAGCTAGGTCTTCACTACACCGAGTGTTGATTTTTCAGTGTTACATTTCTAGTGTTGATTTAGGAGTTAAATTAACTCTAAAATATCCCCAGTGTTGGTGTCAATAACCAGTGTTGACTGTGATTGTGTCAGTTTTACTCTGCAGAGACTAAAACATTCTCATCAAAACCACGCCCATCATTATCTTATTTCCCAGCATGCTCTACTGGATCTAGATTTTTTGTGGTATTGTTTTTAATATGTGTGTTTTTGCATGTACATTGATTGRTTAAGTTTATGCTACACAAAGATACATAACATACATTTTTCTAAACTAATCCAATCAATTAGTTAGATGTATTGCACCCGTTACTTAAATAGTTAAGGTAGTCTCTTTCATCAACGTTCCTAACCTTTAACATCTTTCTGACTGCAGGTTGTGTGTGAATAAACAGTGTAACTGTTGCCTGTCTTAACTCAGGCTGGATTCCAATAGGAATTATATATCACTTTGAAAGTCAGTATATTGTGATTTGTAAACCAGTAGGTTCTTAACACCACTGTGTTGGGGTAAAATATTGCCAATAAAGTAAGGAAGTCTTTATGAAATATGTAAGGTATTGTCATTAACAGTTTTAATTTAATGCTACATTTGCCTACAGCAAAAACTAACTTTGTGAAGTCCACAAGATTGAGATATAAGGAATTCAACAAACATGTCTCTGTCACTAACAAATACAGTCATGGGTGGTAACTCTACAATTCACTCAAAAAGGCAAAGGCTCACTGGGAAATTATATTGGGCCGTGGCTTTGTGTATGTTGTGCCTACAGTTACTGATCCCTTCCCTCATGTCAAACACTTGATTTCAGGAGGCGGGACTATTAAGGGGATAGGGTGACACCACCCTAACTCTCATGTTAATACAGCAATGGTAACATGATATTCTCGTACCTAATTTAGATAAGTACCGCCTTGTAACCAACATCGAAGACTGCGTGTTTGCAGAGGGGCGTGGTTTATAAAGCTAGATAGCTACTCTGCTGGTCACAAAATTTGACTGTAGGGTGTCAGCAAATATATTTAAAAGTTTACACTATTCATCTATGGCAAATATTCTTATATGTTTCCACTTTCATATGTATCTGGTGTTAGCTATTTACTAGGGAGGGTAGTCTAAAATGCTGACACGTTTGTCATGTTAAAATCTGTCAGCGCTGCTGTGAACCGCAAAAGAGATGTCAAACGGGAGGTGTAAAATTGACATCGTTGATGCAATTTCAATGTTGTTTAAATTGCTTTGTGTATCACAAAATTTGCATGAGATTATGTAACTGCTCACTGCATTCAAGTTTCATGACATAGTCCTTCCAAAGAGCTGTCAGTCAAGGTGAGCTCCTGAATATAACCTCCCTGCCCACTCAGCTTGTCTTTTCAAGGTTCCTGGTAGTTAGCCATGAGAGAAAGTAGACTTTCTGTAATTTTGAGCATTTCTATCCACCCAAAATATTCTATGGGGGTATTTTAGAGCTAGGTTTCCATCCAATTGGCAACTGATTTTCATGCGAATATTAAGAAATCTGCATTAAAACAACTTGCGAATTTTCCCATCAGAGATGTGTTTCTGTAACGGCTGTCTAAATCTGCCTCCTCCTCGGACGAGGAGGAGCATGGGTCAGACCAACACGCAGCGAGGTATGTAGACATAAATGAATTTATTTAAAGACTTAGACGAATACGAAAACACTTGGAAAATTACAAAATAACAAACACGACGTAGACAGACCTGAACATGGAACTTACATAACTACACGCAGAACTCACGAACAGGAACAGACTACATMAAAACGAAACGAACAGCCAAAACAGTCMCGTGTGGTGCACATACACTGACACRAAAGACACAGGAGACAATCACCCACAAACAAACAGTGTGAACAGCCAACCTATATATGGTTCTCAATCAGAGGAAAACGTCAAACACCTGTCTCTGATGAGAACCATATAAGAGCTGATTACAAGACCTAAACATAGAAACACAAAACATAGAAATGCCCACCCATACTCACGCCCTGACCGACTAACACATACAAAACAGAAAATAGGTCAGGAACGTGACATAACCCCCCCCTCAAGGTGCGTACTCCGGACGCACTACCAAAAGTCTAGGGAGGGTCTGGGTGGGCATCTGACCACGGTGGTGGCTCAGGCTCTGGACGAGGTCCCCACCCCACCATAGTCAATCCCAGCTTCCGTAGCCTCCTCAAATAGACCACCCTCCAAATAACCCCACCTAAATTAAGGGGCAACACCAGAATGGGGGCAACACCAGATTGACTGGTGGATCCTGGCTGGCTGGCTCTGGCTGGTCATGGCTCGCTGACGGCTCGGACGCTCATGGCTGGCTGACGGCTCTGGACGCTCATGGCTGGCTGACGGCTCTGGACGCTCATGGCTGGCTGACTCCGGCGGATCCTGGCTGGCTGGCTCTGGCTGATCCTGGCTGGACGGCTCTGGCTGGTCCTGGCTGGACGGCTCTGGCAGCTCCTGGCTGGACGGCTCTGGCAGCTCCTGGCTGGACGGCTCTGGCAGCTCCTGGCTGGACGGCTCTGGCTGTCCTGGCTGGACGGCTCTGGCAGCTCCTGGCTGGACGGCTCTGGCAGCTCCTGGCTGGACGGCTCTGGCAGCTCCTGGCTGGACGGCTCTGGCTGGTCCTGGCTGGACGGCTCTGGCAGATCCTGTCTGGTTGGGCCTCTGGCAGATCCTGTCTGGTTGGCGGCTCTGGCAGATCCTGTCTGGTTGGCGGCTCTGGCAGATCCTGTCTGGTTGGCGCTCTGGCAGATCCTGTCTGGTTGGCGGCTCTGGCAGATCCTGTCTGGTTGGCGTCTCTGGCAGATCCTGTCTGGTTGGCGTCTCTGGCAGATCCTGTCTGGTTGGCGGCTCTGGCAGATCCTGTCTGACGAATGGCTCTAGCGGCTCCTGACTGACTATCGGCTCTGATGGCTCGGGACAGACGGGCGGCTCTAATGGCTCGGGACAGACGGATGGCTCAGACGGCACTGGGAGACGGACGGCTCAGATGGCGCTGGGAGACGGATGGCTCAGATGGCGCTGGGGAGACGGATGGCTCAGATGGCGCTGGGGAGACGGATGGCTCTGGCCGGATAAGGCGCACTGTAGACCTGGTGCGTGGTGCCGGAACTGGAGGCACGCGGCTAAGGACACGCACCTTCATGCTAGTGCGGAGAGCAGGGACAGGGCACACTGGACTCTCAAAGCGTACTCTGCGTGGTACCGGCACTGGTGGCACCGGGCTGAGTGCACGCACATCAGGACTAGTACGCGGAGAAGTAACAGTGTATACAGGACTCAGGAGACGCACWGGTGGCTTAGTGCGTGGTGCCGGAACTGGAGGCACTGGGCTGGAGACACGCACCACAGGRAGAGTGYGTGGAGGAGGAACAGGGCTCTGAAAACGCACTGGAAGYCTGGTGCGTGGTGTAGGCACTGTTGGTACTAGGCTGGGRMGGGGAGGTGGCGCCGGAAATACCGGACCGTGCAGGCGTACTGGCTCTCTTGAGCACTGAGCCTGCCCAACCTTACCTGGTTGAATGATCCCCGTCGCCCTGCCAGTGCGGCGAGGTGGAATAGCCCGCACTGGGTTATGCAGGCGAACCGGGGACACCATGCGTAAGGCTGGTGCCATGTAAGCCGGCCCGAGGAGACGCACTGGAGACCAGACGCGTTGAGCCGGCTTCATGGCACCTGGCTCAATGCCCAATCTAGCCCTACCAGTGCGGGGAGGTGGAATAACCCGCACCGGGCTATGAACACGTACAGGAGACACCGTGCGCTCTACTGCGTAACACGGTGTCCGCCCGTACTCCCGYTCTCCACGGTTAGCCTGGGAAGTGGGCGCAGGTCTCCTACCTGCCCTTGGCCCACTACCTCTTAGCCCCCCCCCAATAAATGTTTGGGTAGTACTCACGGGCTTTTCAGGCTTCCAGCCACGTCTCCTAGCTGCCTCCTCATACCACCGCTGTTGGGCTCTCGCTRCCTCCATCTCCTCACGAGCGCGGCGATATTCCCCAATGTGCGCCCAGTGTCCTTTTCCCTCCAATACTTCGTCCCAAGTCCACGAGTCCTGGTTGCTCTGTTGAGCTCTCCCCCGCCGCTTGGTCCTAGGTTGGTGGGTGATTCTGTAACGGCTATCTAAATCTGCCTCCTCCTCGGACGAGGAGGAGCATGGGTCAGACCAACACGCAGCGAGGTATGTAGACATAAATTAATTTATTTAAAGACTTAGACGAATACGAAAACACTTGGAAAATTACAAAATAACAAACACGACGTAGACAGACCTGAACATGGAACTTACATGAACTACACGCAGAACTCACGAACAGGAACAGACTACATAAAAACGAAACGAACAGCCAAAACAGTCCCGTGTGGTGCACATACACTGACACGAAAGACACAGGAGACAATCACCCACAAACAAACAGTGTGAACAGCCAACCTATTATGGTTCTCAATCAGAGGAAACGTCAAACACCTGGTCTCGATTGAAACCATATAAGGCTGATTACAAGACCTAAACATAGAAACGCCCACCCATACTCACGCCCTGACCGACTAACACATACAAAACAACAGAAAATAGGTCAGGAACGTGACAGTTTCCATCTAATTAACTTGTTGCAGATAAAAGGCAGCGTGACAACGTGTGCACATAAAAGTACAGTTTTCGGTTAAATTCACAAATAAATATAAGTAAAAAAATGTCATTGCATTTTCAACTCTACCCATGTTATCTCAGCAAAAAATATTGTGTTATATAGTGAGTGAAGTCTGTTCACTCTGGTTTGGGCAYGCGCGCTCTAACCGGCTACAGTGCACATGTTAGCCTACATGATGAGATTATTATGCACAAAAGAGCGAGATTATTTTTATTTGTCAAATGGCAGCCAAACACCGATCATCATGTCACCAGAATAAGACTCTTGATATTTATTAGAAAGGAGCATCAAGCTCATCACCTTGCACTTTCACCACCCTGTGAAGTTCATCATAACTTATTTCATCTGTAGTCTAATAAACTGCATGCTTCCCAACCAGTCCTAGTTGGAGGACCACACAATATCTCATTGCATAACTTCAAATTTACTTAATGTGATGGTTATTACAGTATATCAATATTTGCGCATAAAATCGTTTTCACCTACATTTCTCACATAAATCATTTTGCCAACACAAGAAGATCCACCTTGTCTAGCGTATTTTGTTTTGTTGACATTTGGAAAGTTTACAGAAAATATTTATGTTTCCATCAGGCCAGTCATGACATTTTTTTATCCAACATGTACTTTACTCACATAAAAAGGTTGGATGGTTAGTCAAAATGCTATTTTACATGGAAATCAGAATGATCTTCGGGACCTTTCACACTCAAAAGTCTGGAACCATATAGACACTGGCCCAGTTTTAAATTGAACATTGTCAATGATTTAACACTGGAGAATTTGCTGTGTATCTCTATATCAGCACCAGGTATCTGTCCACTGTCTCTATATCAGCACCAGGTATCTGTCCACTGTCTATATATCAGCACCAGGTAGCTGTCCACTGTCTTCGCTGTTTAGGCAACTTGATCGTACTTCAAAACACAACTCACCAATGAAGTCAACGTCAGCGTGCCCATCGTCTACATGGGGCTTGCGCGTGTGCTCAGGGTCACAGCTCGCGATGACAGCATCAAAGAAGTCCAGAGTGTCCTCCTCATTGGGGATTGGAGGGGCAGACGGTTTGGTACTCATGTTCTTTAAAAAAAAAAAGAAATAAGAGAGAACATTATTGTCTATTGATTTCTTTAGTAGAAGGCATTCAGTGGTTCAACAATTTCATTTAGGACACAAGGATAATTATGAGGTGAGGACATAGCCATTAAGTGTTTCACAAAGCCTTTCTACCTGTGYGTCCTTGGAGTTGGGCGGGGGAGGCGCAGGCTTCTTCTTGGGGGAGATTGTGGCCTTCATCTCGTTGCTTTTGAAGTTGTTGACGCTCCTCGTGTACTGCCGTCTCAACGCCACCAGCTCTTCCAAATACTCCAGGCAGTTCTGATTCTGGGAGTAGAGCCATATCCGGTCCTCCTGCCTCTGGTAATAATACAAGGCGGTGGTGGACTCGAAATTCACAGAACTTTTGCTCCGCTTCAGTGTGGAGTTGACGGATGACTGCTTCCTCTGGCCCACCACGAGCATGGAGGTGCTCCGCACCAACTTGACGGTGCACGCGCTGTGGTAGTCCTGCTCGGACTGCGGACTGCCATCACGAGCCCTGTTCCCATTGTTGGGACGGAGCGCGTTGTTGATCTTCCTAAACATCCCTCCTGGGCGTGGAGTAACTCACAGTTATAAAAAATATAATGTTAGTTCAATCGAGGTGCCCATAACCGTTTCCAAGTACTATTCCTCAGAAATCAATTAGAAAACAAGCACACGGCGCGTAAAAAAAGAGACGGTATGACATTGGTCTTGTCCATGGGGATGAAACTGCCCGTGAGTATGGTTGGCAGAGAAGATAACTTCGGACTCCTCTCACTTAATAAAAAAGCGTTCCCGGCCATCACTATGGTGTTATGGGGGGTTTTGCTATGGCAACGGGCCTCGAAATTCAACCCGCTCCTGTGTCATTACTATTGAACAGCAGTCCCGTGTCAAATGTCTTTATGGGCACCTCAAGCTCCCAGTGTCACCAAAACGCACGCGCTGTAGTCTCTCTGCCCAGTGGCTTATACACAGAAAATTGGCCAGTGTTGCATTTTTCAGTGTAACATTTCTAGTGTTGATTCAGGAGTTAAATTAAGGCTCTAAGAGTAAAATGAACACCCAATGGTGTAAAATAACCCCAGTGTTGGTGCTAATAACCAGTGTTGAGTGTGAGAGTGTGATTATATCATTTTTGTCTCTGTGGAGACTAAAACCTTCTCATCAAAACCATGCCCTTTATTAGCGCCTCTTCAACCTCAGGAGGCTGAAGAAATTCGGCTTGTCACCAAAAGCACTCACAAACTTCTACAGATGCACAATCGAGAGCATCCTGTCGGGCTGTATCACCGCCGGGTACGGCAACTGCTCCGCCCAACAACCAAGGCTCTCCAGAGGGTAGTGAGGTCTGCAGAAACGCATCACCGGGGCAAACTACCTGCCCTCCAGGACACCTACACCACCCGATGTCACAGGAAGCCATAAAATCATCAAGGACAACAACCACCCAAGCCACTGCCTGTTCACCCGCCTATCATCCAGAAGGCGAGGTCAGATGTTGCTTACCAAGACGACATTGAATTTTCTTGAGTGGCCTAGTTACAGTTTTGACTTAATTCAGCGTGAAAATCTATGGCAAAACTTGAAAATGTCTGTTAAGCAATGATACACAATCAACTTGACAGAGCTTGAAGAATTTTAGAAAGAATACCGGGAAATATGTGTCATTCCATGTGTGCAAAACTCTCAGAGACTTACCCAAAAGGACTCAGCACTGGAATCACCGTTAAAGGTGCTTCTACAAAGTATTGACTCAGGGTTGAGAATACTTACAGTTGAAGTCGGAAGATTACATACACCTTAACCGAATACATGTAAACTCAGTTTTTCACAATTCCTGACATTTTATCCCAGTAAAAAATTCCCTGTCTTAAGTCAGTTAGGATCACCACTTTATTTTAAGAACGTGAAATGTCAGAATAATAGTAGAGAGAATGATTTATTTCAGCTATTATTTCTTTCATCACATTCCAGTAGGTCAAAGTTTACATACACTCAATTGGTATTTGTAGCATTGCCTTTAAATTGTTTAACTTGGGTCAAACATTGCGGGTAGCCTTCCACAAACTTCCCACAAGAAGTTGGGTGAATTTTGGCCCATTCCTCCTGACAAACTGGTGTAACTCAGTCAGGTTTGTAGGCCTTCTTGCTCGCACACACCTTTTCAGTTCTGCCCACAACATTTTTCTATAGGATTGAGGTCAGGGCTTTGTGATGGCCACTCCAATACTTGGACTTTGTTGTCCTTAAGCCATTTTGCCACAACTTTGGAAGTATGCTTGTCCATTTGGAAGACCAATTTTTAACTTCCTTTAACTTCCTGACTGATGTCTTGAGATGTTGCTTCAATATATCCACATAATTTTCCTCCCTCGTGATGCCATCTATTTTGTGAAGTGCACCAGACTCTCCTGCAGCAAAGCACCCCGACAGCATGATGCTGCCACCCCGTACTTCACGATTGGGATGGTGTTCTTCGGCTTGCAAGCGTCCCCTTTTTCCTCCAAACATAATGATGGTCATTATGGCCAAACACTTCTATTTTTGTTTCATCAGACCAGAGGACATTCCTCCAAAAAGTACGATCTTTGTCCCCATGTGCAGTTGCAAACCGTAGTCTGTTTTTTTTATGGCAGTTTTGAAGCAGTGGCATCTTCCTTGMTGAGYRGCCTTTCAGGTTATGTCAATATAGGACTCGTTTTACTGTGGATATAGATACTTTTGTACCTGTTTCCTCCAGCATCTTCACAAGGTCCTTTGCTGTTGTTCTGGGATTGATTTGCACTTTTCGTACCAAAGTACATTCATCTCTAGGAGAGAGAATGTGTCTCCTTCCTGAGCGGTATGACAGCTGCGTGGTCCCATGGTGTTTATACTTGCATACTATTGTTTGAACAGATGAACGAGGTACCTTCAGGCATTTGGAAATTGCTCCCAAGGATGAACCAGACTTGTGGAGGTCTACAATTTTTTTCTGAGATTTTGGCTGATAGTGTATGTAAACTTCTGACCCACTGGAATTGTGATACAATTAATTTTAAGTGAAATAATCTGTCTGTAAACAATTGTTGGAAAAATTACTTCTGTCATGCACAAAGTAGCCGAATTGCCAAAACTATAGTTTGTTAACAAGAAATTTGTGGAGTGGTTGAAAAACGAGTTTTAATGACTCCAACCTAAGTGTATGTAAACTTCTGACTTCAACTGTATGTAAATTATCATTTTCAATAAATATGCAAAAAAAATCTACAAATATGTTTTCACCTTTTCATTATGGGGTAAGACGTGTGATTTTTTAATTTAATCTTTTTTTTATTCAGGCTGCAACACAGCCTTTCTAATCGACCTGGCTGGGTATTCTAGAAGGATATTGACCTCATCCTGTCAGTAGAGGATGCCTGGTTGCTCTTTAGAAATGCTTTCCTTGCCATCTTAAATAAGCATGCCCCTTTCAAAAAATGTAGAACTAAGAACAGATATAGCCCTTGGTTCACTCCAGACCTGACTGCCCTCGACCAGCACAAAAACAACCTGTGGCGTTCAGCATTAGCATCGAATAGCCCCTGCGATACGCAACTTTTCAGGGAAGTCAGGAACCATTATACTCAGTCAGTAAGGAAAGCAAAGGCTAGCTTCTTCAAACAGAAATTTGCATCCAGTAGCACTAATTCCAAAAGGTTTTGGGGCACTGTAAAGTCTATGGAGAATAAGAGCACCTCCTCCCAGCTGCCCACTGCACTGAGGCTAGGAAACACTGTCACCACCGGTAAATCTACGATAATCGATCATTTCAATAAGCATTTTTCTATGGCTGGCCATGCTTTCCACCTGGCTACCCCTACCCCGGCCAACAGCAACTTGCACAAGCCACCTCCCCGCTTCTCCTTCACCCAAATCCAGACCTCTGATGTTCTGAAAGAGCTACAAAATCTGGATCCTTACAAATCAGCTGGGCTAAAAAAACAATCTGGACCCTCCCTTTCTAAAATTATCCGCCAAAATTGTTGCAACCCCTATTACTAGCCTGTTCAACCTCTCTTTCGTATCGTCTGAGATCCCTAAAGATTGGAAAGCTGCAGCGGTCATCCCCCTCTTCAAAGGGGGAGACACTAGACCCAAACTGTTATAGACCTACATCCATCCTGCCCTGCCTTTCTAAAATCTTCGAAAGCCAAGTTAGCAAACAGATCACAGACCATTTCGAATCCCACTGTACCTTCTCCGCTATGCAATCTGGTTTCCGAGCTGGTCATGGGTGGACCTCAGCCACGCTCAAGGTCCTAAATGATATCATAACCACCATCTATAAAAGACAGTACTGTGCAGCCGTCTTCATCGACCTGGCCAAGGCTTTCGACACTGTCAATCTCCGTATTCATATCGCCAGACTCAATAGCCATGGTTTCTCAAATGACTGCCTCGCCTGGTTCACCACCTACTTCTCAGATAGAGTTCAGTGTGTCAAATCGGAGGGCCTGTTGTCCGGACCTCTGGCAGTGTCTATGGGGGTTTCACAGGGTTCAATTCTCTTTTCTCTGTATGTATCAATGATGTCGCTCTTGCTGCTGGTGATTCTCTGGTCCACCTCTACGCAGACGACACCATTCTGTATACATCTGGCCCTTCTTTGGACACTGTTAACAAACCTCCAAATGAGCTTCAATGCCATACAACACTCCTTCCGTGGCCTCCAACTGCTTTTAAATGCTAGTAAAACTAAATACATGCTCTTCAACCGATTGTTGCCCGCACCCGCCCGCCCGACCAGCATCCCTACTCTGGACGGTTCTGACTTAGAATATGTGGACAACTACAAATACCTAGATGTCTGGTTAGACTGTAAAGTCTCCTTCTAGACTCACATTAAGCATCTCCAATCCAAAATTAAATCTATAATCGGCTTCCTATTTCGCAACAAAGCGTCCTTCACTCATGCTGCCAAACATACCCTCGTAAAGCTGACTATCCTACCGATCCTTGATCCTTAGCCTCCAACAGTCTACTCAGCAAACTGGATGTAGTCTATCACAGTGCCATCTGTTTTGTCACCAAAGCCCCATATACTACCCACCATTGCGACCTGTATGCTCTTGTTTGCTGGCCCTCACTACATATTCATAGCCAAACCCACTGGCTCCAGGTCATCTATAAGTATTTTCTAGGTATCTCAGCTCACTGGTCACCATAGCAACACCCACCCGTAGCACGCGCTCCAGCAGGTATATTTCACTGGTCATCCCCAAAGCCAACACTTCTTTTGGCTGCCTTTCCTTCCAGTTCTCTGGTGCCAATGACTGGAACGAAATGCAAAAATCCCTGAAGCTGGAGACTTATATCTCCCTCCCAAACTTTAAGCATCAGCTGTTAGAGCAGCTTACCGATCACTGTACCTGTACACAGCCAATCTGTAAATAGCACACCCAACTACMTCATCCCTATATTGTTATTTATCCTCTTGCTCTTTTGTACCCCAATATCTCTACTCGCACATCATCATCTGCACATCTATCACTCCAGTGTTAATGCTAAATTGTAATTATTTCACCTCTATGGTCTATTTATTACCTTACCTCCCTACTCTTCTACATTTGTTATGTCAACATATCCTACAGTGCTGCTGTGAACCGCAGTACAAAAGACAAGCCAAATGGGAGATGTATAAAAACAAAACAATTGACATTAATGCATTTGCAATGTTGTTTGAGTTGCTTTGTGTATCACCAAATGAGGTGATTTTACTGCAACACTGCATCCAAGTTTCTTGACACAGGCGTTTGAAAGAGCTGTCAGTCAAGGCGAACTCATTAATATAAGCTCCCTGAAAACTCAGCCTGTTTTTTCAAACTTCCATGTAGTTTTTTCAAAGACTTCGAGCATTTCTATCCCCCTAAAATATTATGGGTGACATTTCATTCACTCAAAAGGCTATTTTACATGGGAATCAGAATGCCTGTTCGGGACCTTTAATGATAACATTTTCCTCCAGTAGGAACACGCTTGGTGAAGACCATAGGACTGAAAATGAACGAATGTCACGAAAATAAAGTTGTGGGTGGCAGCTACAATTCAGTCGAAAGGCAAGTCACTCTGGTAAATAAGGCTTTACAATAAGCAGTGTGTGAATTTAACACTGTTCCAGTGTCTGTACAGGTCCACACTTTCAGTGTTAAATTAATAAATTACGGGTTATACTATGCGTAATATCTTTCTAAATTTCCCCTCCAAATAAATAATTAAGGTGACTGCGGTGTCATGTTTCAGGCCCTGTGAACACCATTGTTGCGCTGGTTCTCTACTGGCAAACAGACGCACGGCGAAGATCTGTAATCTGCATTGACTCATCTATTGACTAAGGATCCCTAGACTGGAGAGTGAACACAAGAAAACGACCCCCCACCTCTACTCTGCAAATCTTTTCATGACCGCAATAGAACTATACAGTATACAGATTGTAGAATGAGGGATCCACCAACACATTAATTGATTCCCTTATCAGATAGGCTCAACCCTGCATGGCAACTATGGTTACACAATGTGACAGAGCGGACCTGACTGACTATGCAGGGTCTGGTTTCTAGCATAACACTGAGCTGCCCAGAGTCTTGGGTTGCAAACAGGAAATGATGAGTTGTGGTTGCATGACCCCAGGCTGGAGCATGAGGCCACACTTCCCTTTCTGTCACATGTAAACAGACCAGACGCTTGGGCATGGCCACATACGTACGTGTACACACACACACACACACACACACACACCTTCCTGTTTTAACCCCTCACCATCCTCTTTTAAACCCCTCACCATCCTCTTTTAAACCCCTCACCATCCTCTTTTAAACCCCTCACCATCCTCTTTTAAACCCCTCACCATCCTCTTTTAAAACCCTCCCACCATCCTCCTTTAAACCCCTCACCATCCTCTTTTAACCCCTCACCTTCTTTTTAAACCCCCTCATCCTCTTTAAACCCCTCCACCTCTTTTTAACCCCTCACCTTCTTTTAAACCCCTCACCTTCTTTAAACCCCTCACCTTCTTTTAAACCCCACTCTTTTAACCCTCACCTTCTTTTAAACCCCTCACCTTCTTTTAAACCCCTCACTCTTCTTTTAAACCCTCACCTTCTTCTTTTAAACCCCTCACCTTCTTCTTTTAAACCCCTCACCTTCTCTTTTAAACCCCTCACCTTCTTCTTTAAACCCCTCACCTTCTTCTTTTAAACCCCTCACCTTCTTCTTTTAAACCCCTCACCTTCTTCTTTAAACCCCTCACCTTCTTCTTTTAAACCCCTCACCTTCCTCTTTTAAACCCCTCACCTTCCTCTTTTAAACCCCTCACCTTCCTCTTTTAAACCCCTCACCTTCCTCTTTTAAAACCCTCACTTTCATCTTTTCAACCCCTCACCTTTCATCTTTTCAACCCCTCACCTTCTTCTTTTAAACCCCTCACCTGTGCTTTCCTTCCTCTTTTAAACCCCTCACCTTCTTCTTTTAAACCCCTCACCTTCTTCTTTTAAACCCCTCACCTTCTTCTTTTAAACCCCTCACCTGTGCTTTTTTCAGTGGAAAGCAAAACTGTATTTTTTCATGTTCAGGACATTCACAGATGCTATGATGGAGGACATGGAAGACAGCCCTCTCACTTCCTCTTGTCTTGTATAAAGCTTAAAGCAATGGTACCTACACTTGTCACAACCACTCACTCACACTGCTCTATGGTACTGCACTGGCTTGATACAATAGACCTGGAGACACTGGAGACACTGACATGAATACAGCGAGGAGAGGAGCACAACATCCAACTCAGAGCAACAGTTGGTGGACTGCATGACTGCTTGAAGAGTGTTGCGTCATTTGACGTGTTGCATCGTTTGAATTTGAAGGTAAGGAGTCAAAACAAAAATGCATATTACTGCCCTGTCACGATCGTGTGGAGGATTGACGGACCAAAACGCAGCAGTAGGAAAATAAGCCATCTTCTTTTTATTAAGAAGAAGGAGAACCGAAAACAAAACACTCTTACAAAACTAACAAAACAAACAAACGACCGACCGTGAAGCTAATAAACGTAGTGCACATACAGGCTACAAACGTTCAGACATAGACAATTACCCACATCAAACGGAAGCCTATGGCTACCTTAAATAGGGCTCCCAATCAGAGACAACAGAAATCAGCTGTCTCTAATTGGGAACCCATTCAGGCAACCATAGACTCTCCTAGACAACTTACACCCAACAAGACACAGCTAGACACATACACTCAACACAAACCCATACACTACACCCAACACCCCCTTTTCCATATAACCACCCAAAACCGATAAAACACAAACATTCCCCATGTCACACCCTGACCTAACTAAAATAATAAAGAAAACAAAGAATACTAAGGCCAGGGCGTGACATAACCCCCCCTTAAGGTCGAACTCCGGGCGCACCAGCACACATCTAGGGGAGGGTCTGGGTGGGCTTCCTTCCACGGTGGCGGCTCCGGCACTGGTCGTGGTCCCCACCCCACCACAGTCACTAACCGCCTCCTTAGCTTCCTCCAAATGACCCCCCTCCACATTAACCCACTGAATTAAGGGCAGCTCCGGACTAAGGGGCAGCTCCGGACTAAGAGGCAGTACCAGGTAAGGGCAGCACCAGGAAAGGGGCAGCACCAGGATAAGGGAGAGCACCAGGATAAGGGAGAGCACCAGGATAAGGGGCAGCCCGACTGAGGGACGGCAGCTCCGGACTGAGGGACGGCAGCTCCGGACTGAGGACGGCAGCTCCGGACTGAGGACGCAGCTCCGGACTGAGGGACGGCAGCTCCGGACTGAGGACGGCAGCTCCGGACTGAGGGACGGCAGCTCCGGACTGAGGACGGCAGCTCCGGACTGAGGGACGGCAGTCCGGACTGAGGACGCCCATGGCTGGCTGACGGATCTGCTGCTCATGGCTGGCTGACGGATCTGGCTGCTCATGGCTGGCTGACGGATCTGGCTGCTCATGCTGGCGACGGATCTGGCTGCTCATGGCTGGCTGACGGATCTGGCTGCTCATGGCTGGCTGACGGATCTGGCTGCTCATGGCTGGCTGACGGATCTGGCTGCTCATGGCTGGCTGACGGATCTGGCTGCTCATGGCTGCTGACGGATCTGGCTGCTCATGGCTGGCTGACGGATCTGGCTGCTCATGGCTGGCTGACGGATCTGGCTGCTCATGGCTGGCTGACGGATCTGGCTGCTCATGGCTGGCTGACGGATCTGGCGCTCATTCTGGCTGACGGATCTGGCTGTCATGGCTGGCTGACGATCTGGCTGCACATGGCTGGCTGACGATCTGCTCACATGGCTGGCTGGCGATCTGCAGATCCTGTCTGGTTGGCGCTCTGGCAGACTGTCTGGTTGGCGGCTCTGCGATCCTGTCTGGTTGGCGGCTCTGGCAGATCCTGTCTGGTTGGCGCTCTGGCAGATCCTGTCTGTTGGCGCTCTGGCAGATCCTGTCTGGTTGGCGCTCTGGCAGATCCTGTCTGACGAATGGCTCTAGCGGCTCCTGACTGACGAACGGCTCTGACGCTCGGGACAGACGGGCGGCTCTAATGGCTCGGGGCAGACGGATGGCTCAGATGGCGCTGGTAGACGGAGGCTCAGATGCGCTGGTAGACGGATGGCTCAGATGCGCTGGGTAGACGGATGGCTCAGATGGCGCTGGTAGACGGATGGCTCAGATGGCGCTTGGCAGACGGGCAGTTCAGGCATCGCTGTGCAGACGGCAGACTCTTGCCGGCTGAGGCGCACTGTAGGCCTGGTGCGTGGCGCCGGAACTGTGGGTACCGGGCTGGGGACACGCATCTCAGGGCTAGTGCGGGAGAAGGAACAGGCATACTGGACCCTGGGAGCGCACATTAGCCTAGTGCGTGGTGCCGGAACTGGTGGTACCGGACTGTGGACACGCATCTCAGGGCTAGTGCGGGGAGCAGCAACAGGACGCACAGGACTCTGGGGACACACAGGAGGCTTGTTGCGTGTTAGGCACTGGTGGTAAAGGGCTGGAGACACGCACCATAGGGCTAGTGCGTGGAGGAGGCACTGGTGGTACTGGTAGGGAGGTGGCGCCGGGAATACCGGACCGTGCATGCGTACTGACTCCCTTGAGCGCCGAGCCTGCCCAACCTTACCTGGTTGTATGCTCCCGTCGCTGACCAGTGCGGGGAGTGGAATAACCCGCACCGGCCTATGTAGGCGAACCGGGGACACCATGCGTAAGCTGGTGCCATGTACGCCGGCCCGAGGAGACGCACTGGTGACCAGATGCGTTGGGCCGGCTTCATGACATAAGGCTCAACGCTCAGTCTAGCCCGCCGATACGTGGAGCTGGAATGTACCGAACCGGGCTATGCACGCGTACAGGAGACACCGTGCGCTCTACTGCGTAACACGTGTCTGCCGTACTCTCGCTCTCCACGGTAAGTACAGGGAGTAGGCGCAGGTTTCCTACCTGACTTCGCCACACTCCCTTTAAGCCCCCCCAAGAAATTTTTGGGTTGTACTCACGGGCTTCCAGCCTTGTCTCCGTGCTGCCTCCTCATATCGCCTCCTCTCGGCTTTAGCTGCCTCCAGCCTTTCACGAGGAAGGCGATATTCTCCCGGTTGTGCCCACGGCCCTTACCATCCAGTATCTCCTCCATGTCCAAGAATCCTGTGTGTAGGGTCCTGTTGCCGCTTTACATGCCGCTTGGTCCTGTATTGGTGGGTAATTCTGTCACGATCGTGTGGAGGATTGACGACCAAAACGCAGCAGTAGGAAAATAAGCCATCTTCTTTTTATTAAGAAGAAGGAGAACCGAAAACAAAACACTCTTACAAAACTACAACAAACAAACACAAACGACACACGACCGACCGTGAAGCTAATAAACGTAGTGCACATACAGGCTACAAACGTTCAGACATAGACAATTACCCACATCAAACGAAAGCCTATGGCTACCTTAAATAGGGCTCCCAATCAGAGACAACAGAAATCAGCTGTCTCTAATTGGGAACCCATTCAGGCAACCTAGACTCTCCTAGACAACTTACACCCAACATAGACACAGCTAGACACATACACTCAACACAAACCCATACACTACACCCAACACCCCCTTTTCCATATAACCACCCAAACCGATAAAACACAAACATTCCCCATGTCACACCCTGACCTAACTAAATAATAAAAGAAAACAAAGAATACAAGGCCAGGGCGGTACATGCCCAGTGTATGAATACATTTGTAAATATAAACAAATATATTCAAAAGGGATCAAAGACACTTTTATCCACAATCTGCTGTAAACTGACCAAAGACAGTTTATCCACAAGCTGCTGTAAAACTGACCAAAGACAGTTTATCCACAAGCTGCTGTAAACTGACCAAAGACAGTTTATCCACAAGCTGCTGTAAACTGACCAAAGACAGTTTATCCACAAGCTGCTGTAAACTGACCAAAGACAGTTTATCCACAAGCTGCTGTAAACTGACCAAAGACAGTTTATCCACAAGCTGCTGTAAACTGACCAAAGGACAGTTTATCCACAAGCTGCTGTAAACTGACCAAAGACAGTTTATCCACAAGCTGCTGTAAACTGACCAAAGTTTACTCTACAGCAGGCCCTGCATTCCCAGAGACCCCATCCTGGCAGACACATTTCCCCAGAGATGGAGATCCCTGGGCAGGCTCGTTCTATTGGCGACGTCCCTTTCCTGGTGCCCTCTTCCTGCCAGAGCATCTATCAGAACTACCAGCCGCAGATGACTCTCCCCCAGAACGGGCCTCTGAAGACAGGCCACTGTGTCCTCTCCAGGGGAGCTCAGGCTTGGGATCCTCCCGCTGGAAGGCGGGGAGCGGCCGCGACCGGAGCTTCCTCCTCTAGGGGTGTGAGGGGCCCCTCTCCAACTCACTGCTCAACCGCTACCTGGAGCACAAGCTATTGGACCTGTACCAGCAGTACATGCTGGAGAGCATGGCCCGGGAAGGGGTTTGTAATGAGGGTTTCCCCAGCCATCTGCTGGCTTCAGAGGTGCTTCTGACCAGCCTGGATCAGATCACGTTGCAGCTGAGCCGTGAGGGCCACCTAGAAGCGGGCCGGGCCAAAGACATGGTGCTCATTCCTGCATTCCAGTGAGATCAGTACTCCCCTGCTCCAGATATCCACTGACCTGCAGCTCCCCACTGCTACTGCTGCTGCTGCTACTGCTGCTGCTACTGTTACTACTGCTGTTACTGCTGCTACTACTACTGCTGCTGTTACTACTGCTACTGTTGCTGTTACTACTGCTACTGTTGCTGCTGCTGTTACTACTGCTACTGTTGCTGCTGCTATTACTACTGCTACTGTTGCTGCTGCTGTTACTACTGCTACTGTTGCTGCTGCTTCTACTTCTACTACTACTGCTGCTGGGGGCCTAGGAGCACCTCAGTGACCGCTCAACTTCACCACTGACCCCCCAGTTAAAGACATCCTTTGACCCCTGACCCCTGAAACAACTGCACTCAGAAACCGTCTTGTTACTGAGGTTCAACCAACCTCTCAGCTCTCCTCCAGTACTAGACAGTTTCACTGTCCCCCTAGTTTTAAAAACAGCCTCTGAACAGGGAAGGACGAGGAGGGAGTGTGTGGAGCTATGTTGTTAACCCTAATGGAAAATGTAAAGTGTTGCTACTTTTCCTACTTTGGTATTACCTTCACTCAGACTCTGTCTATCCTCTCAGTTCCCCCTACACACCGTTCTCTTATGATGAACGAAACAGCTTTCAAACAGCTGCAGTGATATAATATCGATATTCAGGTGGAAACACAGCAGCGGAGAGTGAAGACATCTGTACTGTTCTCATGTTTTCATGAAGAGAACATGACATAGTATCTCATGTTTTTATCTGTTTTTTTTGTCTGTGAAAAATCAATAAACATGTTGATCACACAAATGTCAGTTACTCTGATATGCTCCCAGTACAGTGGATCGTTCCCAATACATTATCATAAAAGTAGCGTACACTAAATGTAGTCCTGTGGTGATATAACATTTGAGTGGTCAAAGCGTTGGTGGAAACACTCAAATTGCTTCAATGAATGTCCAGATAGATCTCACAACCATCTAGATAAGTTCTGATGAATGTCCAGATAGATCTCACAACCATCTAGATAAGTTCTAATGAATGTCAGTAATAGATCTCCACAACCATCTAGATAAGTTTCTGATGAGATGTCCAGATAGATCTCACAACCATCTAGATAAGTTCTGATGTATGGTCCAGATAGATCTCACAACCATCTAGATAAGTTCGTATAGAATGTCCAGATAAGATCCACAACCATCTAGATAAGTTCCTAATGAATGTCCAGATAGATCTCACAACCATCTAGATAAGTTCACATGAATGTCCAGATAGATCTCACAACCATCTAGATAATTCCATTGAATGTCCAGATAGATCTCACAACCATCTAGATAAAGTTCTGATGTATGTCCAGATAGATTCACAACCATCCTAATAAGTTCAATGAATGTCCAGATAGATCTCACAACCATCTAGATAAGTTCTGATAATGTCCAGATAGAATCTCACAACCATCTAATGAAGTTCTGAATGGATGTCCAGATAGATCTCACAACCATCTAGATAAGTTCCAATGTATGTCCAGATAGATCTCACAACCATCTAGATAAGTTCTAATGAATGTCCAGATAGATCTCACAACCATCTAGATAAGTTCCAATGAATGTCCAGATAGATCTCACAACCAATCTAGATAAGTTCCAATGAATGTCCAGATAGATCTCACACCATCTAGATAAGTTCCAATGAAATGTCCAGATAGATCTCACAACCATCTAGATAAGTTCTGATGAATGTCCAGATAGATCTCACAACCATCTAGATAAGTTCTAATGAATGTCCAGATAGATCTTCACAACCATCTATATAAGTTTCTGATGAATGTCCAGATAGATCTCACAACCATCTAGATAAGTTCCAATGAAGTTCCAGATTAGATCTCACAACCATCTAGATAAGTTCTGAGCTAAAACATACACTGAGGTAGTTTATGCGCCATAGGCAGTAGCTGAGTAGTGAAGTGTGCTCTGCCTTTTGTATTTTTCAAGCAACCACAAGAGGGAGCCGAGAGTTGTATCTCTGAAGAACAGGCAGAAGGCAGGCACAATCTCCTTCTGCCACATTTTTATTTTCTTTGTCTCATGTTTCCTCTCTCTCTCTCTCTTCTCTCTCTCTCTCTCTCTCTCTCTCTCCTCTCTCTCTCTCTCTCTCTCTCTCTCTCTCTCTCTCTCTCTCGTCTCTCTCTCTCTCTCTCTCTCTCTCTCTCTCTCTCTCTCCTCTCTCTCTCCTCTCTCTCTCTCTCTCTCTCTCTCCTCTCTCTCTCTCTCTCTCTCTCTCTCTCTCTCTCTCTCTCTCCCCAACTGACCTTTCCCTTATTTGCACATAGCCTAAGTTTTTAGCGGTGATCTCTCTCTCTCGCTCGCTCGCTCTCTCTCTCTCTGTCCTGTCCTAACCCTCTCCTTGAACCCATCCAGCTAATGGGTTGTTATTTTCCACTCCCTGTTGTCTACTGCCAATGATGTTATCACAACTAAGTCTTAAATCTATTGTACAGGCCACACAAAAGTGTGCGTGCGTGTGTATATGTGCATGTGTGTGTGTTTAACTTTACATATGTGCGTATGTGTGTGTGTGTATCTGTACAGTACCAGTCAAACGTTTGGGCACACCTACTCATTCAAGGGTTTTCTTTATTTTTACTATTTTCTACATTGTGGAATAATAGTGAAGACATCAAAACTATGAAATAACACCTATGGAATCATGTAGTTACAAAAATATATATTTTATATTCTTCAACGTAGCCATCCTTTGCCTTGATGACAGCTTTGAACACGCTTGGCATTCTTTCAACCAGCTTTATGAGGAATGCTTTTCCAAATGTCTTGAAGGAGTTCCTACATATGCTGAGCACTTGCTGGCCACTTTTCCTTCACTCTGCGGTCCAACTCATCCCAAACCATCTCAATTGGGTTGAGGTTGGGTGATTGTGGGGGCCAGGTCATCTGATGCAACACTCCATCGCTCTCCTTCTTGGTCAAATAGCGTTGGACTAGTAACCGAAAGGTTGCAAGATCGAATCCCCGAGCTGACAAGGTACAAATCTGTCGTTCTGCCCCTGAAAAAGGCAGTTAACCCACTGTTCCTAGGCCGTCATTGAAAATAAGAATTTGTTCTTAACTGACTTGCCTAGTTAAATAAAGGTAAAATAAAAATAAAAATCCCTTACACAGCCTGGAAGTGTGTTCTGGGTCATTGTCTTGCTGAAAAACAAATGATAGTCCCACTAAGCACAAACCAGATGGGATGGCGTATCGCTGCAGAACACTTATTGGTGTCCTTTAGTAGTAGTTTCTTTGCAGGAATTCGACCATGAAGGCCTGATTCACGCAGTCTCCTCTGAAGAGTTGATGTTGAGATGTGTCTTTTACTTGAACTCTGTGAAGCATTTATTTGGGCTGCAATTTCTGAGGCTGGTAACTCGAATTAACTTATCCTCTACAGCAGAGGTAACTCTGAATCTTCCTTTCCTGTGGCGGTCCTCATGAGAGCCAGTTTCATCATAGCGCTTGATGGTTTTTGCGACTGCATTTGAAGAAACATCCAAAGTTTTTGAAATGTTCCGTATTGACTGACCTTCATGTTTTAAAGTAATGATGGACTGTTGTTTCTCTTTGCTTATTCGAGCTGTACTTGCCATAATATTGACTTGGTCTTTTACCAAATAGAGCTATCTTCTGTATACCACCTCTATCTTGTCACAACACAACTGATTGGCTCAAACGCATTAAGAAGGAAAGAAATTCCACAAATTAACTTTTAACAAGGCACACCTGTTAATTGAAATGCATTCCAGGTGACTACCTCAAGAAGCTGGTTGAGAGAATGCCAAGAGTATGCAAAGCTGTCATTAAGGTAAAGGGCGGCTACTTTGAAGAATCTCAAATATATAACATATTCTGATTTGTTTAACACTTTTTTTGTGTTATTTCATCGGTGTGTCCAAAATGTTTGACTGGTCTGTATGTATGTGTGTCTGTGTGAGTAGATGTACATGTACATGTTTGTGTGAAATTGTGCATGTGTGTGTATTTGTACCTGTGTATGTCTGTGTCTATGTTTCTGCTTCCTCTACAAAGCCTGAGACTTATGTAAAGATAAGAATGTATGCTCACCGTGGTTTTATTTTATGGACATCTGCTGACACGTCCACATGAACAAAATTAAAAACAAAACCAGCTACGCTTGAACATCAGTGGGACTCAACTCCATTGCTGTTTATTTTTCACATTTCCTTCGATTTGAAGGAACCATTGCACAATTATGTCTCAGCGCAGCAGTGGCCGTCTGAGCCAGTGTTTGATCAGCTTCGTTGTTTCCTGTCCAAACACACAGCAACTGGAGGGAACTGTGTTTACAAAGCGGAGCTCTGCAGTCAAGGCCTGTGTGAAGTCTCAAGGCCGTGGAGACACATGTTTAGTATTTCTGCTTTTATCTGGCTCCATCAGCCTAGGTATGAGTATAAACAACCTAGTCCGGTCAGACATAAACAAAAACACACACGTAAATATGATTCGCACATACTCACGCACGCGAACGCACACACACACACATGCCGCACTACCAGTCCCCACAGTGTGAGCATATTCAAACAAACTGATTTCCAGAGACCTTGAAAGACAGAATGAAAAACAGGCCTGTTTTTTCCAACTGAGGTTTGGGATAGTAGAGATGGCTGAATGCAAGGCTTTAACACTACAAGACCTAGTGGGCTTGTACATAAAACCCTACCACTCCATTGCATTTCCAATTTGTAGGCTTGTATTGCCAGAGAGATCAAAAACACACAAAGAAATCTACATATTTTAGCCATGTCTTTACCTGACCAGGTAACAACCAAAATATTATGTTCTTCCCAGGCATTGATGTCGTAAATAAAAAAGATTTACCTGGTTGTACTATGCTTAACTGATACCTGTTAAACTAGACTTTTACCAGAAAAATACATCTCATGTCAAATTTTGCTCATTGGGATTTAGCAACCTTTGCGGTTTTCTGCTTGAGTGACCTACAGAGTATCAGGCATCCATCAAATCTTTTATTCACTTGTTTTATGAACTAAACCAAAGCAAATGTCAGGATGCTAAGTTTGATGAATAACCTCCATAGAGGAAACCTTGATCATTACTTTGTGTTTGGCTCACAGAAAGCAGACAGTCTGATGTCCCAGTGAACGAGAAGAAACCATAAAAGGAGAGCGGGACTGAAAAGGAAAACGAAGGACAAGGTGAGGACAATTCAAAAAGAGAAATAAACTTCTGCTCTGACGAAACAGTGGAGCAGTGAAGCTATCAGTCGGGGCTGAATAGGAGCTCTGGAGTGTCTTTCAGGGGTTCATAAAGTAATTTCCGGGACACAAAGAGCTTTTAACACAGAGGTCGAGAGAGGCAAGGACGCAGGATTTCATCACACACAAGGCCGCTGTGATTCTTGTGACTGGCGCAGGCTTTGTGCCTTTCTCCGCTGTCACTTTTTTCCTCCCGAACGAAACCTTCATAAAATGTTGTCTGGTTAATTGTCAGATTGATGTGTGTGTGTGTAGTCTGTATAATTAGAGAAAACCTTATTGTGTCCCTGCTGAAATAAACCAGTATAGGCTGGGGACCAGCCTTCGTTGTGTTTTTGCTGGTAACCAGCCGCCGTTGTGCTTTCACTAGTGACCAGCCTTCACTGTGTTTTCGCTGATGACCATCCTTTGTTGTGTTTTTGCTGGTGACCAGCCTTCGCTGTGTTTTGGACACTGGTCACCAGCGTACTGGCATATGCTGGTCACTAGCAAAACCAGCATCAAGTCACATTGTTCTGGCTTGCAAAAGGATTTTGAAATCTTATTGGAATCCAGCCTGAGTGGGGATATCCAACAATTGGAACTTTTATTCACCCACAATATGCAATCAGAATGACTGCCAGTGCTAGAAATGAGACTACCTGAATCAATCAATGTATATTCAAAAACACAGATATTGAAACAAACTGCGCTGACCAACTAGCAAGTGTCTTCACTGACATTTTCAACCTCTCCCTGTCTGAGTCTGTAATACCAACATGTTTTAAACAGACCACCATAGTGCCTGTGCCCAAGAACACTAAGGTAACCCGCCTAAATGACTACTGACCTGTAGCACTCACGTCTGTAGCCATGAAGTGCTTTGAAAGGCTGGTCATGGCTCACATCAACACCATCATCCCAGAAACCCTAGACCCACTCCAATTTGCATACCGCCCTAACAGATCCACAGATGATGCAATCTCTACTGAACTCCACACTGCCATTTCCCACCTGGACAAAAGGAACACCTATGTGAGAATGCTATTCATTGACTACAGCTCAGCGTTCAACACCATAGTGCCCTCAAAGCTCATCACTAAGCTAAGGACCCTGGGACTAAACACCTCCCTCTGCAACTGGATCCTGGACTTCCTAACGGGCCGTGCCCAGGTGGTAAGGGTAGGTAACAACACATCCGCCACGCTGATCCTCAACACAGGGGCCCCTCAGGGGTGGGTGCTCAGCCCCCTCCTGCACTCCCTGTTCACTCATGACTGCACGGCCAGGCACGACTCCAACACCATCATTAAATTTGCCGATGACACAACAACAACAACAACAATGAGGGAGGAGGTCAGAGACCTGGCCGTGTGGTGCCAGGACAACAACCTCTCCCTCAACGTGATCAAGACAAAACAAGATGACTGTGGACTAGATGATTGTGGTCTCATCGACGGGGCTGCAGTGGAGCAGGTTGAGAGCTTCAAGTTCCTTGGTGTCCACATCACCAACAAACTAACATGGTCCAAGCACACCATGACTGTTGTGAAGCGGGCACGACAAAACCTATTTCCCCTCAGGAGACTGAACAGATTTGGCATGGGTCCTCAGATCCTCAAAAGGTTCTACAGCTGCACCATCGAGAGCATCCTGACTGGTTGCATCGCTGCCTGGTATGGCAACTGCTCAGCCTCCGACCGCAAGGCACCACTAGTGCGAACGGCCCAGTACATCACTGGGGCCAAGCATCCTGCCATCCAGGACCTCTATACCAGGCGGTGTCAGAGGAAACCCCTGAAAATTGTCAGACTCCCAGACACCCTAGTCATAGACTGTTCTCTCTGCTACCACACGGCAAGCAGTACCGGAGCGCCAAGTCTAGGTCCAAGAGTCTTCTAAACAGCTTCTACCCCCAAGCCATAAGACTCCTGAACATCTAGTCAAATGGCTACCCAGACTATTCACATTGCCCCCCCTCCCCTCTCCTCTCCACACCACTGCCACTCTCTGTTGTCATCTATGCATAGTCACTTTAATTAACTCTACCTACATGTACATACTACCTCAACTAACCGGTGCACCCGCACATTGACTCTGTACCGGCACCCCCCTGTATACATTGTTATTTTCTACTGCTCCTCTTTAATTATTTGTTACTTTTATCTCTTATTTTTATCCATACATTTTGAAACTGCACAGTCGGTTAGGGGTTCGTAAGTAAGCATTTCACTGTAAGGTCTACACCTGTTGTATTTGACGCATGTGACTAATACAATTTAATTTGATTTGATTTTACATTTAAAATAATCTAACTGCAGTAGAGCATACGGTGAAATATGATAAGGATGTGCATGGTTTTGCAGACCAGCTTGACCAGCTGAACCAGTGGTATTCAACTCTTTCCTTAAGAGGTCCGGAGCCTGCTAGTTTTCTGTTCTACCTGATAATTAATTGCACACACCAGATGTCCCAGGTCCAAATCAGGTTCTGATGAGAGGGGAACAATGAAAATCGTTTGACGGCACTAGACCATGCTGGACCAGCATACACTCTAAAACAAAGCGGTTCTTGAGGGGTTCTTTGTGTAAAAAGATATTGGGGGGCATGTCAGGAAGGGTTCTTTACTGCTGTGATGGTTGTGTAGAACCATCCCGTTCTTTCCCTTTTCACCATGTTTTCCTTTTATGCCATGAAACGCTACAGTGTTAAATTAGTTCCTGTAATTGTACGGTACACTACAGGCTACTGGTTGCAGTGAAAGTAAGGTAAACAACAAGTAACTGCATTTATATAACTGAATGAAGGTGTTATTGCTGTAAAAGGACAGTATGCTGCTGAATGCTGGTTACTTGAGACTATACCTCACATGAGATTTGAACTCACAACATCTTGGTTGCTAATGACCTGAACTTCCTGCTACGCTACCATGTCTGTGGGCATGATAGAGATTGGCCACAGATTTAATGGCAAGAATACAGTTCTGCACTTTTTCTATCCTATATTTTGAATATAAGGTACAATCATCACTGTGCTTTGAAATGTAGGTGGGGGCAATGTACCAGTGGGGATCATTAGCATATTTTGTGGCATGGTCCAATTTTCGAGTATTTGTGCCAACCATCAGTGGAAGTGTTGTACCAGTTTAAGTGGTTGATGATTAGGTGGTTGATGGTTGTTGTTGTTGTTAGAGGTTGACCATGTCTTTTAACATGGTTAGTTTTGCAATCTGTAACTTAATGTAAGTTATTTGCCTTGAAGTTGTGGTGAATATTGAGTTATTGAATTAGGAACCAGCTGTCAGTAGGCATTTTTTATTTATATTATGTTACTTAGATTGATGCATGGTTGCATCAACAGACTCTTAAGCAGTGCAGCTCTTGATTGTCACAAGCTCAAGGTCATTTTATTTGGTTGTACTTAAGTCAATACAAACTCACATTTCAATTGAGAAAGATGAATCATTCAAAATGTTGGTGGCTGGAGGCTGGAGGACAGAGGGAACAAACATAACTTATGTTTAGCAACAGAAAACATTCATATACTGGCAATCTCTGAAACTCACTTAGACAATTCCTTTGATGATACAGTAGTTGCAATATATGGTTATGACATCTACAGAAGAGACAGGAATGCCAATGGAGGATGTATTGCAGTTTATATTTAGAGTCATATTCTTGTAAATCTCTGAGAGGATCTCATGTAAAATTCTGTTGAAGTACTGTAATATGGCTACAGGTTCACCTGCCTCACGTAAAGCCTATTCTTGTGGGAAGTTGCTATAGACCACCAAGTTCTAACAGTCAGTATCTGGATATTATGTGTGAAATGCTTGATAATATATGTGATATCAACAGAGAGGTATATTTCATTGGTGACCTAAATATTGACTGGCTTTCATCAAGCTCAAGCCACTCAAGCTGTCCACAGAAAAAGATTCAAACTGTAACCAGAGCCTGCAACCTGGTTCAGGTTATCAGTCAACCTACCAGGGTATTTACAAACATAAAATAAACGAAATCATCCACTTTTATTAACAACATGTTTACTAATGCTGTAGAAATCTGCTCTAAATAAGTATCGACACCCATCAGATGTGGGGATCATAATATAATAGCCATATCTATGAAAACCAAAGTTCCAAAGACTGGACCTAAAATAGTGTATACGCGATCATACAAGAGATTTTGCAATGATTCCTATGTTGAAGATGTGAAAAAAGATTTGTTGGTCTGATGTGTGTAATGATGACCATCCTGACGCTGCACTTAAAGTATGTCGCGTGTGCTCCCTCTCCGGCCTCTAGGTCACCAGGCTGCTCGTTATGGCGCACACCTGTCACCATCGTTACGCACACCTGCACGTCGTCAGACTCACCTGCACTCCATCACTTCCCTGATTACCTTCCTTATATATGTCACTCCCTTTGGTTCTTTCCCCAGGTGTTATTGTTTCAGTTTCACGTCTGTGTGCTGTTAGTGTTTCTTGTTTTGTATCATGTTCTGTTTATTTTATTAAAACACTCACTCCCTGAACTAGCTTCCTGACTCTCAACGCATATCGTTACAAAGTATTTATGAAATTGCTTATTCCGGTTACTAATAAGCATGCACCCATTAAGAAAATGACTGTAAAAACAGTTAAATTCCCATGGATTGATGAAGAATAGAAAAATGTATCCTTGAGAGGGATGAGGCAAAAGGAATGGCAAATAAGTCTGGCTGCACAGGGTCAGCAGTGCTCTACTTGCCTCAAGGATTTGCCAGCTTTGTCCTCTGTACTAAAGAGACAGGGCCAGCCACGGTCAAGCCACTTTTACCGTTGCTGCCTCCTGGTCCGTCCAAAGAAAAGGATAGTGAGAGAGAGGGACACAACCCCAGAAAATCCCCACCATGCAGGGTTGTGTAATGACGCAAAACCAAAGATTACATAACAGGGAGTGCCCCCACCTACATTTCAAAATGCAGTGAAAGTAAGGTAAACAAGTAATTTAAAACATCTTAATTAATTAATTCAACTATAAAAATAGAGTTTTTTCAGTAGCCAGTAACTTACTGCCAAATTACAGGTCATTGTTAAGTGTTCCATAAGCACATCTGGAGTACCCTATAAGTATCATTGGTTCTATCTTTGGTTTTTAGCCCAGTATTTTTTTAGGACAGGTGTAGGACAGGGGTTATGTTATAAACAACAACACACACACACACGCACACACACAGTGTTAGAGCAACATCAGAAAAGGAAGCATTTGGTGACTGGACTCAGGTTAAAGTGTATACTTCAAGGGCAGCCCTTCCAATTAGACATTCATTTACATCTATTCAGAAGCCACAATGCTTATCCTCATCGTTGGGATGGCCTTGAGAAGGTCGGTTGTTTGTGATTACATACACTGGGCGACCTAGTTTCGAAGCCCTAGCTAACACACTGGAACGCTCGGAAGCCTGGTCTGTATCCGGATGATTGGGACCAGCGACACATGTACACACGTAGACCACACACACCACACACACACACACAAAACCACACAAACACACACCACACACCACACACCACACACCACACCAACACACACACACACACAACACCACACACACACACACACACACACACGACGACACACACACACACACACACACACACACACACACACACACACACACACATTCCCCGGTCAGTTAGCAGCTCAAGGTCTGTGCGCTGCCTGTGTCGGGCGAGTGACCTTGGCTCAGCTAGTGTCCAGGAGAGAGACCTTGAGAGACAGCAGGCCAGCAAGACTGGGCTGAGAGAGGGAACAGAGAGGGGGACAGCCAGACAGCAGACCATAATGGGATAAAGCATCTCCACATATCACCCCATACCCTATACTAATGATTTGGAAAACATTCTACACACATCTACTTTAACACTCACTGAAAAGCAGCTGTGTTCAGGGGTTGTAAATGGTTTAGGGAAGAGAACCAAAGAAAAATAACCTCATTTTCAGAGGAACAGAACTGGGAACTAAAGGGATCTCTTGTTTTCTGAACAAAACCATTATTTTWAAATCTTGAGAACTGGTTTAATAATGTTATTTTTAGTTCCAAAAATATTCCTAATATCTAATTGTGTGAAGTCATATACACACAATAAGGTAACACTTTACATCAGGGATCATCAACTAGATTCAACCGCGGACCGATTTTTTCTTGAGCAGATGGTCGGGGATCCGGAACATAACCACAAATAATTTGTAGACTGCAAATTGACCGCAAGAAGCCCAAACAGATATAATATTTCATTAAAACATAAACATTTCAAACATAACTTACATTTATATACAATCACGTGCCTCTATTACACGTGGGAATATTTGGGAACATATTTCCAAAATTAAAATCACTTGGCGCTGATTTCCTGCTGCTTTTATAGTGTTTTATGTCCAACATTGAAAATAAAATAAATAAAAACAATGGACAAAATACATGTTTATAGCAGGTCCTAATGGATTCCATTGGTTGACTTTAAGTGTTTACCCACAATACTATCATTCATATTACATTACAGTTAGGGGGAAAATACTCTATTCTGTCTATTCTGGTCTTTTTTTCCCTATCTATCTTTTCTTCCATTACTGCCTCTCCCTCTCTTTCCCTCCTCCTCTATCAGCCAATCCCCTCCTCCCTGCTGTCTGTTCCTGGCACGGCAACATTGTTATTAGTGTCCTAATTTACGTCCTTATGCAAACATGACCCTGTCCTCTCGGAGCCCACAGGCAAAATATTCATACGGCAGACACCGTGATACCAATAAAGGATGACACATGCATAGACATAGATTACCTCAGAACAGCCATTTCATATTTCACAGAGCACCTCAACAAACACACACATGCACACACACGCACGCGCACAGATGCAGACAGACACACACCCTGATACACGTACACACGTACACACACAACATACCTCCACCCCCCCTTTGGAGCAGACTGACATTGGATTTACATTAAAATATATATTCTCCCATGCCGAGTGCGTACATTAGTGGGTGTCTGTATCTATGTGAGGGCTATACATAACAGGAGGCTATACGTCACATTTTTACATAGAATCTACACACACAGCAAATTCCTCAGTGTTAAACCAAGACTGACAGTATTACATAACACCGGGCCAGTGTCTATACGGGTTCACACTTTTAAGTTTTAAATTAGTACTGTGCTTAGTGCTGATGCTGTTACACTTTGTCGGTGTTAGGGAATTAACACTTTCAGTGTTACATGCAATAATACCTCATATAGTATTTTTAACACATAAAGTGTAAACTGAGTGTACAAATCATTAGGAAAAACGTTCCAAATATTGAATAGCACCCCATTGTGCCCTCAGAACTGCCTCAATTAATTGGGACATGGACCTACCACCATATCCCTTTCAAAGGCACTTAAATGTTGTCTTGTCCACTCACCCTTTGAATGGCACATATTTTAAGTTTGTCATGTTTGTCATTACACCCTGATGAAGACAGCTTGTCTTCATGTTGGACATAAATATTTTTGCGTCTGAGCTCCTAGAGTGTGCTGCTCACCTTWATTTTTTTTAAGAGTTCCACTCCGCTAGCCAGCACCTTGCCTAAATAGGTGTGAGTTTCTTTCACCTATACATATTTTAAGTTAACCTGTCTCTTCTCCTTCCTCTATACTGATTGAAGTGGATTTATTTGACATCAATAAGGGATCATAGCTTTCATCTGCATTCACCTGGTCAGTTTATATCATGGCATGAGCAGGTGTTCCTAATGTTCTGTACACTCAGTGTACATAGTTTGCACCAATGGTGTTATGCAATATCCCCTCATATAGGAATTTTAACCATCACACCAAGAGGTCCATATCTCTCGACAAGGTCACTCAGTGTCGGTATAAGAACACCACGATAATATTTACAAGTCTTTATTGCTACATGCTCTTTTGTAAACATTTATACAGACTAACCTCCAATATAATTTCCCAGTGTGCCTTATCAAGTGTGCCTTTTTAAATTGTAGTTACCACCCGTGACTGTATTTGTTAGTGACAGAGACATGGTTGTTGAATTAGTTCATTTTCCTGTGAAATAATTCCTTGGATTAGTTCCAGTCCTGTGGACTTCACCAAGTGAATTTCTACTGTAGGTGAATGTTATCTTTAAATTAAACTGTTAATGACAATACATTACATCCTAATATTGAGTTGCACCTCCTTTTGCCCTCAGAACAGCGTCAATTCGCCGGGACATGGACTCTACAAGGTGACGACAGAGTTCCACAGGGATCCTGGCCCATGTTGACTCCAATGCTTCCCACAGTTGTGTCAAGTTGGCTGGATGTCCTTTGGGTGGTGGACCATTCTTGATACACACAGGAAACTGTTGAGCGTGAAAAACCCAGAAGGGTTTTGACACAATCAAACCAGTGCACCTGGCATCTACTACTTTCAAAGACACTTACATATTTTGTCTTGCCAATTAGCCCTCTGAATAGCACACATACACAATCCATGACTCAATTGTCTCAAGGCTTAAAAATCCTTCGTTAACCTGTCTCCTTCCCTTCATCTACACTGACTGAATTCGATTTAACATCATTCACCTGCAACCTGCATTCAGAATGACTGTCAGGGTTAGGAATATTAATAATGGCATCTACCTAAACTATTTAAACTGGAACAACCATTTCATTTACATGTGCAATAAATCTGATTGGATTAGTTTCGAAAAATGTATGTTATTTATCTTTGTGTAGCATAAGGTTAATAAATCAACCAATGTACATGCAAAACACATTCACTACATGACCAAAAGTATGTGGACACCTTCTTGTCGAACATCTCATTCCAAAATCATGGGCATTAATATTGAGTTGGTCCCCCCCCTTGCTGCTATAACAGCCTCCACTCTTCTGGGAAAACTTTCCACTAGATGTTGGAACATTGCTGCAGGGACTTGCTTCCATTCAGCCACAAGAGCATTAATGAGGTCAGGCACTGATGTTGTGAAATTAGGCCTTGCTCGCAGTCGGTGTTCCAATTCATCCCAAAGGTGTTCAAATGTGTTCGATGGAGTTGAGGTCAAGGCTCTGTGCACAGGGGCATTGTCATGCTGAAACAGGAAAGGGCCCTCCTCAAACTGTTGCCACAAAGTTGKCAACACAGAATCGTCTAGAATGTCATTGTATGCTGTAGCATTAAGATTTCCCTTCACTGGAACTAAGGGGCCTAGTCCGAACCATGAAAAACAGTTCCAGACCATTATTCGTCCTCCACCAAACTTTACAATTGGCACTATGCATTGGGGTAGGTAGCGTTCTCCTGGCATCTGCCAAACCCAGATTCGTCCATTGGACTGCAAGATGGTGGAGCGTCATTCATCACTCCAGAGAACGCGTTTCCACTGCTCTAGAATTCAATGGCGGCGAGCTTTACACCACTCCAGATGATTCTTGGCATTATTGGTGATCTTATGATTGTGTGCGGCTACTAGGCCACTAAAACCCGTTTCATGAAGCTCCCGACTAACAGTTCTTGTGCTCATGTGCTTCCAGAGGCAGTTTGGAACTCGGTAGTGAGTGTTGCAACTGAGGACAGACTATTTTTACTCACTACACACTTCAGCAGTCCTGTTGAACCATTGTTGCTCCTAGATGTTTCCACTTCACAATAACAGCACTTACAGTTGACCAGGGCAGTTCTACCAGGTCAGACATTTTATGAACTGACTTTTTGGAAAAGTGGCACTGAGCTTTTCAGTAAGGCCATTCTACTGCCAATGTTTGTCTATGGAGATTGCATGGCTGTGTGCTCGATTTTATACACCTGTCAGCAACGGGTGTGGCTGAAATAGTAAAATCCACTAATTTGAAGGGGTGTTCGCATACCTGTGTGTATATAGTATGTATTAAAAACAATCCTAAGCAATCTAGCTGCAGTAGAGCATGCTGGGAAATAATGATGGGTGTGGTTTTGATGGGATTGTTTTTCTCTCCACAGAGTAAAACTGACACAATCACACTCTTACACTCTACACTGGTTATTAACTCCAACACTGGAGTTATTTTACACCACTAGGTAACACTGGCCAATTTGCTGTGTACTGTAAGTAGTGGGCTAGAGAGGGGGCGAGAGCAAAGAAAGGAGACGCAAGAGAGAGAGAGGAGAGAGAGAAGAGGGAGAGAGACGAGGAGGAAAGAACGAAGAGAAGATGGAAAATGGTTGTGAGAAGAGACGGAGAGAGAGAGAGAGAGGAGAGAGAGAGAGAGAGAGAGAGAAATGGGAAAGAGACAGGAGAACAAAAGAGATGCATGGAGTTAAGATCTGGATAGTGAACTGAGAAAGAGGTAAAGCGAAATCAAAAAAAAGCACAGAATAGAAGAAAGGGAGAGGAGTATTCAGATGCGGTCTTCTAGATCGGTCGGTGATGTGGTCTGCTAGATACGGTCTTCTAGATGCGGTCTGCTAGATGCGGTCTGCTAGATACGGTCTTCTAGATGCGGTCTGCTAGATGCGGTCTGCTGATACGGTCTTCTAGATGCGGTCTTCTAGATGTGGTCTGCTAGATACGGTCTTCTAGATGCGGTTGCTAGATGCGGTCTGCTAGATACGGTCTTCTAGATGCGGTCTGCTAGATGTCTGCTGTATACGGTCTGTCTAGATCGGTCTTCTAGATGTGGTCTGCTAGATACGGTCTTCTAGATGTGGTCTTCTAGATGTGGTCTTCTAGATGCTAGTTGTCTAGATTGTCTCTAGATGTGGTCTTCTAGATGTGGTTCTTCTAGATACGGTCTTCTAGATGCGGTTTCTAGATGTGGTTCTGATATGGTCTTCTAGATGCGGTCTTCTAGATGTGGTCTGCTAGATACGGTCTTCTAGATGCAGTCTGCGAGATGCGGTCTGATAGATACGGTCTTCTAGATGCGGTCTTCTAGATGTGGTCTGCTAGATACGGTCTTCTAGATACGGTCTTTAGATGCGGTCTTCTAGATGTGGTCTGCTAGATCGGTCTTCTAGATGCGGTCTTCTAGATGTGCGGTTTTCTAGATGTGGTCTTCGCTAGATGTGGTTCTAGATGTGGTCTTCTAGTGCGGTCTTCTAGATGCGGTCTGCTAGATACGGTCTTCTAGATGTGGTCTTCTAGATGTGGTCTGCTAGATACGGTCTTCTAGATGCGTCTTCTAGATCGGTCTTCTAGTGCGGTCTTCTAGATGTCTGCTAGATCGGTCTTCTAGATGCGGTCTTCTAGATGTGGGTCTGCTAGATGTGTGTCTTCTAGATGTGGTCTTCTAGATGCGGTCTTCTAGATGCGGTCTGCTAGATGTGTGTCTTCTAGATTGGTCTTCTTAGATGCGGTCTTCTAGATGCGGTCTGCTAGATGCGGTCTGCTGAGACGGTCTTCTAGATGTGGTCTGCTAGATAGGTCTTCTAGATGCAGTCTTCTAGATGCGGTCTTCTAGATGTGGTCTTCTAGATGCGGTCTGCTAGATGTGTGTCTTCTAGATGTGGTCTTCTAGATGTGTTCTTCTAGATGCGGTCTCTAGATGTGGCTCTGATAGGTCTTCTAGATGCGGTCTGCGAGATGCGGTCTGCTAGATCGGTCTTCTAGATGCGGTCTTCTAGATGTGGTCTGCTAGATACGGTCTTCTAGATCGGTTTCTAGATGCGGTGCTAGATACGGTCTTCTAGATGTGGTCTGCTAGATACGGTCTTCTAGATGTGGTCTTCTAGATACGGTCTTCTAGATGCGGTCTTCTAGATGTGGTCTGCTAGATACGGTCTTCTAGATGCGGTCTTCTAGATGTGCGGTCTTCTAGATGTGGTCTGCTAGATGTGGTCTTCTAGATGCGGTCTTCTAGATGTGGTCTGCTAGATACAGTCTTCTAGATACGGTCTTCTAGATCGGTCTTCTAGATGCGGTCTTCTGATGCGTTGCTAGATACGTCTTCTAGATGCGGTTTCTAGATGTGGTCTGCTAGATGTGTGTCTTTGATGTGGTCTTCTAGATGCGGTCTTCTAGATGCGGTCTGCTAGATGTGTGTCTTCTAGATTGTGGTCTTCTAGATGCGGTCTTCTCAGATGTGGTCGCTAGATGGCGGTCTGCTAGATGCGGTCTGCTAGTACGGTCTTCTAGATGTGGTCTGCTAGTACGGTCTTCTAGATGCGGTCTTCTAGATGCGGTCTTCTAGATGTGGTCTTTCTAGATGCAGCTCTTGCTAGATGTGTGGTCTTCTAGATGTGGTCTTCTAGATGTGTTTTTCTAGTCGGTCTTCTAGATGCGGTCTTCTAGATACGGTCTTCTAGATGCGGTCTTCTGATGTGGTGTAGATACGGTCTTCTAGATGCGGTCTTCTAGATGTGGTCTGCTAGATGCGGTCTACTAGATGTGGTCTGCTAGATGTGGTCTCTAGATGCGGTCTGCTAGATGTGGTCTTCTAGATGCGGCTTCTAGATACGGTCTTCTAGTTGTGGTCTTCTAGATGCGGTCTGCTAGATGCGGTCTGCTAGATGTGTGTCTTCTAGATGCGGTCTTCTAGATGCGGTCCTTCTAGATGCGGCTGGCTAGATGTGTGTCTTCTAGATGCGGTCTTCTAGATGCGGTCTTGCTGATGCGGTCTGCTAGATGTGTGTCTTTCTAGATGCGGTCTTCTAGATGTGGTCTGCTCAGATGCGGTCTGCTAGATGTGGTCTTCTATGATGGGTCTTCTAGATGCGGTCTCTGCTAGATGTGGTCTTCTAGATGCGGGTCTGCTAGTGCGGTCTTCTAGATGCGGTCTTCTAGATGGGTTCCTAGATGCGGTCTGCTAGATGTGGTCTTGAGATGCGGTCTCTAGATGGGTCTTTCTAGATACGGTCTGCTAGATGCGGTCTTCTAGATGCGGTCTTCTAGATGTGGTGCTGCTAGATGCGGTCTGCTAGATGCGGTCTTCTAGATGTGGTTTCTAGATTGGTTCTAGATGTGGGTCTTCTAGATGTGGTGCAGCTAGATGTGGTCCTTCTAGATGTGGTCTGCTAGTACGGTCTTCTAGATGCGGGTCTTCTAGATGTGGTCTGCTAGATTGTGTCTTGTTGCTGTTTGGTCTTCTAGTTGGCGTCTTCGATGCGGTCTGCAGTGGTGTCTTCTCAGATGTGTCTTCTAGATGCGGTCTTCTAGATGTGGTCTGCTGTTGATGGTCTTCTAGATGCGGTCTTTCTAGATGTGGTTTCTAGATGCGGTCTTCTAGATGTGGTCTGCGGGATTGTGGTCTTCTAGATTGCGGTCTTCTAGATTGTGGTCTGCTAGATGCGGTCTGCTAGATGCGGTCTGGCTAGATACGGTCTTCTAGTGTGGTCTGCTAGTATACGGTCTTCTAGATGCGGTCTTCTAGATGCGGTTTCTAGATGTGGTCTTCTAGATTGCGGCTTGCTATGTGTGGTTCTGCTGGGTGGTTCTTCTAGATGTGATTTGTGTTCTAGATACGGTCTTCTAGTTGCGGTCTTTCTAGATGTGGTCTGCTAGATGCGGTTTCTAGATGTGGTCTGGCTAGTACGGTCTTCTCTTCTAGATGCGTCTTCTAGATGTGGTCTGCTAGTACGGTCTTCTAGATGCGGTCTTCTAGATGTGGTCTCTCTAGATTGCGGTCTATAGATGTGGTCTGCTAGATGTGGTCTTCTAGATGCGCGTCTCTAGTGCTGGTTTCTTAGATGCGGTCTTCTAGATGCGTCTTCTAGATGTGGTCTTCTCAGATGCGGTCTTGCTAGATGCGGTCTGTCTAGATGTGTGTCTTCTAGATGCGGTCTTCTAGATGCGGTCTTCTAGATGTGGTCTGCTAGATGTGTCTGTCTTCTAGTGCGGTCTTCTAGTGCTGTCTTCTAGATGCGGTCTGCTGTATGTGTGTCTTCTAGATGTGGTCTTCTAGATGTGGTTCTGCTTAGATGCGGTCTGCTCAGATGTGGTTTCTAGATGTCGGTCTTCTAGATGCGGTCTGCTAAGATGTGGTCTTCTAGATGCGGTCTGCTTAGATGCGGTCTTCTAGATGCGGTCTTCTAGATGTGGTCTGCTAGATGCGGTCTGCTAGATGTGCGTCTTCTAGATGCGGTCTCTAGATGTGGTCTTCTAGAATCGGTCTGCTAGATGCGGTCTTCTGATGCGGTCTCTTAGATGTGGTCTGCGTAGTTGCGGTCTGCTAAGTGCGGTCTTCTAGATGTTGTCTTCTAGATGTGGTCTGCTAGATGTGGTCTTCTAGATGTGGTTCGCAGATGTGGTCTTCTAGATGTGGTCTGCTATCGGTCTTCTAGATGCGGTCTTCTAATGTGGTCTGCTAGATGTGTGTCTTCTAGATGTGGTCTTCTAGTGCGGTCTTCTGATTGCGTCTGCTAGATGTGGTTCTGCTAGATGCGGCTTTATAGATGTGGTCTGCTAGATGGGTCTTCTAGATGCGGTTCCTAGATGTGGTCTTTCTAAGATGCGGTTCTTCTCGAATCGGTCTTCTAGATGTGGTCTTCTAGATGCGTGGCTAGATGCGGTCTGCTAGATGTGTGTCTTCTAGTGCCGGTCTTCTAGATGCGGTTTCTAGATGGGTCTGCTAGATGTGTGTCTTCTAGATGGGTTTCTCGTGCTGTCTTGCTAGATGCGGTCTGCTATTGGTCTTTAGTGTTGGTCTTCTAGCTGGTTGAGATGGTCTCTAGATGTGGTCTTTAGATTGGCTTTTCTAGATGCGGTCTGCTAGATGTGGTTCTCTAGATGCGGGTCTGCTAGATGCGGTCTTCTAGATGCGGTTTCTAGATGTGGTCTGCTAGATGCGGTCTGCTAGATGTTGTCTTCTAGATTGCGGTCTGCTAGATGTGGTCTTCTAGATACGGTCTGCTAGTGCGGTCTTCTAGATGCGGTTTCTAGATGTGGTCTGTAGATGCGGTCTGCTAGATGCGGTCTTCTAGATGGGTTCTAGCTGAGTGGTCTGCTAGATGTGGTTCCTCTAGATGTGGTCAGGCTAGCTGTGGTCTGTGTTCTAGATGTGGTCTGCTAGATGCGGTCTTCTAGATGCGGTCTTCTAGATGTGGTCTGCTAGATGTGTGTCTTTCTAGATGTGGTCTTCTAGATGCGGTCTTCTAGATGCGGTCTGCTAGATTGTGGTCTTCTAGATGCGGTCTCTAGATGTGGTCTCTTCTGATGCGGTTCTTCTAGATGTGGTCTTGCTGATTGTGGTCTTCTGATGCGTCTTCTAGATGTGGTGTGTGCTGATGCGGTCTCTGCTCTAGATGCGGTCTGCTAGATACGGTTTCTAGATGTGGTCTGCTGATACGTTCTTCTAGATGCGGTCTTCTAGATGCGGTCTTCTAGATGGGTCTTCTAGATTGCAGTCTGCTAGATTGGTGTGTCTTCTAGATGTGGTCTTCTAGATGTGTTTTTCTGATACTGGTCTTTCTAGATGCGAGTCTTCTAGATGTGGTCTGCTAGATGACGGTCTTCTAGATGTGGTCTGCTAGATCGGTCTTCTAGATGCGGTCTTCTAGATGTGGTTCTGCTAGTACGGTCTTCTAGATGCGGTCTTCTAGTGTGGTCTGCTAGATGCGGTCTACTAGATGTGGTCTCTAGATGTGGGTCTTCTAGATGCGGTCTGCTAGATGTGGTCTTCTAGATGCGGTCTCTAGATCGGTCTTCTAGATGTGGTTTCTAGATGCGGTCTGCTAGATGCGGTCTGCTAGATGTGTGTCTTCTGTGCGGTCTCTTCTAGATGCGGTCTCTAGATGCGGTCTGCTAGATGTGGTCTTCTAGATGCGGTCTTCTAGATGCGGTCGTTCTAGATGCGGTTGCTAGATGTGTGTCTTCTAGATGGTGTCTTCTAGATGTGGTCTGCTAGATGTCGGTCTGCTAGATGTGGTCTTCTAGATGTGGTCTTCTAGATGCGGTCTGCTAGATGTGGTCTGTTAGGTGGGTTCTAGATGCGGTCTTCTAGATGCGGTTCTTCTAGATGTGGTCTGCTAGATGCGGTCTGCTAGTGTGGTCTTCTAGATGCGGTCTCTAGATGTGGTCGTTCTAGAGTTCGGTCTGCTAGAGTGCGGTCTTCTAGATGCGGTCTTCTAGATGTGGTCTGCTAGATCGGTGCTAGTGGGTCTTCTAGATGTGGCTTCTAGATGTGGGGTCTCAGATGTGGTCTTAGATTGGTCAGTTTGTTGGTTATATGTGGTCTGCTAGATACGGTCTTCTAGATGCGGTCTTCTAGATGTGGTTCTTGCTAGATGTGTGTCTTCTAGATGTGGTCTTCTAGATGCGGTTTCTAGATGCGGTCTGCTAGAGGTGGTCTGCTAGTCGGTCTAAGATGTGGTCTGCTAGATCTGGGTCTTCTAGATGCGGTCTCTAATGGATGTGGTCTTCTCGATGCGGTCTTCTAGATCGTCTTCGTAGATGGTCCTTCTAGTGGGTTGTGTGGCGGTTCTTTTGTGTGTGTCTTTAGTTGCGGTCTTCTAGATGCGGTCTTTCTAGTGCGTGTCTGCTGATGTGTGTCTTCTAGATGCCCGGTCTTCTAGATGTGTCTTCTAGATGCGTCTGCTAGTGTGCTGTCTTCTAGATGCGGTCTTCTAGATGTGTCTGTAGAGTCGGTGTCTTAGAGGCGCTAGATTGGTCTTCTAGATGTGGTCTGTCTAGATGCGGTTCTGCTAGGATGTTGGTCTTCTAGATGCGGTCTGCTAGATGCGGTCTTCTAGTGCGGTCTTCTAGATGTGGTCTGCTAGATGCGGTCTGCTAGATGTGGTCTTCTAGATGCGGTCTGCTAGATGTGGTTTTAGTACGGTCGCTAGATGCGGTCTTCTAGATGCGGTCTTTGATGTGGTCTGTAGATGCGGCTCTGTAGATGCGGTCTTCTAGATGTGGTCTTCTAGATGTGGTCTGCTAGATGTGGTCTTCTAGATGTGTCGTAGATGTGGTTTCTAGATGTGGTTGCTAGATCGGTCTTTCTAGATGCGGTCTTTCTAGATGGGTCTTGTATGTGTGTCTTCTAGATGTGGTCTTCTAGATGCGGTTTTCTGATGCGGTCTGCTAGTTGTGTGTGTCTTCTAGATTGTGGTCTTCTAGAGTCGTCTTCTAGATGTGGTCTTAGATAGGCGGTCTTCAGATGCTAGATGCGGTCTGCTAGATACGGTCTTTGATGCTGGTTCTTTAGATACGGTCTTCTAGATGCGGTCTTCTAGTCGTCTTCTAGATTTGCGGTCTTCTAGTGTGGTCTTCTAGATGCGTCTGCTATGTGTGTCTTCTAGATGTGGTCTTCTAGATGTTGTTCTGCTCTAGATGCGGTTTCTTAGATGTGGTCTGCTAGATACGGGTCTTCTAGATGCGGTCTGCGAGTGCGGTCTGCTAGATACGGTCTTCTAGATGTCGGTTTCGTAGATGTGGTCTGCTAGATACGTGTCTTCTAGATACGGTTCTTCTAGATGCGGTCTCAGTACGTCCGGTCTTCTTAGATGTGGTCTGCTAGATACGGTCTTCTAGATGTGGTCTTCTAGATACGGTCTTCTAGATGCGTCTTCTAGTGCTGGTCTGCTAGATACGTCTTGTAGACTGCGGTCTCTCTAGATGCGGTCTTCTAGATGTGGTTCTAGATGTTGTCTTCAGATGTGGTCTGCTAGATAGTGTGTCTTCTAGATGTGGTCTTCTAGACTGTGTTCTTCTAGATCGGTCTGCTAGATTGTGTCTGCTCGATACGTGTCTTCTAGATGCGGTCTGCGAGATGCGGTCTGCTAGATCGGTCTTCTAGTGCGGTCTTCTAGATGCTGCGTCTGCTAGATACGTCTTCTAGATACGGTTCTTCTAGACTGCAGTGGTTCATGTCTAGTACGGTCTTCTAGATGTGGTCTGCTAAGATCGGTCTTCTAGCTGTGGTCTTCTAGTCGGTCCTAGATGCGGTCTCTTAGTGTGGTCTGCTAGATGCTGGTTTCTAGATGCGGTGTCTTCTGATGTGCGGTTCTTCTAGATGTCGGTTCTGCTAGATGTGTGTCTTCTGTTTGTGGTCTTAGATGCGTGTTCTCTAAGATGTGGTCTGCTAGATTACAGTCTTCTAAGCTGGTTCTTCTGAGTTTGCTAGGAACGGTCTTCTGATGTTGCTGAACGGCTTTCTAGATGGCTCTGTGTCTGCTAGATCGGTCTCTAGATTACGGCGATCGTTTTAGATGCGGTCTTTCTGAGATGTGTTTCTAGATCGTCTTAGATGTTGTGTCTTCTAGATGCGGTTTTAGATGTGTTGTGTTCTGTGGTCGGTCTTCTAGATGCGGTCTTCTAGATGTGGCTCCTTCGTGTCGTTCTGCTGGATTGCTGTCTTCTAGATGTGGTCTTCTAGATGTGTTGTTTTGATACCGGTCTTCTAGATGCGGTCTTCTAGATTGCTGGTCTGCTAGTACCGGTCTTCTAGATGTGGTCTGCTAGTACAGTTGGTCTGATGGTTTCAGTATTGGTCTATGCGGTCTTCTAGTGGTTCTGATGTTGTTTTTTAGACGTCTGCTAGAAGTCTCTTACATCGGTCTTTCTAGACTCGTGTTTTCTAGTCGTTCTGCTAGATGCGGCTACTACTAGTGTGGATCCTGCTAGATGGTTTTGGTGTCTTCTGTTAGATACGGTCTTATGGCCTAGATGTGGTCTGCTATACGTCTTCAGCTGTCTTCTAGATGGGTCTTCTAGATTGCGTTTTGAGATGCGGTCTGACTGATGTGTGGTCTGCTAGATTGTCTTTCTGATGCGGTCTTAGATTGGCTTCTAGTACGGGATACAGACACATTGATCGGTTCTCTAGATGGGGTTCTGCTAGATTGCGGTCTTGCTAGATGCGGTCTGCTAGATGTAGTGTCTTCTGATGTGCTGGTCTTCTGATGTGCGGTCTGTTAGATGCGGTGCTGCTAGCTGTGTTGTCTTCTAGATCGTGTCTTTCTAGATGCGGTTACTGCTAGTTGTGGTCTCTAGATCGGCATTTGCTAGATGGTCTTCTAGATGCATGGTCTTCTAAGAGTGGATCTGCTAAGATGCGGTCTCGGCTAGATGTGGGTTTCTAGATGCGGTCTTGCTAGATGCGTCTTCTAGTGTGGTCTTCTAGATTGCGGTCTTCTGATCGCGCGTCTTCTAGATGCGGTCTGCTGTGCGTCTGCTAGTGCGGTGTGCTAGATGTGTTTTAGATGGCGGTTCTGCTGATGTGGTCTTTAGATCGGTCTGCTAGATGCGGTCTTCTAGATGTGGTCTTCTAGATGTGGTCTGCTAGATGTGGTCTTCTAGATGTGGTCAGCTAGATGTGGTCTTCTAGATGTGGTCTTCTAGATGTGGTCTGCTAGATGTGGTCTTCTAGATGCGGTCTTCTAGATGTGGTCTTCTAGATGTGGTCTTCTAGATGCGGTCTGCTAGATGTGGCTGTAATAAACAGAGCGGTTTATGTTTTTTTCATGATTAAATATTAAATACAGGTTCAATAAATGTTTTAAATACAAATTCACACAAATGTGGCTCTATATTTTGAACGGTTTAAGCTAAAAACATTAGGACACCGTCACTGAAAGATAAGACTAAGGAACACGTATGTTCCCTCTACAATGCAAACAAGCCACTCATGACTCGTTAGAACAGAGTGGACAAGACCAGGCACTAAATCAGACTGGGGGAACTGTTCTTTTCTATACAGAAGATCTTATTACCTGATGATCTTCTGCATTTCCTTTCTGATGTATTTCAGTCACTTCAAACCATACTTCCTTCAGATTGAAATAYTGTCAAAAGTACTGTCAGACTGATTTGTAAGAGACTGTCATAGCCCCAATTCAAAAAGTAAACAGTGGCCGTTGATTACATAACCTTTTTTACATGGTGGGGTCATTAACATTTTTTGTTGTTAAAATGGCCAACATTTTGGGAACCCCTGCTGTAAAGGAAGCAGAAGTGGAGACAGACAGATGTGTATGGATTCAGTAGCATGTTGCAGACTTATGGCTTTGACCTTGACTACCTCGCCTCCTCCCTCCTCCTCCCCCATCTTCCCCCTGTCCCTTTCAACCTTGGCTAATCCACCTCTTCCTCCACTTACTCTGTCCTTTCACCAGCAATGGCAATGGCAATGGCGTCTCTGTAGTTTGAGAGACGACTCACACAGTACGTTTTTTTATAGATTGCTCTTTGCTTCTTGTTTATTTTGCTTGTTATTTATTTACCGTGCAGTACAGTCTCTAATAATTAATGTGTTCTACCTTTAATTGGTGTCTACCCTCTCTCTCTCTCTCTCTCTCTCTCTCTCTCTCTCTCTCTCTCTCTCTCTCTCTCTCTCTCTCTCTCTCTCTCTCTCTCTTTCTATCATGGAGTCATTATGGGTAAATCCAGTAGTTAATAAATGTAGTTCTGTGACAGTTCCATCATCTCACAACCTCCCAATGAACAAACAAACACTTCCTACTGTTTACCCCCTTTACACACCACACACACACACACACACACACACACACACACACACACACACACACACACACACACACACACACACACACACACACACACACACACACACACACACACACACACCACACACACACACACACACACACACACACACACACACACACACACACACATACACACACTCTGTCTCTATCTCCTCCCTCTCCTACACACCCTTTCCTCTCTCCCTGTCCCCCACTCTCTCTCTCTCTGTCTCCATCTCTTTGTCTCTCTATCACACTCACTCTCGCTCTCTCTTTCTATCTCTCTGTCTCTCTCTCCCTGTCCCTCACTCTCTCCCCGTTCCCCACTCTCCCCCCTCTCTCTCTGCCTCCCTCTCTCAGTCCTCTCTCTCTCTCTCTCCTCTCTCGCTCTTTTCTTCTCTCTCTCTCCTGTAACAGTGTACAAGGTCGGTACACAAACCCAAGGTTGGCCTGCTCACAGCAAACAAAGCAGCAAATGCCAAGCAGCCTTGGCTGCATGTGGGAGAAAACTACTGTGCTACACAGCAAATTGGGCAGTGTTGATTTTTCAGTATAACAATTCTAGTGTTGATTCGGGAGTTAAATTCCCTCTGGTATAGTGGTGTAAAAGTACCTCAGTGTTGTTAATAATAACCAGAGTTATAGTTTTACATTGTGGAGAGTAAAACAGTCCCATCAAAACCACACCCATCGTTATCACATTTCCCAGCAAGCTATGCAGGTTGTTTTTAATAAATAAATAAATGCATATACAGAACCAGTCAAAAGTTTGGACACACCTACTTATTCAAGGGTTTTTCTTTATTTTTACTATTTTCTACATTGTAGAATAATAGTGAAGACATCAAAACTATGAAATAAAACATATGGAATCATGTTGTAACCAAAAACATGCTTTGCCAAAAGTCTTGAAGGAGTTCCCACATATGCTGAGCACTTGTTGGCTGCTTTTCCTTTACTCTGCAGTCCAACTCATCCCAAACCATCTCAATTGGGTTGTGGTCGGGTGATTGTGGAGGCCAGGTCATCTGATGCAGCACTCCATCACTCTCCTTCTTGGCCAAATAGCCCTTACACAGCCTGGAGGTGTGTTGGGTTGTTGTCCTGTTGAAAAAAAAATGACAGTCCCACTAAGCGCAAACCAGATGAGATGGCGTATCGCTGCAGAATGCTGTGGTAGCCATGCTGGTTAAGTGTGCCTTGAATTGTAAATATATCACTGACAGTGTCATCATCAAAGCACCGTCACACCTCCTCTTCCATGCTTCACGGTGGGAACCACACATTCAGAGATCATCCGTTCACCTATACCTCGTCTCACAAAGACACGGCGGTTGTAACCAAAATCTCAAATTTGGACTCATCAGACAGATTTCCACCGGTCTAATGTCCACTGCTCATGTTTCTTCGCCCAAGCAAGTCTCTTCTTGTCCTTTAGTAGTGGTTTCTTTGCAGAAATTCGAACATGAAGGCCTGATTCACGCAGTCTCCTCTGAGTAGTTGATGTTGACATGTGTTTGTTATTTATTTGGGCTGCAATTTCTGAGGCAGGTGACTCTAATGAACTTATCCTCTGCAGCAGAGGTAACTCTGGGTCTTCCTTTCCTGTGGCGGTCCTCATGAGAGCCAGTTTCATCWTAGCGCTTGATGATTTTTGCGACTGCACTTGAAGAAACTTTCAATGTTCTTGAAATTTTCTACATTGACTGACCTTCATGTCTTAAAGTAATGATGGATTGTCGTTTCTCTTTTTGAGCTGCTCTTTCCATAATATGGACTTGGTCTTTTAACAAATAGGGCTATCTTCTGTATACCATCCCTACCTTGTCACAATACAACTGATTGGCTCAAACGCATTAAGAAGGAAAGAAATTCTTCAAATTAACTTTTATTAACAAGGCACACCTGTTAATTGAAATGCATTCCAGGTGACTACCTCATCAATTCAAATAAAAAAAAACTTACAGTGAAATGCTTCCTTACAAGCCCATAACCAACGATGCAGTTTAAAGAAAAAAGGTGTTAAGAAAGTATTTACTAAAGTAAACTGAAGTAAAAAATTGAAAAATAACAAATAATTAAGGAGTAACAAAAAAATAACAGTAGYGAGGCTACCGTATATACAGGGGGTACCGATACAGAGTCAATGTGCGGGGGTACCGGTTAGTCGAGGTAATTGAGGTAATATGTACATGTAGGTAGAGGTAAAGTGACGATGCATGGTTAATAAACAGAGAGTAGTAGCAGCAAAAAACTGGGGGTGAGGGGGAGAAAAATGCAAATAGTCCGGGTAGCCACTTGATTAGGTGTTCAGGAGTCTTATGGCTTGGGGGTTGAAGCTGATAAGAAGCCTTTTGGACCTAGACGTGGCGCTACGGGACCACTTGCCATGCGGTAGCAGAGAGAACAGTCTATGACTAGGGTGACTGGAGTCTTTGGCAAATTTTTGGGCCTTCCTCTGACACCGCCTGGTATAGAGGTCCTGGATGGCAGGAAGCTTGTCCCCAGTGATGTACTGGGCCGTACGCACTACCTTCTGTCTTGGTGTGTTTGGACGATGATAGTTTGTTGGTGATGTGGACCCCAAGTCCACATTCATCTCATTTGTCTTGATCAAGTTGAGGGAGAGGTTATTATCCTTGCACCACACTGCCAGGTCTCTGACCTCCTCCCTATAGGCTGTCTTGTTGTTGTCGGTGATGAGGCCTACCACTGTTGTGTCGTCTGCAAACTTAATGATGGTGTTGGAGTCGTACTTGGCCATGCAGTCATGGGTGAACAGGGAGTACAGAAGGGGACTGAGCACCCACCTCTGAGAGGCCCCCGTGTTGAGGATCAGAGTGGCAGGTACCACCTGGGGGCGACCCATCAGGAAGTCCAGGATCCAGTTGCAGAGGGAGGTGTTTAGTCCCAGGGTCCTTAGCTTAGTGATGAGCTTTGAGAGCACTATGGTGTTGAACGCTGAGCTGTAGTCAATGAATAGCATTCTCACAGATGTGTTCCTTTTGTCCAGGTGGGAAAGAGCAGTGTGGAGTGCAATAGAGATTGCATCATCTGTGGAGGGCGGTATGCAAATTGGAGTGGGTCTAGAGTTTCTGGGATAATGGTGTTGATGTGAGCCATGACCAGCCTTTCAAAGCACTTCATGGCTACAGATGTGAGTGCTATGGGTCCGTAGTAATTTATGCATGTTGGGCACAGGGACTATGGTGGTCTGCTTGAAACATGTTGGTATTACAGACTCGGTCAGATATAGGTTGAAAATGTCAGTGAATACACTTGTTAGTTGTTCAGCGCATACTCGGTGTACACGTTCTGCCTTGTGAATGTTGACCTGTTTAAACGTCTTACTACTGAAAGAGCTGCTCTTACTACTGAAAGAGCTGCTTCCTGTGCTTGGCCCTCCTATGTTGAACATAAAAAATGTCTCTCTATCCACCGGATGTGTACCAAACTCACTAAAAGTGGCAGTAATAAAGCCTCTCTTGAAAAAGCCAAAACTTGACCCAGAAAATATAAAAAACTATCGGCCTGTATCGAATCTACCATTCCTCTCAATTAAAAAAAAAAAAGCTATTGCCCAGCAACTCACTGCCTTCCTGAAGACAAACAATGTATATGAAACGCTTCAGTCTGGTTTTAGACCCCATCATAGCACTGAGACTGCACTTGTGAAGGTGGTAAATTACCTTTTAATGGCGTCAGACCGAGGCTCTGCATCTATCCTCGTGCTCCTAGACCTTAGTGCTGCTTTTGATACCATCGATCACCACATTCTTTTGGAGAGATTGGAAACCCAAATTGGTCTACACGGACAAGTCCTGGCCTGGTTTAGATCTTATCTGTTGGAAAGATATCAGTTTGTCTCTGTGGATGGTTTGTCCTCTGACAAATTAACTGTAAATTTCAGTGTTCCTCAAGGTTCCGTTTTAGAACCACTATTGTTTTCACTATATATTTTACCTCTTGGTGATGTCATTCGGGAAAACATAATGTTAACTTTCACTGCTATGCAGATGACACACAGCTGTACATTTCGATGAAACATGGTGAAGCCCCAAAATTGCCCTCCCTGGAAGCCTGTGTTTCAGACATAAGGAAGTGGATGGCTGCAAACGTTCTACTTTTAAACTCGGACAAAACAGAGATGCTTGTTCTAGGTCCCAAGAAAGAAAGAGATATTCTGTTRAATCTGACAATTAATCTTGATGGTTGTACAGCCGTCTCAAATAAAACTGTGAAGGACCTCGGCGTTACTCTGGACCCTGATCTCTCGTTTGACGAACATATCAAGACTGTTTCAAGGACAGATTTTTTCCATCTACGTAACATTGCAAAAATCAGAAACTTTCTGTCCAAAAATGATGCAGAAAAATGTATCCATGCTTTTGTCACTTCCAGGTTAGTCTACTGCAATGCTCTACTTTCCGGCTACCCGGATAAAGCACTAAAATAAACTTCAGTTAGTGCTAAACACGGCTGCTAGAATCTTGACTAGAACCAAAAAATGTGATCATATTACTCCAGTGCTAGCTTCTCTACACTGGCCTCCTGTTAAGGCAAGGGCTGATTTCAAGGTTTTACTGCTAACCTACAAAGCATTACATGGGCTTGCTCCTACCTATCTTTCCGATTTGGTCCTGCCGTACATGCCTACACGTACACTACGGTCACAAGACGCAGGCCTCCTAATTGTCCCTAGAATTTCTAAGCAAACAGCTGGAGGCAGGGTTTTCTCCTATAGAGCTCCATTTTTATGGAATGGTCTGCCTACCCATGTGAGAGACACAGACTCAGTCTCAACCTTTAAGTCTTTATTGAAGCCTCATCTCTTGTAAGCAGGAATCAGGATTTGCCAAATGGAGGGCGAGGGAGAGCTGTGTGTGGAGTAAAGGTGGTCTAGAGGTTTTTTTTCCTCTGGTTGCACATTTAATTAACATGCTGGTAGAAATTAAACCTGGTTGAGAGAATCCCAAGAGTGTGCAAAGTTGTCATCAAGGCAAAGGGTGGCTACTTTGAAGAATTTCACATATAAAATATATTTTGATTTGTTTAATAATTTTTTGGTTACTACATGATTCCATATGTGTTATTTCATATTTTTGATGTCTTCACTATTATTCTACAATGTAGAAAACTTAAGAAAAACCCTTGAATGAGTAGGTGTGTCCAAACTTGACTGGTACTGTATATCTATATTTGCATGCACATTGATTGATTAATCGTACGCTACACAAAGATAAATAAAATACATTTTTCTAAACTAATCCAATCAGTTAGTTTGATTTATTACACCCATTACTGAAATGGTTACCATACAAATGTAACTGTTTAACACAATACATTACATATATCATAAGGCCTTACTTTGATTGCAATGTTTTACACTAACACAGTAGTGTTCAGTGATGGGAAACCAAGGCTTTCTGAAGGCTTCGCCGCTTTCACCAAATTGTCGAATAAACAGTTAATTACTCTGAGTCAGCAATAAATAACAGATTTTTTGTGTGCCTATAATCAGTTGGAGTACCATGTTTGCATCTTACATTATGCTTCCCTTTGTTGCCTACAGGCTTACTATTTGTCAAAAACGGAATCTATGGCATTATTTAGGATGCTTAAGACAGAAGCTTATACTATACCAAATAAAACAAATTATTTGAACAACATTGCAGAAAGTGTGATTTCAACTATACAGTGCCTTCGGAAAGTACTCAAACCCCTTTACTTTTTACACATTTTGTTAAGTTACAGCCTTATTCTAAAATGGATTGAATACATATAAATCTTCAGCAATCTACACACAATTACCCCATAATGACAAAGCAAAATAGGTTTTTAGAAATATTTGTACATTTATTAGAAATAAAAAAACAGGAATACCTCATTTACATAAGTATTCAGATCCTTTGCTATGAGACTCGAAATTGAGCTCGGGTGCCTTTTTAGCCTTTTTACAAGTGAGGACCGGCAAAATGTCCTCACTTCTTTGGATTTTACAGTAGTTGGTTTGCTATAGGACTTCTGGTACTTTCACACACACACACACACACACACACACACACACACACACACACACACACCAAACAGACACACACCACACCCACAACACACACACAGCACAACACACACACAACACACACACACACACACCGGGGTCCTTGGAAAGTGCAGTATTCAATTTGTGACTTCTATGAAGACAAGGCCACAGTCCTTTATGAGCTCAGCCACAGAGAGGAGAAAATGGAGGCGGTCTCCATGGCAACCGTCTGAAGCACGCACAACACATCAACAAACAAAAAGCTTTTTCCAGCAGAACCATTTAACACAAAACCTTGAAGCCCACAAAAGTTGTCTGTGAAAATTGTCCTCTAAAGTTTTTCTGAGAATGTACATGCGTGTGTTTGTGTATGAGTGTGTTTATGTGTGTGTGAGTTTGTTTATGTGTTTGTGTGTGTGTCCACATCCAATCGTCTTTCTCTCCAGACTAGTTCTCCAAGGCTGGAGAAGCTGAATTGTGCCTAAGTGCTGTCTTCTTGGGTCATGGCAACCCTAAAGCCTGTTCAGACTTCTCACTGGTGTAAATCCATAAAGGGCTTGCCACTGGACAATTCCACGTTGACGGAATTGTGCTGAGACTCTTAAAATGTATGCCAAACAGAAACCATTAATTTCAAAGTTGAACAAACCATACCACTCTATGCACCCGGTAACAGTAACACAATTTCATCACGGGTCCCTGATCTTTACTACACAGAAATCCATAATTATGGACATGAATGTCATTCTCTTCATGGTGATGTATCCTAAATAGGTGCAAAAAATATATAAATATGCAATATCCTCCTTTGCAAATTTGGGGTAGTATTTCTACACACTGGCTAATATTTTAATGAGCTCGGACCCCAAACAAGACCAATATTTGGTTGTTCTAGATCGGACCAAATCTGAACCAATCATAGACGTCTATGTTTTACAAGTTTGGACATCAAGGTACAGCACAGTATATCTCAGTACATTAGAGTACAGTAAAGTAGAGTAGAGTTCAGTACAGAGCAGTACAGAAAGTAGAGTATAGTTCAGTACAGTACAGGAAAGTAGAGCACAGTTCAGTACAGTAGAGTAGAGTTCAGTAAAGTACAATAGAGTACAGTAGAGTACAGTAGAGTTCAGTACGGAACAGTACAGTAAAGTAGAGTATAGTTCAGTACAGTACAGTATAGTATTATACGGTACATTATAGTGTAGTCAACTCTAGTGTGCTCTACTGTGTACTTTTCTTTACTGTACTCTACTGTAATGTACTGTGCTGTGCTGTCCAAACTTGTTAAAGGTTAACAATCAAAATAATGTTTTTCATGAAATTTGATGATATTCAAAMGAAAACAGATCAAAGTATGATGACCAAAGTACGAAAAATGAATGTTGCTTCTACTTTGATCAAGTTTGATCATAAAGTTACTGGTCCCCTCCCCCATGTCAAACACTTGGATTCATTATTAAGGGGACAAGGTGACATCACCTTAACAAGTTTAATACACCAACAGTAAAATGATATTCTCGTACCTATTCCAAATAAGTATCACCTTGTAATCATCATTGGAGAATGCGTGTTTGCAGGGCCGTGGTTTATATAGTTAGATAGCTATTCTACTGGTGCCAAAATTTGACTACAGGACGTCAGCAAATATAATTTCAAAGTTTACACTATTCCTCTATGACTTCAGATACTGTACTTAGATGTTTCCTCCTTCATCTGTGTCTGGCGTTAGCTAGTTACTGGCTAGCTAGGTCTTCATCTGTGTCTGGCGTTAGCTAGTTACTGGCTAGCTAGGTCTTCATCTCGTGTCTGGCCATTTAGCTAGTTACTGGCTAGCTAGGTCTTCAGCCAGCATGGAACAAAAGGGGCGGAAGGGTTGAAAACTCATACACAGTTTGAGTCAAGAAACTTGAAGTACCCATGCTAAGGTCTGACCAATCGGAATCCATGCTTCAAGATTGTTTTGATCACGCGGAGTGGGATATGTTCTGGGTAGCCTCTGAGAATAACATCGACGAATACATGGATACGGTGACTGAGTTCATCAGGAAGTGTATAGGAGATGTTGTACCCACTGTGACAATTATAACCTACCCAAACCAGAAACCGTGGATAGATGGCAGCAAAACTGAAAGCGCAAACCACTGCATTTAACCATGATACGGGGACTTGTAATATGGCCGAATACAAACAGTGTAGTCACTCCCTCCGTAAGGCAATCAAACAGGCAAAACGGCAGTACAGAGACAAAGTGGAGTCGCAACAGGAGACGTATGTGGCAGGGTCTACAGACAATCACAGACTACAAAGGGAAAACTAGCCACGTCGTGGCAGCCTTGCTTCCGAACAAATTAAACACCTTCTTCGCCTGCTTTTAGGATAACACAATGTCACCGACGCGGCCCGCTATCAAGGACTGTGGGCTCTCCTTCTACGTGGCCATTTAAGCGTGTTAACCCTCGCAAGGCTGCCGGCCCAGACGACATCCCTAGCCGCGTCCTCAGAGCATGCGCAGACCAGCTGGCTGGAATGTTTACGGACATATTCAATCTCTCCCTATCCCAGTCTGCTGTCCCCACTTGCTTCAAGATGTCCACCATTGTTCCTGTACCCAAGAAAGCAAAGGTAACTGAACTAAATGACTATCGCCCCTTAGCACTCACTTCTGTCATCATGAAGTGCTTTGAGAGGCTAGTTAAGGATCATATCACCTCTACGTTACCTGTCACCCTAGACGCATTTCAATTTGCTTACCTCCCCAATAGATCCACAGATGATGCAATCACCATCGCACTGCCCTATCCCATCTGGACAAGAGGAATACATACTGTATGTAAGAATACTGTTCATTGACTATAGCTCAGCATTCAACACCATAGTACCCTCCAAGCTCATCATTAAGCTCGGGGCCCTGGGTCTGAACCCCGCCCTGTGCAACTGGGTCCTGGACTTCCTGATGGGCCGCCCTCAGGTGGTGAAGGTAGGAAACAACACCTCCACTTCGCTGATCCTCAACACAGGGGCCCCACAAGGGTGCGTGCTCAGCCCCCTCCTGTACTCCCTGTTTACCTATTACTCCGTGGCCACGCACACCTCTAACTCAATCATCAAGTTTGCAGACTACACAACAGTAGTAGGCCTGATTACCAATAATGACGAGTCAGCCTACAGGAAGGAGGTAAGGGCCCTGGGAGAGTGGTGCCAGGAAAATAACCTCTCGCTCAACGTCAACAAAACAAAGGAGCTGATCGTTAACACGGTACTTCATTTTGTTTATCTGTCTCGAACTCAGGCTCTATGTGTAGCTAACTGACACTCTCTACCCAATCATCGCCATTTACCAGTTGTTGTTGTCTTAACTGTTTACCCATTGTTGTCTTAGCCCTCCCAATCAACACCTGTGATTGCTTTATGCCTCCCTCTAATGTCAATATGCCTTGTATACTGTTGTTTAGGGTAGCTCTCATTGTTTTGTTTTACTGCGGAGCTCCTAGTCCCGCTCTACACACATGCGGAAACCGCACCTAGCTCAACTGGTGCCTCCGGAGATGCAGCCTCTCTCATCGTCACTCAATGCCTAGGTTTACCCCCACTGTACTCGCAAACTACCATGCCCTTGTCTTTGCATTGTGCCCTGAATCTATCCTACCATGCCCAGAAGTCTGCTCGTTTTACTCTCTGTTCTGAACGCACTAGACTACCAGTTCTTATAGCCTTTAGCTGTACCCTTATCCTACTCCTCCTCTGTTCCTCTGGTGATGTAGAGGTTAACCCAAGCCCTGTGTGTCCCCAGGCGCTCTCATTTGTTGACTTCTGTAACCGGAAAAGCCTTGAGTTCATGCATGTTAACATCAGAAGCCTTCCTACGTAAGTTTGTTTTATTCACTGCTTTAGCACACTCCGCCAACCCTGATGTCCTAGCCGTGTACGAATCATGTTTTAGGAAGGCCACCAACAATTCTGAAATTTCCATCCCCAATTACAACATTTTCCATCAAGATAGAACTGCTAAAGGGGGCGGAGTTGCAATCCACTGTAGAGATAGCCTGCAGAGTTCTGTCATACTATCCAGGTCTATGCCCAAACAGTTTCAGCTACTTTTAAAAATCCATCTCTCCAGAAATAAGTCTCTCACTGTTGCCACTTGTTATAGACCACCCTCAACTCCCAGCTGTGCCCTGGACACCATATGTGAATTACTTGCCCCAATCTATCGTCATAGGTCGTACTGTTAGGTGACCTAAACTGGGATATGCTTAACACCCCGGCAGTCCTACAATCTAAGCTAGATGCCCTCAATCTCACACAAATTATCAAGGAACCTACCAGGTACAACCCCAAATCCGTAAACATGGGCACCCTCATAGATATCATCCTAACCAATTTGCCCTCTAAATACACCTCTGCTGTTTTCAACCAGGATCTCAGCGATCACCGCCTCATTGCCTGCGTCCGTTATGGGTCCGCGGTCAAACGACCACCCCTCATCACTGTCAAATGCTCCCTAAAACACTTCTGCGAGCAGGCCTTTCTAATCGACTTGGTCCAGGTATCCTGGAAGGATATTGACCTCATCCCGTCAGTAGAGGATGCCTGGTTGTTCTTAAATAAGCATGCCCCGTTTCAAAAAATGTGAACTAAGAATAGATATAGCCCTTGGTTGACTCCAGACTTGACTGCCCTAGACCAGCACAAAAACATCCTGTGGCACACTGCACTAGCTTCGAAAAGTCCCCGCGATATGCAACTTTTCAGGGAAGTCAGGAACCAATATACACAGTCAGTTAGGAAAGCAAAGGCTAGCTTTTTCAAACAGAAATTTGCATCCTGCAAAACTAATTCCAAAAAGTTTTAGTACACTGTAAAGTCCATGGAGAATAAGAGCACCTCCTCTCAGCTGCCCACTGCACTGAGACTAGGAAACACTGTCACCACCGATAAATCCACGCTAATCGAGAATTTCAATAAGCATTTCTTTATGGCTGGCCACGCTTTCCACCTGGCTACCCCAACCCCGGCCAACAGCTCTGCACCCCCCGTAGTAACTGGCCCAAAACCCCGGCCAACAGCTCTGCACCCCCCGTAGTAACTGGCCCAAGCCCCCCCGCTTCCCCTTCACTTCACTCTTTCAAGCTGATGTCCTGAAAGAGCTGCAGAACCTGGATCCCTACAAATCAGCCTGGCTAGACAATCTGGACCCTCTCTTTCTAAAATTATCCGCCACCATTGTCACAACCCCTATTACTAGTCGGTTCAACCTCTCTTTCGTATCGTCTGAGATTCCCAAAGATTGGAAAGCGGCCACGGTCTTCCCCCTCTTCAAAGGGGGAGACACTCTAGACCCAAACTGTTACAGACCTATATTCATCCTGCCCTGCCTTTCTAAAGTATTCAAAAGCCAAGTGAACAAACAGATCACCGACCATTTTGAATCCCACCGTACCTTCTCCGCTATGCAATCCGGTTTCCGAGCTGGTCACGGGTGCACCTCAGCAACGCTCAAGGTCCTAAACAATATCATAACCGCCATCGATGAAAGACAGTACTGTGCAGCCGTCTTCATCGACCTGGCCAAGGCTTTCGACTCTGTCAATCACCGTATTCTTATCGGCAGACTCAACAGCCTTGGTTTCTCTAATGACTGCCTCGCCTGGTTCACTAACTACTTCTCAGATAGAGTTCAGTGTGTCAAATCGGAGGGCCTGTTGTCCAGACCTTTATGGGGGTGCCACAGGTTTCAATTCTCGGGCCGACTCTTTTCTCTGTATACATCCATGATGTTGCTCTTACTGCTGGTGCTTCAATGCCGTACAAGTCTGCTTCCGTGGCCTCCAACTGCTTTTAAATGCAAGTAAAACTAAATGCATGCTCTTCAACCGATAGCTGCCCGCATCTGCCCACCCGCCTAGCATCACTACTCTGGACGGTTCTGACTTAGAATATGTGTACAACTATACATACCTAGGTGTCTGGCTAGACTGTAAACTCTCCTTCCAGACTCACATTAAGCATCTTCAGTCCAAAATTAAATATATAATCGGCTTCCTATTTCACACCAAAGCCAGTTGGCTGGTCCTCGCTACATATTCGTCGCCAAACCCACTGGCTCCAGGTCATCTATACGTTTTTGTTAGGTAAAGCTCCACCTTGTCTCAGCTCATTGGTCACCATAGCAACACCCACTTGTAGCACGCGCTCCAGCAGGTATATTTCACTGGTCATTCCCAAATCCAACACCTGCTTTGGCCACCTTTCCTTCCAGTTCTCTGCTGCCAATGACTGGAATGAATTGCAAAAATCACTGAAGCTGGAGACTTATATCTCCCTCACTAACTTCAAGCATCGGCTGTGAGAGCAGCTTACCGATCGCTGCAGCTGTACACAGCTCATCTGTAAATAGCCCACCCAACTACCTGCCTCATCTCCATATTTCTTCCCTGCTCTTTTGCACAACAGTATTTCTACTTGCACATCCTCATCTGCACATCTATCACTCCAGTGTTAATTTCTAAATTGTAATTATTTCGCCACTATGGCCTATTTATTGCCTTACCTCCTTACTTCATTTGCAAACACTGTATACATTTTTTTCTATTGTGTTATTGACTGTACGTTTGTTTATTCCATGTGTAACTCGGTGTTGTTGTTTTTGTAGCACTGCTTTGCTTTATCTTGGCCAGGTCGCAGTTGTAAATGAGAACTTGTTCTCAACTGGCCTACCTGGTTAAATAAAGGTGAAATAAATGAATAAATAAAAAATACAAATCGTGGACTTCAGGAAACAGCAGAGGGAGCACTGCCCTATTTACATCGACGGGATCGCAGTGGAGAAGGTGGAAAGCTTCAAATTCCTCGGCGCACACATCACTGATGATATGAAATGGTCCACCCACACAGACAGTGTGGTGAAGAAGGCGCAACAGCACCTCTTTGGCCCCTAAAACAACAAATTTGGCTTGGCTCCTAAAACCCGCACAAACTTTTACAGATGCACAATTGAGAGCATCCTGTCGGGCTGTATCACCGCCTGGTACGGCAACTGTACCGCCCGCAGGGCTCTCCAGAGGGTGGTGCAGTCTGCCCAACGCACCAAAGGGGGCAAACTACCTGCCCTTCAGGACACCTACAGCACCCGGTGTCACAGGAAGGCCAAAAAAATCATCAAGGACATCAACCACCCGAGCCATGACCTGTTCACTCCGCTTCCATCCAGAAGGCGTTGTCAGTACAGGTGAATCAAAGCTGGGACAGAGAGACTGAAAAACAGCTACGATCTTAAGGCCATCAGACTGTTAAATAGCCATCACTAGCCAGCTTCCACCCGGTTACGCAACCTTGCACCTTAGAGGCTGCTGCCCTATACACATAGACTTGAAATTAATAATTAATAATGGAACACTAGTCTCTTTAATAGCGTTTAAATAATGTTAACATACTGCTTTWCTCATCTCACATGTACAGTTGAAGTCGGATTTTTACATACACCTTAGCCAAATACATTTAAACTCAGTTTTTCACAATTCCTGACTTTTAATCCTAGTAAAAATTCCCTGTCTTAGGTCAGTTAGGGTCACTACTTTATTTTAAGAATGTGAAATGTCAGAATAATAGCAGAGAGAATTTTCCCCCCCAGATTTTATTTCTTTCATCACATTTCCAGTGGGTCAGAAGTTTACATACACTCAATTAGTATTTGGTAGCATTGCCTTTAAATTGTTTAACTTGGGTCAAACGTTTYGGGTAGCTTTCCACAAGCTTCCCACAATAAGTTGGATGAATTTTGGCCCATTCCTCCTGACAGAGCTGGTGTAACTGAGTCAGGTTTGTAGGCCTCCTTGCTCGCACAGGCCTTTTTCAGTTCTGCCCACAATGTTCTATAGGATTGAGGTCAGGGCTTTGTGATGGCCACTCCAATACTTGGACTTTGTTGTCCTTAGCCATTTTGCCACAACTTTGGAAGTATGCTTGGGGTCATTGTCCATTTGGAAGACACATTTGCGACCAAGCTTTAACTTCCTGACTGATGTCTTGAGATGTTGCCTCATTATATCCCATAATTTCCTGCCTCATAATGCATCTATTTTGTGAAGTGCACCTGTCTCTCCTGCAGCAAGCACCCCGACAAATGCTGCCACCCCTGTGCTTCATGGTTGAGATGGTGTTTTCTCGGTTTACAAGCCTCCCCTTTTTCCTCCGAACATATGATGGTCATTATGGCCAAACAGCTCTATGTTTGTTTCATCAGACCAGAGGACATTTCTTCAAAAAGTACGATCTTTGTCCCCATGTGCAGTTGCAAACCGTAGTCTGGCTTTTTTATGGCGGTTTTGGAGCAGTGGCTTCTTCCTTGCTGAGYGGCCTTTCAGGTTATGTTGATATAGGACTCGCTTTACTGTGGATATAGAAACTTTTGTACCCGTTTCCTCCAGCATCTTCACAAGGTCCTTTGCTGTTGTACTGGGATTTATTTGCACTTTCCGCACCAAAGCACGTTCATCTCTAGGAGACAACACACGTCTCCTTCCTGAGCGGTTTGACAGCTGTGTGGTCCCATGGTGTTTATACTTGCGTAATATTGTTTGTACAGATGAACGTGGTATCTTCAGGCGTTTGGAAATTGCTCCCAAGGATGAACCAGACTTGTGGAGGTCTACAATTCTTTTCCTGAGATCTTGGCTGATTTCTTTTGATTTTCCCATGATGTCAAGCAAAGAGGCACTGAGCTTGAAGGTAGGCCTCGAAATACATCCACAGGTACACCTCCAATTGACTCAAATGATGTCAATAAGCCTATTAGAAGCTTCTAAAGCCATGACATAATTTTCTGGAATTTTCCAAGCTGTTTAAAGGCACAGTCAACTTAGTGTATGTAAACGTCTGACCCACTGGAATTGTGATACAGTGAATTATAAGTGAAATAATCTGTCTGTAAACAATTGTTGGAAAAATGACGTGTGTCATACGCAAAGTAGATGTCCTAACCGACTTGTGAAAAATATAGTTTGTAAACAAGAAATTTGTGGAGCGGTTGAAAAATGTGTTTTAATGACTCCAACCTAAGTGTATGTAAACTTCTGACTTCAACTGTATATAATGTATTCTATTCTACTGTATTTTAGTCAGTGCCACTCCGACATTGCTCGATCTAATATTTATATATTWCTTAATTCCATTCTTTTACTTTTAGATTTGTTGTGTGTATTGTTGTAAATTGTTTTTGGATACTACTGCACTGTTAGATACTACTGCACTGTTGGAGCTAGGAACACAAGCATTTCGCTACCCCCGCAATAACATCTGCTACATACTGTATGTGTATGTGACCAATAACATCTGCTATATACTGTATGTGTATGTGACTAATAACATCTGCTACATACTGTATGTGTATGTGACCAATAACATCTGCTACATACTGTATGTGTATGTGACCAATAACATCTGCTATATACTGTATGTGTATGTGACTAATAACATCTGCTACATATTGTATGTGTATGTGACCAATAACATCTGCTACATACTGTATGTGTATGTGACCAATAACATCTGCTACATACTGTATGTGTATGTGACCAATAACATCTGCTACATACTTTATGTGTATGTGGCCATAACATCTGCTACATACTGTATGTGTATGTGACCAATAAACTCTGCTACATATTGTATGTGTATGTGACCAATAACATCTGCTACATACTGTATGTGTATGTGACCAATAACATCTGCTACATACTGTATGTGTATGTGACCAATAACATCTGCTACATACTGTATGTGTATGTGACCAATAAACATCTGCTACATACTGTATGTGTATGTGACCAATAACATCTGCTACATACTGTATGTGTATGTGACCAATAACATCTGCTACATACTGTATGTGTATGTGATAATAACATCTGCTACCATACTGTTGTGGTATTGGTATGTGACCAATACAATATGATTTGAGATGATTTTACTGCAACACTGCATCCAAGTTGCTTGACACAGGCGTTTCAAAGAGCTGTCAGTCAAGTCGAGCTCATGAATATAAGCTCCCTGTCCATTCATCCTGTCTTTTCAAAGTTCCTTGTAGTTAGCTATGAGTGAAAAAGTACKTTCAGAATGACTGTTCAGGACCTTCAAATAAAATGTTCTAATAAAATGTTGTCACATGCTTCGAAAACAACAGGTGTAGACTAACGGTGGCATGCTTACTTACGGGCCCTTCCCAACAATGCAGAATAMACAAAACAAAATGTGTAAGACAAGGGATAAATACACAATGAGCAATGGTAGCTTGGCTATATATAGGGGGTACCAGTACCGAGTCATTGTGCAGGGGTACGAGGAAATTGAAGTAGATATGTACATATAGGTAGGGGTAAAGTGACTAGGCAACAGGATAGATAATAGACAGTAGCAGCAGCGCATGTGATGAGTGTGGAAGTGTGGAAGTGTGTGTGTGGTGAATGTGTGCCTGGGTGTAAGTGTTATGTGTGAGTGAGTGTGTGTGTGGTGAATGTGGTTATGTACAGTATGTGTTGGAGTGTCAGTGTAAGTATGTGTGAGTGTGTGGGCAGAGTCCAGTGTGTGTGCATAGAGTCAAAAAGGGTCAACTGAACTGTGGTTTGTGACTACTATGATTTGAAATTCCGTCACAAATTCTTCTGAAATGTACTAGTTTTAGTCACTTAATAATTCATAAAAAAATTGATATCAGTAAAAACACTATAACTAATTGATAGTTCTACCTTTACTTGTTACTTCTGTGAGCTTTCAATATCCTCCCTCCTCATGAGGGAGAGAAAGTAKAATATATCTTAAAAGATGTGTGTTTTTGGTTACAGAATTTCAAGGCACAAGGCAATGGTTCAAAATAAACACGTGCCCCTGTGGCAATCTAATGAACATAATACAGATATCCCCATCAAAAGCTGCCTGTTTAAGCTAGAGATATATCTTTTTTCATGGGCTGCGTCTCAATCTACCACATCCGCCAATGGCGGCCTTCTGCATCTGCGGTGGAAGGTGTCCAAGCTACAGCGGTGTTCGTCAGACCATGAGACATCCCGAAAACCGTCCTTCTCACGAAAACATCTGTAGCGTCTGAACGGTTTGGCCTACACACTAATATGACATCTCTATGGAAAGGTGAGACTCTCACAAACACGCATATGTCATGTTTTTCTCCAGGACACCCACAAGCCTCACCTGAAGGTAACCCGGTTCCCGTTTAACCCTTGTGTGGTGTTGATGTTTTTGTTATTCACCCAATGTTCGCGGGTCTGATGGACCCACAACATTATTGGTTTTTAAAGCAATTCAGCCATAACAATTTACGTAAAGATACTTAGTACTTAGATGTTGACTTATATTAATTACAAGCAATATAGACAGTATACATGGTAAATATTTGCAATTTACCGCTGCTAGATCACATTTATCAATAAAAGCTCTGTTTGTTAAAAAATATATATAATCTATTATAATCAAGACATGGGTGGAATAAAACATGTTTATCTTGAACAAATATAAATGAAACAAGGTTTTCATCACTATTGATGTCCATTGCTTTGAACTGAACAAATTGTACATACAGTATTTAATGGAAATGATAAATGAGCCCCATTGAACAGGAATTAAGGAAGGTCTACACACCACATGAGGGACAGAGTTTTACTGTGTGTGTGTGTGTGTGTGTTGCAAATGTCTTTCTTGCACTTGATGCATGTGTACTGTGTCTTCCTGTCCTTCTTGGGTCCACACACATTGCAGCGCTTCTTCTTGTTGCTACCGTCTGCAGTCTAGAATGATGAAAACACTTAGTTCAGGAATTTTACAAACATCTCACTTACTATATAGTTACAGCAGGCCAAGGTAGTAGAGTCAGACACACACACACATGCAACAACATCACTCACACTTACTTCCGGTATTGGAGTTGTTGGTTCTGTGGGTTGGGTGGATGGGACACCAGCATTCTCCCCCTGAATCCTCCTCACGATGGCTGCAGAAGCTAGGGTCCTTGAGATATGTTGCCTCCCAGCTCCTAGAGAAAGAGTCGTCTCCTATGGAGCTTCCCTTTGTTCCAATCTGGGTTCAACACCATCCAGATGACAAACGCGTTGTATGCAGAGATGTCCAAGATAATGAACAATATCACAAGTGGCCAGCATAGGGTTCTTCTTTTGCAGCTGTAGCCAGTCACCACCTTGTCTAAATTGTCCACCCCTCCTTTTGTGGCATTGTAATCCATTATGATTTCTGGTTTTTGATGTTCCTAGCCACAGAATCTCCCATCCCTATGCAGCGTATTCATGAGTACCACATGTTTGCCTTTCCTTGGCACGTAGGACACTAGTGATGTGTCGTCCGTGAACCCAAACTTAGAGAAATTGATAGGCCTGTTCTGTGTATTCAACAGCTGAGGTGGGAGCGCTGGCTTGTTTTTTCATACTGTTCCGACCATCATCAGCTTCCTCTTGAGGAGCTCCTGTCCCAGCTTGTGCAAAAGTAAAAAAGTAATCACGTGATGTTGGGGCCACGGTGTCCCTGTTTCACGTCCAGGACAACCCGCATCCCTTAGTTCTTCTCAGTGGCTCCTCCATCTGGCTTCCCCGTATACACTTGCAAGTTCCATGCATATGATGAAGCAGCATCTCAGGCAGCCCAGATCTTGATTCCATATTTTGCGGGTATAGACAGTATGTTCTGCCTGAAGGGGCAGCGGCCCCTAAATGGCATAAGCTGCTCTTCTACAGTAACGTTGGGCCCAGGGTTGTAAAACAGGGGAAGGTGGTCCACCCACTTGCCTCACACTGACCTGATTGCAGCTAGCTTGTCTTTTTCCCGCCGTACTGGTCTGGTGCCTCAGTTATTGAAGCTGAAAATCCTGGAAACTAGTTTTCCAGAGACATTGATGCATGTATAAGTTCTCTGCCAGTTTCTGCATCCCACGGGGATTCTGTAGATTCCCCATTGGATCGGAAAACACCAGCAAGGATAAGAACCACAAAGTATGCATGTAAATGAGTTTGCTCCATCTCCTTCCATCTCTGTCCAAAAACACACCTTCCCTCCAAATTAGTGTAGTCCAGAATGATTTTCTGGATGGTGTCTGGGATGAACAGCTCAAAAGAAGACTTTATGTCCTGCACATGAGTAACCACCATCCGCGTCGGCCCTGGTTGCATCCTTATCACATTGGCAGCCATGCGGGGTGGCTCATTCCTTGGGCAAGAAGACCATTCAATTTCAATTTTTTTTTTACATCCATATTTCTCCTACTTCAGGCTACTGATGAGCTGGTTGCTGACTGGCTGGTCCTGGCTGCTGATGGGCTGGCTGAGGGTCAATCTCATCCTCTTCTTCCAACTCACTGTCAGATTCTGAATTGACATGATCTTCATTCTGAATTGACATGATCCTCATATTCGGGAAAATTCTTAATCTTACAAAGTGGAAGACGCTCCTTCCACACTAGCTTCTCTCTCTGCAAAAAATGATTTCTAAGGCACCCTGAGCAGAGATTATTTTTGCCATACTGATTGATTGTGGTAAGGAGCCACAAAGCTATTTATTTGTTGTGTCCCTCCCCCAATTTGCACCTGGCTGGGGTAGAGTGTGGGAAAATACTGCATTTTTTACAATGTATCAAACTAATCAAATCAAATTGATTTATAAAGTCCTTCTTACATCAGCTGATATTTCAAAGTGCTGTACAGAAACCCAGCCTCAAACCCCAAACAGCAAGCAATGCAGAAAAGAAAAGCCAAAACCTAGGAAAAAACCTAGAGAGGAACCAGGCTATGAATTGTGGCCAGTCCCCTTCTGGCTGTGCAGGGTGGAGATTATACCAGAACATGGCCAAGATGTTCAAATGTTCATAGATGACCAGCAGGGTCAAATAATAATAATCACAGTGGTTGTCGAGGGTGCAACAGGTCAGCACCTCAGGAGTAAATGTCAGTTGGCTTTTCATAGCCGATCATTCAGAGTATCTCTACCGCTCCTGCTGTCTCTAGAGAGTTGAAAACAGCAGGTCTGGGACAAGTAGCACGTCCGGTGAACAAGTCAGGGTTCCATATCCGCAGGCAGAACAGTTGAAACTGGAGCAGCAGCACGGTCAGGTGGACTGGGAACAGCAAGGAGTCATCAGGCCAGGTAGTCCCGAGGCATGGTCATAGGGCTCAAGTTCACCGAGAGAGAGAAAGAAAGAATTAGAGAGAGCATACTTAAATTAACACAGGACACCGGATAAGACAGGAGAAATACTCCAGATATAACAGACTGACCCTAGCCCCCCGATACATAAACTACTGCAGCATAAATACTGGAGGCTGAGACAGGAGGGGTCAGGGGACACTGTGGCCCCATCCGACGATACCCCCAGACAGGGCCAAACAGGCAGGATATAACCCCACCCACTTTGCCAAAGCACAGCCCCCACACCACTAGAGGGATATCTTCAACCACCATCCTGGGACAAGGCGGAGTATAGCCCACAAAGATCTCCGCCACAGCACAACCCAAGGGGGGGGCCAACCCAGACAGGAAGATCACATCAGTGACTCAAACCACTCAAGTGACACACCCCTCCTAGGGACGGCATGGAAGAGCACCAGTAAGCCAGTGACTCAGCCTCTGTAATAGGGTTAGAGGCTGAACCAGCCAGGCAGAGACAACAAGGGCGGTTCGTTGCTCCAGTGCCTTTCAGTTAACCTTCACACTCCTGTGCCAGACTACACTCAATCATAGGACCTACTGAAGAGATGAGTCTTCAATAAAGACTTAAAAGTCTGCGTCTCTCACATGGGTAGGCAGAACATTCCATAAAAATGGAGCTCGATAGAAGAAAGCCCTGACTCCAGCAGTTTGCTTAGAAATTCTAGGGACAATTAGGAGGACTGCGTCTTGTCACCATAGCATACATGTAGGTATGTACGGCAGGACCAAATCGGGAAAGATAGGTAGGAGCAAGCCCATGTAATGCTTTGTCGGTTAGCAGACACATTTGAAATCAGCCCTTGCCAGTGTAGAGGCAGTGTAGAGGCTAGCATTGGAGTAATATGATCAAATTTTTGGTTCTAGTCAAGATTTTAGCAGCCGTGTTTAGCACTAACTGAATAAATTTAGTGCTTTATCCGGGTAGCCGGAAAGTAGAGCATTGCAGTAGTTTAACCTAGAAGTGACAAGAGCATGGATACATTTTTCTGCATCATTTTTGAACAGAAAGTTTCAGATTTTTGCAATGTTACGTAGATGGAAAAAAAGCTGTCCTTGAAACAGTCTTGATATGTTCGTCAAAAGAGAGATCAGGGTCCAGAATAACGCAGAGGTCCTTCACAGTTTTACTTGAGATGACTGTACAACCATCAAGATTAATTGTCAGATTCAACAGAAGATCTCTTTGTTTCTTGGGACATAGAACAAGTATCTCTGTTTTGTCTGAGTTTAAAAGTAGAACATTTGCAGCCATCCACTTCCTTATGTCTGACACACAGGCTTCCAGCGAGGGCAATTTTGGGGCTTCACCATGTTTCATCGAAATGTACAGCTGTGTGTCATCTACATAGCAGTGAAAGTTAACATTATGTTTTCCTGAATGACATCACCAAGAGGTAAAATATATAGTGAAAACTATAGTGGTCCTAAAACGGAACCTTGAGGAACACCGAAATTTACAGTTGATTTGTCAGAGGACAAACCATCCACAGAGACAAACTGATATCTTTCCGACAGATAAGATCTAAACCAGGCCAGAACTTGTCCGTGTAGACCAATTTGGGTTTCCAAACTCTCCCAAAGAATGTAGTGATCGATGGTATCAAAAGCAGCACTAAGGTCTAGGAGCACGAGGACAGATGCAGAGCCTCGGTCTGACGCCATTAAAAGGTCATTTACCACCTTCACAAGTGCAGTCTCAGTGCTATGATGGGGTCTAAAACCAGACTGAAGCATTTCGTATACAATGTTTGTCTTCAGGAAGGCAGTGAGTTGCTGGGCAACAACTTTTTTAATTTTTTTTGAGAGTAATGGGAGATCCGATATAGGCCAATAGTTCTTTTATATTTTCGTGGTCAAGGTTTGGCTTTTTCAAGAGAGGCTTTATTACTGCCACTTTTAGTGAATTTGGTACACATCCGGTGGATAGAGAGACGTTTATTATGTTCAACATTGGAGGGCYAAGCACAGGAAGCAGCTCTKTCAGTAGTTTAGTTGGAATAGRGTCCAGTATGCAGCTTGAAGGTTTAGAGGCCATGATTATTTTCATCATTGTGTCAAGAGATATAGTACTAAAACGCTTGAGTGTCTCCCTTGATCCTAGGTCCTGGCAGAGTTGTGCAGACTCAGGACAACTGAGCTTTGGAGGAATACGCAGATTTAAAGTGGAGTCCGTAATTTGCTTTCTAATGATCATGATCTTTTCCTCAAAGAAGTTCATGAATTTATCACTGCTGAAGTGATAGCCATCCTCTCTTGGGGAATGATGCTTTTTAATTAGCTTTGCGACAGTATCAAAAATACATTTTGAATTGTTCTTATTTTCCTCAATTAAGTTGGAAAAATAGGATGATCGAGCAGCAGTGAGGGCTCTTCGATACTGCACGGTACTGTCTTTCCAAGCTRGTTGGAAGACTTCCAGTTTGGTGTGGCGCCATTTCCGTTCCAATTTTCTTGAAGCTTGCTTCAGAGCTCGGGTATTTTCTGTATACTTATAAGGGAGCTAGTTTCTTATAACAAATGTTTTTTGTTTTTAAGAGTGCGACTGCATCTCGGGTATTTCGCGAGATTAAATTGAGTTCCTTAGTTAGTTGGTTAACTGATTTTTGTACTCTGACGTCCTTGGGTAGGCGGAGGGAGTCTGGAAGGGCATCTAGGAATCTTTGGGTTGTCCAAGAATTTATAGCACGACTTTTGATGATCYTTGGTTGGGKTCTRAGCAGATKATTTKYTGCGATTGCAAACGTAAWAAAATGGTGGTCCGATAGTCCAGGATTATGAGGAAGAACATTAAGATCCACAACATTTATTCCACGGGACAATACTAGGTCCAGAGTATGACTGTGGCAGTGAGTAGGTCCGGAGACATGTTGGACAAAACCCACTGAGTCGATGATGGCTCCGAAAGCCTTTTGGAGTGGGTCTGTGGACTTTTCCATGTGAATATTAAAGTCACCAAAAATTTGAATATTATCTGCTATGACTACAAGGTCCGATAGGAATTCAGGGAACTCAGTGAGGAACTCTGTATATGGCCCAGGAGGCCTGTAAACAGTAGCTATAAAAGTGGTTGAGTAGGCGGCATATATTTCATGCCGCCTACTCAAAAGTAGCTCAAAAGACGAAAAAGTCTGTTTTTTTTTGTAAATTGAAATTTGCTATCATAAATGTTAGCAACACCTCCGCCTTTGCGGGATGCGTGGGGATATGGTCACTAGTGTATCCAGGAGGGGAGGCCTCATGTAACACAGTAAATTCATCAGGCTTAAGCCATGTTTCAGTCAGGCCAATCACATCAAGATTATGATCAGTGATTAGTTCATTGACTATAACTGCCTTTGAAGTGAGGGATCTAACATTAAGTAGCCCTATTTTGAGATGTGAGGTATCACRATCTCTTTCATTAATGGCAGGAATGGAGGAGGTCTTTATTCCAGTGAGATTGCTAAGGTTAACACCGCCATGTTTAGTTTTGTCCAACCTAGGTCGAGGCACAGACACGGTCTCAATGGGGATAGCTGAGCTGACTRCACTGACTGTGCTAGTGGCAGACTCCACTAAGCTGGCAGGCTGGCTAACAGCCTGCTGCCTGGCCTGCACCCTATTTCATTGTGGGGCTAGGGGAGTTAGAGCCCCGTCTATGTTAGTAGATAAGATGAGAGCACCCATCCAGCTAGGATGGAGTCCGTCACTCCTCAACAGGCCAGGTTTGGTCCTGTTTGTGGGTGAGTCCCAGAAAGAGGGCCAATTATCTACAAATTCTATCTTTTGGGAGGGGCAGAAAACAGTTTTCAACCAGCGATTGAGTTGTGAGRCTYTGCTGTAGAGCTCATCACTCCCCCTAACTGGGAGGGGGCCAGAGACAATTACTCGATGCCGACACATCTTTCTAGCTGATTTACACGCTGAAGCTATGTTGCGCTTGGTGACCTCTGACTGTTTCATCCTAACATCGTTGGTGCCGACGTGGATAACAATATCCCTATACTCTCTACACTCGCCAGTTTTAGCTTAAGCCAGCACCATCTTCAGATTAGCCTTAACGTCGGTAGCCCTGCACCCTGGTAAACAGTGTATGATCGCTGGATGATTCGTTTTAAGTCTAATACTGCGGGTAATGGAGTCGTCAATGACTAGGGTTTTCAATTTGTCAGAGCTAATGGTGGGAGCCTTCGGCGTCTCAGACCCCGTAACGGGAGGAGTAGAGACCAGAGAAGGCTTGGCCTCTGACTCCGACTCGCTGCTTAATGGGGAGAACCCGTTGAAAGTTTCTGTCGGCTGAATGAGCAACACCGGTTGAGCTTTCCTACAGCATTTCCCTCCAGAGGCCATGAGAAAGTTGTCCGGCTGCGGGGACTGTGCGATGGGATTTATACTACCATCTGTACTTACTGGTGACACAGACGCTGTTTCATCCTTTCCTACGCTGAAATTACCCTTGCCTAACGATTGCGTCTGAAGCTGGGCTTGCAGCACAGCTATCCTCGCCGTAAGGCGATCGTTCTCCTGTATATTATGAGTACAGYGACTGCAATTAGAAGGCATCATGTTAATGTTAATACTTAGCTTCGGCTGGTGGAGGTCCTGACGAGCCACGTCCAGATAAAGCGTCCGGAGTGAAAAAGTTGAATGAAAAAAAGTAGAGCGAGGGAAAAACTAAAGATATAAACGTAAAAACCGTAAAGTTGTCAGGTAGCAAAGTAAGGTTAGCAACAAAACGCACAGCAGCACATAAACAAGTATGCATGTTGTGATGTAATGTATTGAAATAATGTATTGTAATAACATTGTGCAGATTCCCGCAAGATATTGTGTAGTTTCACACACTGCAAAGGGTAAAGAGTGCAAGAAAAGCAGGAGACAGACAGACGGACAGGGAGGCAGACAGGTTCTTGGTGCTATGTTGAATCAGCAGGCCCAGGGAGGATGAAGACAGAGTGAAGGCACACATCAAACCTTTTTGGTAAATTTTTACTTGTTTTCACCTACATCCACACAGGTCCAGTGGACCCGAACAACACATATGTAATATAAATGTGTAGGGGTGTGCACAATGTGCACTCAATGAAAATGTGTTCTTTTACATGTTCTTCACAGAAAATGAGCCAAGGCCAATGAGTCTCAGGTTCAAACATTGAAAATGGGTCCCACAGAACCGAACACCACACAAGGGTTAATAAATGAATGGAAGTATACTGAACAAAAATAAACACGCAACATGCAACAATTTCAAAGATTTGACTGAGTTACAGTTTGTATAAGGAAATGTATGGATTTCACATGACTGGGCAAGGTCGCAGCCTTGGGTGGGCCTGGGAGGGCATAGGCTAACTAACTAACTAACTAACTCCTAACTAACCATCTTCTACCCCATAACGCTCTACACCTGATCATAAATTACCTGGCAGAGGTCAGGTGACAGAAAATACTTGTATTAAYAATTATCCTCTTAAGGATCAGACCCTTTTTTTCAATTTTGGCCTAAAATGGCATACCCAAATCTAACTGCCTGTAGCTCAAGATTTGAAGCAAGGATATGCAGATTCTTGATACCATTTGAAAGGAAACACTTTGAAGTTTGTGGAAATATGAAATGAATGTAGGAGAATATAACACATTAGATCTGGTAAAAGATCATATTTATTTATTTAGATAATACAATATTTATTTATGTTTTAATCATCTTTGAAATGCAAGAGAACAGTCACAATGTATTATTCCAGGTTAGGCGCAATTTCGATCTTGTAGAGGTTTTAATAGAAAGCACTTTGTCAAACTTAGCCAATAAACACTTAGCAAAGTAAACAACTCTACAAAAACAGTTTAGATACAATAACCTGTACGATACAGATTTATATAGAATACTTTTAAAGAGCTGGACTAGAGCAGAAATGTTTCCCTCCAATTAGTAGTGTCCCTTAAGTAATGAGCAGACCAGGGTCACCTGTGTGCTTGGTGGCCATGCCCCTCCACATGCTACAAGACAGATCTGTACACAAACATTTGTAAGTATTGCTTTAGACGAGCAACATGCAATTTCTATTCAATGTTTAGAAATAATTTAGAATAGCTCAAACACAGGTAACACACTCAACCAAAAATGTATATTTGGCGAGGTGACCAAGCAATTATATTACCATGTGAAATGGGGCTAGTGAGGAAGCACAGAGTTAGTTTTCTCACTGTTTAATCAGCTTCTTGATATGCCACAACTGTCAGGTGGATGGATTATCTTGGCAAAGGAGAAATGCTCATTAACAGGGATGTAAAGAAATTTGCGCACAGATTTTGAGAGTAATATGCTTTTGTGCGTATGGAACATTTCTGGGATCTTTTATTTCAGCTCATGAAACATGGAACCAACACTTTACATGTTGCGTTTATATTTTAAGAAGTATTGTGGTGGCAATGTTTTTGTTGTTAAATATGGGTAAATAAATAATAATAAATGTAGAAAAGGTAGAAAAATGTATATACGCCTTAATTTCTCAAAATAAATGTACTCTTAGGTTTTATTTATTTATGCTCCTTTGAACTTCACATGTTGGTGTTTTTTGGTCATTTTACATGGAAATGTCCTATTGCAAAACAGCTGCTGACTAATCTAACTGTAATTCTAAACAACTAGGCTACTAGGAACTCCATCACTCAGTGTGTACAACCACACAAAAAACAACAACGTCTACTATGTCTGTCACTGGACTGACACGGGTCAGAGGTGCCATTGAACCCTAACACAAGATACACACACATGTCGGGGTTGATAACTCGGACCAAGCTCATTACAGGAGATTAAAAAATGTCATTCAGAAAAGGCGTTGAGAAGCCATTACAGGAATAATTTTACTGCTCGTCAGGAGATAAAGGTCGATTCGGTGGACTCAACAAATCAATCTATCTCTCTCACTCTCTCTACCTTTCACTCACTCACTCACTCTCTCTCTCTCTCTCTCTCTCTTTCTGTCTCTGTGCCTCCTGTCTTTGACAGTGACCTTGTTTTAATGTATGTGTGTGTGTGTGTGTGTGTGTGTGTGTGTGTGTGTGTGTGTGTGTNTGTGTGTGTGTGTGTGTGTGTGTGTGTGTGTGTGTGTGTGTGTGTGACAGAAGCCTGATGCTGTCTGACTGCACACCAATTACTGGCACAACTGCATATCAGAGAGGTGTGTGTGTATGTATGCACTGTCAGCAATTATTATTTTTTTGATCAGTAACTTACTGTATTAATAAACAGTATGACACTGTATAAACCGAATACAGTAGATTACCATAGAATACACAGTAAAATACCATACATTTGTTTTACAGCACGCTGTAAGACCTTTCTGTATTTTCAACATTAAAACACTGTAGAATGCACAGTAAAATACCATAAATGTTTTTTACACTATTAATTATGGTGCATGAAACTGTTGTGGGCGAATAAAGAGGCTGGCTCATTAACATACTGCATTTTAAGRCATGCTTTGTAAGAGGCTGTATTTGTTAATTCCGTGAGAGAGAATGCTGTAACCCCACAGAATACGGTAATATACAATATTTTAGGAATTCTACAAACCTTATCCTGAAACAGTACAGTAGATTACTAGCCAATTGCTGCCAGTATTTTACTGTAATTCAGAATACAGTACCATACCACATTTTTGGAGCGCCAAAAACCTTTTGAACATTAGTGAGTGCATGGTATTGTTGTTTCTCACTCTTTTTTTAGGCATGTCTTGTTAGAGGCTATATTTGTTGCACCCGTTAGTGAGAGTGCTGTGCCAATTTAAGTGATATGTGGCAGTGGTTCTCTAACAATTCAAATTATATAGAGGATAGATCAGAATGGCAGTGAGGTCTCAAATCTTTAATTGCTTGAGACTCTTGTTTCTCTTCATTACGCATAAGCCTGTAAACTAGAGATTTTCCGGGGTTGTGTCCCCCTCTTTTATCAATATAATTTTCTTTGGATGGACCAGGAGATAGTAACAGTGGCTAGTAGCTAGTAGGCTGGCGCCTCATCAACCTCCTCTCTGTTGACTACAAAATCATGACCAAGGCCCTCACCAAATCGTTCAAGACACACATCAGTAATGGTCCATTCACATATTTGGGGGCATGGTCAAATATAGAGTGTGTGTATTTGTGCCAACCGTCAGTGGATGTGCTGTAGCAGTTTAAATGTTTGATGGTTGTGCTGCTACAAGTAGAGCACCTTCTTAGACACTGTCTGTCCAGCTAATTTTGTAAGAGAATGTGTCAGTAATGAACTGAACTATGAAGAGGTTATTGCTTATTTTCCAGTAACTTAAAAGGTCCTAAGCAGTAATTCTGATTCCCATGAAAAGTAGTCTTTTGAGTGACTAAAATATCACCCATAATATTTTGGGGGCGATAGAAAAGCTCAAAGTCCTTGACAAGTTACATTTTCTGTCATTGCTAACTACCAGAAAGTTTTAAAGGACAGGCTGATTGGGCAGGGAGCTGATATTCATGAGCTCACCTTGATGCCTGTGTCAAGAAGCTTGGATGCAGTGAGCAGTTCTTGCAGTAAAATCATCTCAAGCAAATTTGGTGATGAACAAAGCAACTCAAACAACTTTGAAATTGCATCAATAATGTCATCTTTTTTATACATCTCCCATTTGGCATGTCTCTTGTGATGTGGCTCAAAGCATATCAAAACATACTTAGGGCTAGATTCTATCAGAGCCATGCTAGCAGACACCCACAAAGTGGTTGTTTTGGCGGTGTCAGAGGTGGAACTGCGTAAGAGCTGTCTAATCCACAAGCCTCTCCTGGCATTATACCTGAAGTGGAAATTGCCATTAGTTGCACGGAGTCGCATTAACAGAAATCCCATGCAGACTTGTTTACAAGTGGGAACACTAGAATGTGATATGTATTCTACACCTCAAAAAGACTGATAGAAATCCTCATTATTTTCTTGAATGATTTTCAATTTGAGTATCATTATTTTTATATAGCCTAAATTTTATCATTCAGAACTTCTAACGCGAGTAGGACAGTGTGGCTTCATGACAATGACCACACGAGCAGCCGTTCACCGATTTGACAGCTCTAACTCACTTACACCTCTGACACCACCAAAATACCAACTATGTTATGTCAGGTATCCTATGTGAATTTTTTAAAATCCACATTTGAAATATCATCACATGTTTCAAATGTGCACAACGTGGAAATGTCACGTGTTTTTCCACGTATTAAATCATGTGGTTCTTTTCGTAAGGGCTCGTTGTCAACCAAACATAATTCAATAATACTTTTGTAATACAGTGAATAGACTAAAGTTATCTTACAAACTAATGTAACATTCAACCATAAAATGAGTAACACATTCATGGCCACATTTTGAGGTGTACTTTAACCATMAATGCCTTCTTATGTAATCATAAAAAGCGTGTATGTTCAACATATAGTAGCATAACTAGGTCATTACAGGTCTGTGGAGATCTTCACAATTGCTGTAATAATCTGCACAGGATCTCCAACGGCATAGACCACTTGCACCATGTACTTTTAATGTAATCTGACCATCCAGGTAATTTGGTTCTGCTATTAGATTAAGCACAGTGATAACACATGAATCTGTTCTATAAATAAACAAAATCTATGACAATGTATTCCCATTTGAACTTTGATGTGCTTTTTTGAAAGCGCAGTGATAAACATTTGTGTGGCAACTAAACCAAAAATCTGACATTTTTTTATTTGGAATTTGGTTGTGCTTTTAGATGGTTGAAAGCATAGTGATAGCTGAATTTCAAATGAGTTAACTTTTGACTGTCTTTTTGAGTGGGTGAATATATATATACTGAACAAAAACATAAACACAAAATGCAACAATTTCAAAGATTTTACTGAGTTAAAGGTCATATAAGGAAATCAGTCAATTGAAATGAATTAATTAGTACTAATCTACACGTGACTAGGCAGGGGTGCAGCAATGGGTGGGCCAGGGAGGGAATAGGCCCACCCACTGGGAAGCCAGGCCCAGCCAATCAGAATTAGCTTTCCCCACAAAAGGGCTTTATTACAGACAGAAATGTAACATCATAAAAAAATCCCCATCAAAATCAGTCAGGTTGAAGATGCAGATATGTTTATTTTTGCATGGGCTGCGTCTCAATCCACCTAAATTGGCTTTTCGCTGTAGTGGAAGGTGGCCGAGCTACAAAGGTATTTGTCAGACCATGAGACATCCCGAAAGTCGGTATTCTGATGAAAATGTCTGTAGCATCCGAACGGTTGAGCCTACAAACTACCCGTCTTTCCCTACGACCCCTACAAACCCACGGGATTAAAGTCTAAAGTCGGTAATCCTAATGTGTTTATTTCTGTCTTAACTGTTGGGCTACAAACTAATATGACCCCATTGTGGAAAGGGCAGTGGTGTAAAGTACTTAAGTAAAAATACTTTAAAAAGTACTACTTAAGTGGTTTTGGGGGTATCTGTATCTTACTTTACTATTTATATTTCTGACAACTTTTACTTTACTTCCTAAATAAAATAATGTACTTTTTACTCCATAGATTTTCCCTGACACCCAAAAGTACTCGTTACATTTTAAATATCTGAGTGTTGGAGTGTGCCCCTGGCTATCCGTACATTTTTTWAWTTTTTTTATCTGGTTTGCATAATAAAAGGAATTTCAAATAATGTATAGTTTTTTGGTTGATATTTAAGTATATTTTAGCAATTACATTTACTTTGGATACTTAATTATATGTAAAAACAAATACTTTTAGACTCAAGTAGTATTTTACTGGGTGCCTTTCACTTGAGTCATTTTCTATTAAGGTATCGTTAATTTTACTGAAGTATGACAGTTAGGTACACCACTGGGAAAGGGGAGACTCTCACAAACACGGTGGTGTTCTCCGTTTTGCTCTGCAACCCCCACAAGTGTCACTGGACTCGTCTGAAGGTAACAAATTAATGGAAGTATGGAGGTAGTTTTGTGGCATCAAAAATAAGGGGTTAAATATGTAAAATAATGAATTTAAAAAAGCTTATATCTCCTGGATATAGGACAGACACGTTAAAACCTTATTTTTATGATTTATTTTGACAGTTTTTTTTGCCATTTATTACTGTGTTATTCAATGCGTTCAAACAATTCCATATGTTAGCTTAGTAGACTTTTAGAAGTTAAAGTATAATAAGGTAATGATGTAACGTGTACGCTGGGAGTCGGGAAGCAAGTTCAGGGAGTGTAGTTAATAAATAAATGAACATAGAACAAAATAAGAAACACAGGGAGTGTACAGACATGAACACTGGAACAGAAACAATAACGCCTAGGGAAAGAACCAAATGCAGTGACATATATAGGGAAGGTAATCAGGCAGGTGATGGAGTCCTGGTGAGTGAGGCGCTGGTGCGCTTAACCATGGTGACAGGTGTGCATAATAATGATCAGCCTGGTGACTTCGAGCGCCGGAGAGGGAGTACACATGACACATGAAGGTTGCTGGTTAAATTTAGCCACTGTGACCCAAGGTGAGTCTGTGACCTTCCTATTTTAGCAGGTGGCATAGGGGACAGACACACACACACATGCATGCACGCGTGTACACTTTTACACTCCTACACACTCTTACACACACACAGTCTTGTACAGCTAACTTTGTGGGGACACAATTCAGTCCCAAAATCCTATTTTCCCTAACCCTAACCCGTACTCTTACACTAGCTCTTACCCTAACCCAAAACCTAGCTCCTAACCCTCACCCTAAAACTAACCCTAGATCCTAACCCTAAACCTAATTCTAAGCCTAACACTAATTCTAACCTTAACCTTAAATCCCCTAGAATTAGTATTGGACCTTGTGGGGACCAACAAAAATTGTCCCCAGATGGTCAAATTGTTGTTTGTTTACTATTCTTGTGGGGACTTCTTGGTAGTAGTTGAACACACACACACCACACACACACACACACACACACACACACACACACACACACACACACACACACACACACCACACACACACACACACACACACAACACACACACACACACACACAGAGTAGAGTGAGTTGTGGGAGGGTAGTACAGGGGTATGGGAATGGGCCGCCCCATGCTAACCAATGTTAGACTGGGCAGGAGACCAGCAGGATCTGGGCCCAGAGAGACAGCCTGGATCACATCACACACCGACAGGTCAGGACAGACAGGAGAGGAGAGAACACACTGGACCTGAGAGGGTGATATCACCGTCTCTCCGATCCACTCTCTCCCTCCTCTTCTCTCCTTACCCAACCCCTCCTCCCCTCTCAGCCAAAGATATGAGATCATGATGATGAATCTAATGCTATAAGTCTGCTGCCACTCTGACACAGTGTCTTCAAGACTTTAATGGCATGACCAGCTTCCAACCCAACACTTATGTTTTGCACTCTTACTGAAATTAACATTTTAAAACAGTACAGTAAAAAGTGAGTTCCTATCTTTACAGTGGGTGGACAGCACTTTTTCTTATCTGTGGCATTGAAGAAACAGACTTCGGAGTCACAATCTCACTGTAATTCATAGGTGCGTAGGAGAAGGAAAACTCAATTTGTAGACACTGCAAACAGAGTCGACCACAACATGCTGACCACTGCATGTTGATACATGTTTATCTTGCCAGTATAATCAGTGTGCAATATCTTGAGTCCTCCTATGTGTTGGGTGTAGGTTTTGAAACCTTTTCTGTTTTTTGAAACAGTCTTAACATTCTCTAAACTGTAAGTGCAGTTGTCACAACTGTTTTATGGGACACCACAACTCCATTGCATGTCTGCAAAATGTAGTAACTCACCCAAAACATTTATTTCATGCTTTAAAACCAGGGATATTGTGTCAGTAAATTGGCCAATGGCACCAAAATGAAAAGTTATTTTGTCATCGTGTGAGCCGTACTGGTCAAAATGCTTAGATGTTTTTTCACCATGGCAGTCAACCCTGGATATGTTTGTTACATACACATTTCAGTTCTGTTCTACTTTTTTTGTGGACACTGACTGCTTACTGTACTACACAAGAATGGCAGTTCTCTCTAACTGAATGCTATTGTGTATCACAGTGAGCTGTTTAGATACCGGTTTCAACAGTAGGTACAAGTTAACTGGGTAAAGTCAATACTGTAGTACACAGAAAAAGGATATGCACAAATAGATCATGTTACAGATAGTTTATTGTATTCAAACTGTACTGTATTACTGTACTACTGTACTACTGTATATTCCTCATACATATCTTACGGTACATTGTGATTTTCAGACATGCATTTACCTTTACAATAGTTGCTGTATTGTTATGAATGAAACGCTGTAACAAAAGTAAAGAACAAGTACATATTTACCTGTTTTCATTATGGAATGTTTGCACAATTGATGACACTGTGGACRTGTTTACATTAGGCTGTACTCTCCGACCAGCCTCTTCCATTGTAACACCATGGTTTATGACACTGTGGACGTTGTTAACATAGGCTGTACTCTCCGACCAGCCTCTTCCATTGTAACACCATGGTTTATGACACTGTGACGTGTTAATACATTAGGCTGTACTCTCCGACCAGCCTCTTCCATTGTAACACCATGGGTTATGACACTGTGGACTGTTTACATTAGCTGTACTCTCCGACCAGCCTCTTCCATTGTAACACCATGGTTTATGACACTGTGACGTGTTACATTAGGCTGTACTCTCCGACCAGCCTCTTCCATTGTAACACCATGGTTTATGACACTGTGGAAGTGTTAACATTAGGCTGTACTCTCCGACCAGCCTCTTCCATTGTAAACACATGGTTTATGACACTGTGGACGTGTTAACATTAGGCTGTACTCTCCGACCAGCCTCTTCCATTGTAACACCATGGTTTATGACACTGTGGACGTGTTAACATTAGGCTGTACTCTCCGACCAGCCTCTCCATTGTAACACCATGGTTTATGACACTGTGGACGTGTTACATTAGGCTGTACTTCCGACCAGCCTCTTCCATTGTAACACCATGGTTTATGACACTGTGGACTGTTAACATTAGGCTGTACTCTCCGACCAGCCTCTTCCATTGTAAACACCATGGTTTATGACACTGTGGACGTGTTAACATTAGGCTGTACTCTCGACCAGCCTCTTCCATTGTAACACATGGTTTATGACACTGTGGACGTGTTAACATTAGGCTGTCTCTCCGACCAGCCTCTTCCATTGTAACACCATGGTTTATGACACTGTGGACGTGTTAACATTAGGCTGTACTCTCCGACCAGCCTCTTCCATTGTAACCATGGTTTATGACACTGTGGACTGTTAACATTAGGCTGTACTCTCCGACCAGCCTCTTCCATTGTAACACCATGGTTTATGACACTGTGACGTGTTAACATTAGGCTGTACTCTCCGACCAGCCTCTTCCATTGTAAGACCATGGTTTATGACACTGTGGACCTGTTTACATTAGGCTGTACTCTCCGACCAGCCTCTTCCATCGCAAGACCATGGTTTATGGCATGGTCCACAATTGTGGCTCTGATTTCATCAGCGACTCTTATTCTTTGCCTTCTACCTCTTCCTCTATCATATATTCCCCTAACACCACCACCACGCATTTTTACACATCTTCTTATATCTCTTCCACGAGCATGTAGCTGCTGTTCAGGGTTGTGATGTTCCTCCATGTTCAAAAATGGTAGTGATTGTGCTGTGCGCAAGCTCCATATACAGTATATGCTTCCAAACTTGATTGGTTGATTAGTAAGATTGTGATTCCTATTTCATTACTATGTCACCTGGGAAGTAATTTGCCAATTTCGCAGACATCACAAACATTCCATGTCATAGATATTTATGGAATATACAGTTGAAGTCGGAAGTTTACATACACTTAGGTTGGAGTCAATAAAACTTGTTTTTCAACCGCTCCACAAATTTCTTGTTAACAAACTATAGTTTTGGTAAGTCGGTCTACTTTGTGCATGACACAAGTAATCTTTCCAACAATTGTTTACAGACAGATTATTTCACTTATGGTTCACTGTATCAAAATTCCAGTGAGTCAGAAGTTTACATACACTAAGTTGACTGTGCCTTTAAACAGCTTGGAAAATTCCAGAAAATGATGTGATGGCTTTAGAAGCTTCTGATAGGCTAATTGACATAATTTGAGTCAATTGGAGGTGTACCTGTGGATGTATTTCGAGGACTACCTTCAAACTCAGTGCCTCTTTGCTTGATATCATGGGGAAATCAAAAGAAATCAGCCAAGACCTCAGAAAAAAATTGTAGACCTCCACAAGTCTGGTTCATCCTTGGGAGCAATTTCCAAATGCCTGAAGGTACCACGTTCATCTGTACAAACAATATTACGCAAGTATAAACACCATGGGACCACGCAGCTGTCAAACCGCTCAGGAAGGAGGCGCGTTCTGTCTTCTAGAGATGAACTTACTTTGGTGCGAAAAGTGCAAATCAATCCCAGAACAACAGCAAAGGACCCTGTGAAGATGCTGAGGAAACTGGTACAAAAGAATCTATATCCACAGTAAAATAAGTCCTATATCGATATAACCTGAAAGGCCGCTCAGCATGGAAGAAGCCACTGCTCCAAAACCTCCATAAAACAGCTAGACTAAGGTTTGCAACTGCACATGGGGACAAAGATTGTACTTTTGGAGAAATGTCCTCTGGTCTGATGAAACACAAATAGAACTGTTTGGCCATAATGACCATTGTGATGTTTGGAGGAAAAAGGGGGAGGCTTGCAAGCCGAAGAACACCATCCCAACCTTGAAGCACRGGGGTGGAAGCATCATGTTGTGGGGGTACTTTGCTGCAGGAGGGACAGGTGCACTTCACAAAATAGATGGCATCCTGAGGAAGGACAATGATATGGATAGATTGAAGCAACATCTCGAGACCTCAGTTAGGAAGTTAAAGCTTGGTCGCAAATGGGTCTTCCAAATGGACAATGACCCAAAGCATACTTCCAAAGTTTTGGCAAAATGGCTTAAGGTCCACAAAGTCAAGGTATTGGAGTGGCCATCACAAAGCCCTGACCTCAATCTTATAGAACATTTGTGGGCAGAACTGAAAAAGCGTGCGCGAGCAAGGAGGCCTACAAGCCTGACTCAGGTACACAAGCTCTGTCAGGAGGAATGAGCCAAAATTCACCCAACTTATTGTGGAAGGCTACCTGAAACGTTTGACCCAAGTTAAACAATTTAAAGGCAATGCTACCAAATACTAATTGAGTGTATGTAAACTTCTGACCCACTGGGAATGTGATGAAAGAAATAAAAGCTGAAATAAATCATTCTGTCTACTATTATTCTGAAATTTCACATTCTTAAAATAACGTGTTGTTCCTAACTGACCTAAAACAGGGAATTTTTACTAGGATTAAATGTCAGCAATTGTGAAAAACTGAGTTTAAATGTATTTGGCTGAGGTGAATGTAAACTTCCGACTTCAACTGTACATGTATGTCTGACAGATTTTGATAATTGAATGGATCATTTTGCATGTGATGGCTCACACCATGAAATAATGTTTAGAAGTTGTGAAGTTTGACAATTTCCCCAAGAATCAACTCATCAGTTTTGATCAGCAAGCCATGTGCATGTAGTTATTGTGCAAATTGTAGAAAATTGCATTCACTTCTTTGCACACGTGCCAAAATACGTGCAATTTGCTTAAATGAATAAGAAATTCAAATCTGGTGTGAACAAGAAACTAATTGTTCAGAGATTTGAACTGATTGTTTTGAAGAAAAAAAATCTTGTTTGAGAATTGAGCTAAAGCGATTGAGGAAAACTGTAAGAGGATGAAGGAAGTGGAAGGGGAAGAACGAGGCCTGAGTTCTCTTCCGAACTCATTACCATTAACAAAGTAAAAAGCAGTGGAAAAGAAGATTATGAAAGAATGAGAGAACAAGAAATAATGTATCCTTGAATGATTTATTACCTCAGTTTGTAAGTAGAGGAGAAGCAAGTAGAGGAGAGATGAGGCAAGGAGAGGAGAGATGAAGCGAGGAGAGATGAAGCAAGGAGAGGAGAGGTGAAGCAAGGAGACGAGAGATGAAGCGAGGAGAGGTGAAGCAAGGAGAGGAGAGATGAAGCGAGGAGAGATGAAGCAAGGAGAGGAGAGGAGAATAGAGAGGTGAAGCAATGAGAAGTGAGGAGAGGTGAAGCAAGGAGAGGAGAGGCTAGGAGAGGGAGACAGCCTTTGCTTCGGCTGTTTATCCCTGCTCGACCTTGGGTATTAAAGTGAAAAATATATATTTTCTTGCTGATGTAAATCAATAGAAACCCATTCTCTCTCTGAACAATGTTTTGACAGTGCTGTGAAAGTTTTTCATGCTGTCTTGGGTCCTTGATGCTGTCCTTGGAGCACACCGAGTAGACTGAGGTCCCACTCCCGTTACTTTATGAATACGGCTAAAAACTCAATGCCAGTCTTTTGTCTATGCCATCTTTTCTTAACACTGTACTTAGGCAGTGTGGAGGTCTTTGTTCAGGCCCTCTCTTGAACTAACACATGTGCTAACACACTATGTCAAGGCTCACATGCACTCACAAGAGAGGCAAGTAGGATTAGCGTAGCAGGTTTTAGGCATTAAACCTTTTCTGTACTCTTCATGCCTTTGTCTCCAACCTCTTTTCCTATACTTGTTGCGCCCTATGTGTGTCTTTCTCTCTGTCTTTCTCTTTTCTCTCTCTTTCGTTCGCTCCCTCTCTTCAGTAGTCAGTAGTCTTGCCCTGTGATATACAATCTGAGAGAAAAACATTCATTCTCCCTGAATCTTGCCTCCCCCTCCTCCTTTACCTTGCCCTCCCGTGCCCCTTCCTCCAGGTTAGTCCCTCCCTCCCCCCACACTTCCACGGTGACAGATGCGCGGGGAGCGTTGAATTATGATGAGTCATGACATCATAATTCATGCGTTCCTGTTTTCACGGTTAAATCAATAACAGTGTGTCCGACTCAAGGTTGGCGGCCAGCCTTCACAGCACTGCTCTCCATYCTCTTTTCTCATAGAAAATCAGATAAATTCTCCCTAAAATAATTAAGCCTTCAGCTCCGTCTCTGGCTTACTTTTTTACCGGCTAGTGGCTGATTAACGGTGCAGTGAGGGAGTCAAGGTAAAACAGAATAGAGCACAGGACTGATTCTTTGTCTCTCTCTCACAAACACATGGAGACACATATGCACACACATGTTTCTTTTCCTATTCTTGTGGGGACCAAACAATTGCTTCCCATTCAAAATCCTACTTTCCCTAACCCTTAACATAACCCTTAACCTAACCCCAAACTCTAAGCCTAAAATAGCATTTTTCCTTGTGGGGACCGGCGAAATGCACCCATTTGTCAGAATTTTCTTTGTTTTACTATCCTCGTGAGGACTCCCCAGGATAGTAAATTCCTCGTGAGGACTCCCCAGGATAGTAAATTCCTCGTGAGGACTCCCCAGGATAGTAAAACCAAGAACGCACACATGGATCATTTTGTAGCTTTTGGGATACCGTTGTATCTAAAAAGAACTGGATAGGCTGATCTGCCCACTCCTCTCCCTCACTTTTTGTGCTTTCCCTTTCCTGCATAGGCTATTTTATCATAACTGCTTAAAGGTGCAGACAAACTGCATTACATGAGGTTTGACATAAACCAACATGATGTTTTATGCTTAATAATGGAATTACCTTATATTGATCTTGCGAGCGAGCGAGATCACCGCTAACGACTTAGGCTATGTTGCAAATAAGGGAAAGGGTCAGTTGTACAACTGAAAAGTGTCTTTGCATTTAACCCAACCCCTCTGAATCAGAGAGGTGCTGCCATAATCAACATCCACAGCACCTGGGGAACAGTGGGTTAACTGACTTGCTCAGTGGCAGAAGAACAGATTCTTACCTTGTCAGCTCGGGGATWTGATCCAGCAACCTTTTGGTTATTGACCCAACGCTCTAACCACTAGGCTACCTGCCACCCACAAATAAGTGCCTGTCATGTTCCCCTGAATCCTACAAACTTTTACAGTTGGTGGCACCAGCCCATGGGGCGGCAGGTAGCCTAGTGGTTAGAGCGTTGGACTAGTAACCGAAACATCGAATCCCCGAGCTGACAAGGTCGTTCTGCCCCTGAACAAGGCAGTTAACCTACTGTTCCTAGGCTGTTATTGAAAATAAGAATTTGTTCTTAACTGACTTGCCTAGTGAAATAAAGGTACAATTTGGTCAGTAATCATCTTATAACGTATATCATAGTGTGTCCAAACTTTTGACTGGTACTGTACATCTTTATGTGCACTAACTATTATCATAGGCTAATTAATTTGGGGTTCAACACCTGAGGAAGTGGAAACAGTAAATGTAATGTCCTAAAAATACTTTGCAGTTGTAGGCTACTACTCATGGAATGGCCGGTGTGCATGTCGCGAGCTGCTCCGTATTTAAGCCATATCATATCTTGGTTGTAGAGTAGTTGCTATTAAGCTAAATATTGAGTTGAGATTTTTTTTTTTCTTAAATACCTACAGACAGCTGAGACCCTACTTACTCTCTTCGACAGGGACAATTGGATCCTTCCAAAGCTGTGTTTTTCCTGCAATTTAATTTTGAAATGTTATACGATCAGAACAGATTTTCTGGAGCACAAGAGGGAGAGGAGTGGCTCGCTCACCACACCTAAACAAGCACAGGGGCAAGGCAGAAACATTCATTACAGGAATCATGAGGATAATATGCTTTACTCTATGACCAAATCATGGTTTTAGCCACCTCAAAAATAGGACGTTTTGAGTGAGGTGACAATGTAGAATGTGCTCTTTCTGCGTTAATAGGCACCCTTTTTCTTTTTTTACAATCCATGATCTTGGCTGTCTTTAATTTTTTATTTAACTAGGCAAGTCAGTTAAGAACAAATTCTTATTTTACAATGACGGCCTACCCCTGCCTACCCCTCCCCTAACGACGCTGAGCCAATTGTGCGCTGCCCTATGGGACTCCCAATCACGCCCCGTTGTGATATAGCCCGGGATCAAACCAGGGTCTGTAGTGACGCCTGTAGTACTGAAATGCAGTGCCTTAGACCGCTGCCCCACTCGGGAGCCCTAACTGATGACAGAGTTGGAGCAGGTCTCTTTACTGATGCAGCCTTTGACTTTGATGTGAGTTTTCGGGGACTAAGCACAGCCTTTCAGAAAACTGGGCCTACCTGCCCTCCAGGACACCTACAGCACCGAATATCACAAGAATGCCAAAAAGATCATCAAGGACAACAACCACCCGAGCCACTGCCTGTTCACCCCGCTACCATCCAGAAGGCGAGGTCAGTACAGGTGCATCAAAGCTTGGACCGAGAGACTGAAAAACAGCTTCTATSTCAAGGCCATCAGACTGTTAAACAGCCATCACTAACATAGAGAGGCTGCTGCCAACATACAGACTCAAATCTCTTGCCACTTTAATAAATGGATTAATGAAGGTATTTTTTATTTTTATTTTACCGTTATTTTACCAGGTAAGTTGACTGAGAACACGTTCTCATTTGCAGCAACGACCTGGGGAATAGTTACAGGGGAAAGGAGGGGGATGAATGAGCCAATTGTAAACTGGTCACTAGTCACTAGTCACTTTAAATAACACCCCTTTAATGATGTTTACATATCCTACATTACTCATCTCATATGTTTATACTGTATTCTATACCATCTACTGCATCTTGCTATGCCGCACGGCCATCGCTCATCCATATATTAATATGTACATATTCTTATTCATCCCTTTACATTTGTGTGTATAAGGTAGTTGTTGTGAATTTGTTAGATTACTTGTTAGATATTACTGCATTGTTGGAACTAGAAGCACAAGCATTTCGCTACACTCGCATTAACATCTGTTAACCATGTGTATGTGACCAATAAAATTTGATTTGGCCGTTACCCACTGTATATCAGAGAAATTGTGCAATTGTTTTTTTTATGTATCTTAACAGGCCCATGGGCCCTTTTGCATTATTGTTTTATTCAAAATTATTTTTGTGTGTGTCCATTTCGACCAGCCCACGAAACCAAACAAATGTTCAGCCCAACTGGCATTTGCCAGTATTGCTAGATGGCCAATCCGCCCCTGGTGGGAGGCGTCTCAGAGGAGGAATATGTACAAGTTTAAACAAGTTCTCAAAGCAGGAGGTCAGACGGGAGCTAATATAAATGTGCTGCCGTTTGCGCGGGGTAACAGGGGCCAAGAAAACATATCCCTCTCTATCTAGCTCTGACCTCCAACTCTTCAAAGCGCCTGACAGACACACCGAGCAGCACCCGATGTAGCGCGCGCCACGTGCCATGGCCACTCGCGAGGGCTGCCACTGTCCGGGCGCCGGGGGTCAAAACAATAATAACAGCATCCTGTACCATATACTGAAGAACGACAGACTCACGACCACCGAGGAACAACAAACAACACCAAAACCACAACCACAACAACACCAACAGCATCGCTGGCACAGGGTCTCCTCCTGTTCCTCCTCTTCTTCCTCTTCGTCGCGGCTTGAGCTAAGGCAACAACAGGCATGCTCGTGCGGCTCCTCACGGCGAAGGGGGTCTCTCCGGTCCCCGCAGGTTACCTGCAAAGCCGCATCGGCGGTCCTCGTGAAGACTCTGCGGTTCGTGAAGAACGTGCCGTGTTTCCGYGAGCTGCCGGAGGATGACCAGCTGCTGCTCGTTCGGAACTGCTGGGCGCCGCTGCTGGTGCTGGGCTTCGCGCAGGACCGGGTAGACTTCGAGACCACTGAGACTGCAGAGCCCAGCATGTTGCAACGGATCCTGACCGGTGGCTCTGGCAGCCAGAGCGGCTTAACGGACAGACAGGGTGAACCGCTGCTGGAGCAGAGCACGGAAACTCCTGGGGTCTCTCTCGCGGATATCCAGGGCATCAAAGCGTTCCTGAAGAAGTGTTGGGGTTTGGACATCAGTACCAAGGAGTATGCCTACATCAAAGGAGCGGTGCTCTTCAACTCAGGTGGGCAGGATGCTTCAAAACGCGCCTATTTTTCTCACTAATGATTCATTGTCTCATTGTGTCCGTACTGGAGCGCGTAATTATCCTATCTCCAATTTCATACATTTAATAATTTAGCACTGTCTCTCGTTTAAAAAAATTGCAAATCAGTTTCACAAGAAACAAACAGCGCTGATTATTCAGGAAGACCCTGAATAATTTCGTGCTTAATGGCCAATTGCTACATAGGAAACTAAATTTWCAAAATTCTGGTATACCAATACACATAATCACCATTATTAGGCAACTAATTCCCTGCATCTACTGCAAAGGAAGTATGTAGGCCTCGAGCTTATTGAATGATTGCTTTAGGAGAGATATATCCTTCCACATCTGGAGACTTCAGAAACCTTGCCAAAGGGCCTTGTGAGATATTTGGTAAGTAAGCTGTTGACAAACAACCTGTTTACCATAGTGACCCGGGCTCCTTCAACAACCCAAAGTTTCTATAAACAATGATTATGTTTTTCTGTCCTCCCCCTCCCCAGATCTCCCAGGTTTGCGCTACCTCCACTACATCCAGTCACTGCGGCGCGAGGCTCACCAGGCGCTCAACGAGCACGTTAAGCTGATCCACCGGGACGACACCACACGCTTCGCCAAGCTGCTCATCACCCTGTCCATGCTGAGGGCCATCAGCCCTCCTGTGGTTGCACAGCTCTTCTTCAAGCCCGTCATCGGAGCTGTCAACATGGAGGATGTCCTACTGGAGATGTTCTATGGGAAGTAGATGCTTTCCATGGTCTCGTGCAGAAACAACACTTAGATATGGCCCCCTATAAGTTATAGGCACTTCTAGCCCCTACTCCCTAGAAACTTAACCTTGCCCCTAGCCCAGGGTTTTGGATTTTGCCCTAACACTACACAGCTGATTCAAATAATCAACTAATCAGGGTTTGATCATTTGAATCAGCTGTGTAGTGTTAGGGCAAAAACCAAAACGTGCCCCTTGAGGTCCCGAGGACTGAGTTTGGGAAACGCTGCCCTAGCCCTTACCCCCACTTCCCCTAGCCCCTTACCCCTACCTCCTAGCCCCTACCCTCTACATACTTCATGTATATCTGACATTATTGTATAGAAATAAGCAATACGGCAGCTCCACTCTGCCCTCTGGTAGGCTATAAAGGAACAGTTTTGCTATGTTACATCGATCCAATCTTCAGATCAACACCTGTGGGGTTGGTTCTGGACTGGACCTTAATATCTAAAGGACAGACAAACAGAATGTAAATCKAACTAACTGTTAACCAACCGTTMGATCTCAATGGACCGTTGAACAGAAGGATAGACAAAGGATGAGATTTGTTTGTTTTGTTAAAGATGTTTTGAACACTGGTGGGTGAAGAACAGTCGGGGCAAAGGGGTGTGTGTTTTGGGATGGGGAGGGGTGAAGGAGAGGATACAGACCAAGAAGAGATGCTGATCGGACTCTAACTTATTTCTTTTTACATAAAACTATTTTTGTATAATAAAAGTATTCTCTGAACTGCTTTGCCATGCTTGTGTCAGGTGAGTGGTGCTCTGACTGTCACTTTGGAGATCAGAAAGGCCCCTGGACACTGATCTAAGGTCAGCTTTGTGTTTTGCCCCCTAATTGTTAAGGTTTGGGATAAACTGATCCTAGATCTGTGCCTTAGGGCAAGTTCTACCCAGAGAGATCATATAACCCAACGTTCCTTTATCGGTAACTATGGTTCTGAATAAACGTTGATATCTGTTCCTAGTTCACAGTTCGCTGATCCAACATATGATCTTTGACATTGGTCTGAATTAAAGATCACTTGTGGGAGCAGCAAACTGAACAGACATTCACTCTTTTCTACAGTCGATCTTTTCTGTCCAGGTAGGAACATTCTCTTTTCATCTGAGTGTGTGATCTGAGTCCTAGGCAGATAGTTTGTACTCTGCAGTGAAGAATGGTCTTTTTTCTAAGTCATCTACCATTGACTATTGTCCTGCATACAAAGATGGATTCACATCTCACCACACATATTGATGCTCATACTCTGATTTCCAAACTCAATTGATTTTTCCTGTGTCTCTGTCTGAGACAATAGGTGATTGTTGCTGTGCAATTGAGATACAGTAAGTTCATTTATCATGCTAGCACTCAGCTCTGAGGGTTATTGTATCCATTGTAGGATTATCACAACAGTGGTAAGATACAGCAATGGACTGTTAGGACCACAAGAGGGCACTGTTTAATCACATTTCACTGACCGTGTCCCTCTCACACTCACACACACTTTAGGGCTGGCACAGGTGCGCAGAATATAACTTGAGGAAATTACCTGCAGAGTTAGATTGCCTCCGGGAGCGTTCCAATTCTCTCTAAATCCCATCATTACTGGCCAGATATGCAACAAACGGTAATGCTACTGGCCAAGATATGCAGGAGGATCARGGGGTGGGGAGAGCTACACGTCTCAGAGACACAAAACATAGTCACACAGTGGTCTAAGGAACCCATCACAGATACAATCTGGTCAACGTACATGGGGAAATTACAGAGTTGTAGAACGTTTCTGCTAGAGTAAGAGAAGATCTCTGCTTCCGGCTCTGTTTTCTCTAGGAACCATGAATCTTCCTGCTGCTGTTGCTCTACTGTAGGACTGTGTGTGTGTGACAGTTGAGGAGCAGGGAAGCAATGAAGCTTGGAGACACAAGACGGTCAGGTGCTCTGAGCAGTCAGAACAGCAACTCACCCGTGTGCAACCACGCATCGCAGCCAAGGGCTGAGGGTGTGTGTGTTTGTGTGCAATTGTGTGTGGGGAGGTAGGCGGAGTAGCGTTACGACAAGAAGACCACAACAGATGCCATGGAGCTGGCGGCGGGAGGAGTGTGAGCTGTTACCATGACGATGAGGGACTCGGGAACCTGTGGGTGGACCCCCAGCCCCCACCCCTGCCCCCCATCAGGCTCTATCCCTTTAAACTGGTGTAGACCTGAAATGAAGGTGTAAGCAAGATGATGGTAGCTCCACTTTGCCCTCTGATAGGCCAGACACCCCCCCCCTTCCCATTCCTCTCAACACACACTAAATATGTTGATGTACATATTTATGTCTCTATCTCTCCTCTATCCTCTCCATAGGGGCCTATTTTCTTTCAAATTAAGCCCCTAATTGCTTAGGATAATAAAGAGCCTATTAATCCTGTGTCTAGTAATAAAAAGCCAGCTGTCAGGCAGGGAGGCTGCCAGACGAGACACACACCACACACACACACACACACACACACACACACACACACACACACACACACACACACAACAACACACACACAACACACACACACACACACACACAACACACACCACACACACACACACACACACACACACACACACACACACACACACACACACACACACACACACACACACACACACACACACACACACACACACTATATCACTGATGCCTGCCACCATGGTGTGTGAGAGAGAGAGATAGAGACAGAGAGAGAGATGTGTGTGTATTCAAGCCAGCCTGCCACACTTACTGGCCATATTACTGATTCGTGCCACCACTGTGCGTGTGTGTACGTATCGTTGTCTCGTTGTCTCCTTGCTAATTCACTATGCACCAGCAGGTGGCAGTGTTTGACTGGGTTTAACGTCCACACCTTTAGAAATCCACTTTTTTTGAGCTGAAATACGATGGCCAAAGCTTACCCATGCTGTTGCACAACGATTTAAGACAATAAGTCATCGTTTTAGTCAAAGTATGATATATTTGGGCTTGAAGTGACAAATCTGAACTGCCCACTTTGGGCAATTCTGTGTGAATGTGGTGTCTTTTCCTATGATATGACAAATTATTTTCAACCTACGTTTCGTTTCAGGGCTCGGTTTTATTTGAATGTTACCACTCATCAGTATGGCATAGTTTATTAATCAGAAACAGCTGCAAAGATATTCATCTTCGTGAATGTGTTGAGCCAAACAGCCTTGTGCCCTCTTGGCCCCTGAGTCACGGAGCAGATAAAACAGTTTTTCACTTCCTCTTGATTTCTTTACCAGAAAATCATCATAATCCATTTACATTTATTTTTGAGCTAGTCTGCATAAAAAAAAATATATGACCGTTTTATAAATGCTATAATTGCGTGATATGATAGCATTTGGCAAACCCCCATTGCCCCAAGATGAGTGGCTTTGTCACTAAGGTTTTGCTTCACTTCAGGCTCGACTGCTTTGATTGGCGTAACGTTAGCTAGAAACCACAAGTGTCTATCCGGATAATGAAAAAATGGGAAAGAAAGTTCAAGGAACTTCTAGTCAGTTACAGGTTATTTGCGCCGTGCATGATCATTAGCCTATCATTTCACTTCCCCTGTGAGAACTATGAGCACGGGCTGACTTGGCTTTTCATCTTATTCTTCCTTTCTAACTATTTATATGGTGAATTTGCGGCTTCAATTTATGGAAGATGCCTTAACATTGGAAGTCAAAGATAGGCCAGTGGTTTCCATCTGTGGCAAAGTTTTCCTTAAATCAATGATTATGACAAATCCATCTCCAGAAGCAGCCATAGAGCCAGCTGCCTAATCTTATAAAACAAACAAAAACAAATGCAACAACAGATAACATTAGCTAGCTAGATAAGGTTAGMATGCTAGCTAGCTACACTGACAGCTGTCAGGGCCTGTTGATGTTCATCAACTCCACATGGACATTCCCATACCCAATTCGTGAATATGTATCAGTAGCYTTCGTCATTCTTCGGAGGTGCAACCTAAACGTTCATTTCATCTCTAGGACAGGAAACAACGTCGAAATAGTGGCGGCAACTTCCTCTGTGGGGGGGATCCTTTAATCATCATCTGTTCATAAAGCCTACCTACAGCACTACTTACACTTCTGACTTTTGGACCATGGAAGACCGTGTGAAATAGACAGAACATAAATGAAACAAGAGGAGATCAATGTTTTTAATGTGCAGTGAGAAAGTAAGGGCAACTGATAAGTATGATTGTGTTTCTATAAAGATAGACATTTCTTTCCAAGTGAAAATCGTGTTTATATATATATATATTTATATAAATATCTATATCATATATAGAATACATATCTATTTGCTATGCATACTCAGAAATTACACCTTCAAATATAATAAAAAACGTATTCCAAAKCACAAACTTACGCTTCTTCTTTCTTTAAACATGACCTATCCTATGGATTGAAAACAAAGGATTCTCAGGATGGAAAGAATACTTCAACAACTCAACCAAAACATTGAAAATGCATTTACTTTTTGAATCTAAGAATATTTTCATGAGGGACTCAAAATCCATCTAATTGTCTTAACAAACCATGACCCATATAGTAAAGTAGTGTACAAAACCTGCATTACACACACTGCATACCTCCCCCTAAATGTCAGATGAAACGTAAATAAGTATGACTTCTCAAGCAAACTCTTTTTGTTATAAAAATATACTTATTTTTAAAATAATCTACAGATTTATTTTTAAGGTGAGGCATTACACTATCACGCTAAAACAGCAAGGCTGTTTGTTTTTATAGAAAATATGAAACTCTGACTGACTGACAGACTGACTGGAGAAGACTAGCACGACTCTCTAACTTCTCCCCTTCCTCTGGCCCACAGGAAGTTACATCAACATCACCGGTAGCTCCTCCTTCTTTTTGCATATTCTATGATTTTTTAAAGAGTGTTTTTAAAACTAGATATACACCTTATACAGGTCAACAAAAATAAGATGTTGCTCCTTGAAGTAAAACGTTGCAATGTCCAAGCAATTCCCCAAAAGAGTAAAAAAAAATAATATATATCTTAAACTACACAAAGTCAAGATAGAAAACACAACAGCGCAGATACATGACATACTGGCTTTCTTCATAAGCATATAAAAAAAACAAAAAAAAACATTTTAACAAAGAAAAAACAGAAAAAATAGAAATATATAAATCTGTGTGACAAGTTAAAGCAAAGTCTTAAAGTAGAGAAGGCAACACACATGATTGAATAAAAAACAACATATGAACAAAAAACAGGAAGACACTGATGCTACAAATAAATTGGAAATATATGTACAAGACCCTGTTTTCCTTTAGTGTGTGTGAGTGTATGTGTGTGTTTGTGTGTGTGCAAGTGCACAAGTGCCAAAGTATGGGTTCTTTTATTTTGTATTCACGAGTTCAATTTGATCAAACTCTGTTGTCTCTTGATCAAACAGTTTGTTGTTGTCAGTCTGAATCTTTAATCCTCGGGTGAAGAACTTCTCCTCTGTGTACATGAGGGCCACGTTAAATCCAAACCTGTCCTGACCCTGTCTTGCCTGTTGACAGGGGTCCATTCCAACCCAAACTCGTCACAATCTCTCAGCTATAGCTACAGTAGCCAATCAGAACTGGCTCATAGAAGCGTGACTACGCCACCAAACCGATCCAAAGTGATCCAACCCAAACCAGACCAGACCAGACCGCTAGTGTCGCATGGTTCTATCCTGTCCCGGTCACCAGATGACGCTGGAGATGCTGGTCTCCCTGGGCAACAGCGGCAGCATGGCGTGGTTAGTGTGCTCCTCCTCCAGACTGTGCTCGCGGCTCTTCCCCGCCGGCGGCCTCTGTCCATTCAGCAGCGTCAGCGGGATGTTGCAGTAGGTGTGTTGGTTGCCTAGTGATGACAGCGGCGGCAGCGTGCCCCCCGGCGGCAGGTCGTACTCGTAGCTGCGGTAGTAGTGTTTCTGCCGCATGGTGGTGTGGTASGAGTTGTGGAAGGACGAGCGGAGGTCCGGGTGCGCCGTGGCCATGGCGGTGGAGGTGGCGGCTGCCATGGAGATGGCGGAGACGGTCTGGAGCTCGCCAAAGGGGCCCTGCTCGCTTACATCCAGCGCTGGCTCGTGGCTCAGCATTGGCTCGGTGCGGCGGAAGGGCATCTCATACTGCAGCTGCTTCCAGAACTTGGAGCTGAGCTTGTTGCTCTTGGGGCCATGCCACTTGATGACAGTGAGGGTCTTGATGGTGTGTTTGAGGGCCTCCACCTCTTGGTAGTTCATGATGCCACGCAGCTCGGCACACTCGATCAGAATCACCTTGATCTCCCCGGTGACCAGCATGTTGCGGAGGCGTGTCTCCAGCTCRAAGATGCTCCACCCCCGCCGCACCACGTAGTTGGGCGTCATGACGATGATGAGGCGCTTGGATTGGTCCACACAGCGCGCCACGTCTTCGATGTAGGCTGGAGAGAGCGTGGGAGAGTGACAGAGAGAGAGTGGGATAAAGAAAGAGGAAGAAAAGAATGCACTCAAAACACAATCAATCTTCTTGAAAGGGAAAACTCCAAATAGCTTAGATTCTATACAGTAACATATTTACTATAACATGTTTTGTATTCAGGACATATTTGTTGTAACATGGTGGACAAGACACATATAACAGACCACTCATAATACACAGAGACAATGGATGGACAACTACAAGACATACAACACAGGACAGAGACAGCAGTCAGACAACAGTTTAGTGGTTAAACACAGCCACAGTAACTACAGCTGTCCTTAGTCATATCAACTGTACCTATATTACTTTTTTTTTTATCTGTGTCTGTGTGCAGTGGCATGTGTGTTTGTGTATGTGTGTGTGTTTGTGTATGTGTGTGTGTATGTGTTTGTGTGTGCATGTGTGCCTTGTGTTTGTGTGCTAGAGTGTGTATGTGTGTTCTGACTTCAAAGCTATGCTCTTGCTGTGTAAACTCTTAAAAACTGGATCCCCTAAGCTGCTCTTCTTGTCCAGGGAGGAAGTGCATCACAGTTGCTGACACAAGAGGAAGAGACTGAGGACATGTACCTCTAAGAAGTCTTGTGTCATCCTGGTAAAGCTCATTGGCCAGACCTAAACATAAACATGTCAACATTGAGACTCAGATCACAGGAGAACAACAGAGCACACAAACAGAAGGAGGACTTGTGCATCAGTGGCATCCACTATTATTTTCTTTTTCTCTAACACGCACGCACGCACGCACACACACACACACACACACACACACACACACACACACACACACACACACAACACACACACCAACACACACCACACACCACACACACACACAACACAACACACACACAACACACACACCACAACACACACACACACACACACAACACACACACACACACACACACACACACACCTGAGGCTGGAACAATGTTTTAACAACTTCTTGTAGAACTCTGACGATGGACTAGATTCTCAATTCATCCAGTACTGAGAGTGTTACATTTAACACTGGGCCAGTGTCTATACGAGTCTACACTTTTCAGTGTTAAATTCACACATGTAAAGCCTTATTTGCATATTTCCCAGGTACCTTGCTGTTCGAGTGAATTGTAGAGTAGATGTCTTCACGGGTCCAACAGACCTGAAGTTCCAAGACACGCCTGGGACCCGGAGCGTCCGGGTCCTAAATTCTGATTTTTGTCTCTGATCTTGTTTGGGTATGATATAATTGACACGGGTCTCGGGTATGTGCAATTAAAATGTATTTACCGTCTGGGTCCGATTGGACCCGTCTTCTGTTAATTTAATGTGTGGGATGATGAGAACTGGCTGAGCCTGTTGTTCTGTGTCAGCTAATTGCAACTCAATAAAACATGTAGCTTACAGTATATGAAACAATTCAAGTAACACAGAGGTGTTTTGGGCAAAATACTGAAGGTTGTTCTATAGGTGGTAACTATGGATATATTATTTGAGTGTATTTGTTGCACAACTTACACATATACATACACAAGACAAGTGACAATGACAAGCAGCTAGAGTGAAGTAACAAATATCACTAACATGTACAACAGGTGAATAGGAAACAAACCAACAGGACGTTTACTGACACATAACCACATCACACCATAACCACATAACCACAATAACCAAATAACCACTAATAACCATAACCAAATAACTGTACAAGCCACACAATTTAGTGGACCTATTATCAAGTAACCACACACATCACCACTCAGCCTCCCACGCCCCACACACCCCCTCAGCCTCCCCAAAATACCCCCCCCCCAGCCTCCCCACCCTGACACAGACCCTCAGCGTCCCACCCTACACACCCCTCAGCCTCCCACCCCCCCAGCCTCCCACCCACCCCTTCAGCCTCCCAAAACACACCCCCCAGCCTCCCCACCCTGACACACCCTCAGCGTCCCACCCCTACACAGCCCCTCAGCCTCCCCAACCCCACACCCCTCAGCCCCCACCCACACACCCCAGCCTCCCCACCGCCACACCCCTCAGCCTCCCACACCATCATTTGCACACTTACTTCCCGTGGGGATGAGGTCTCTGTCTGGGATGAAGAGTTTGTAGCCGTAGTGTTTCTCAGGACGTCAGGGAGGATTCCAGGGCAAAGCGCTCCTTCTCTTGGTTCCTGCCTCCACTGGTCAGGGTCCTACTTTAGTGTAGGACAGGTACGCATCATAGTCCTTATTATCTGCCAGAAACACACACGGTACACAGAGAACGTGTGGTGAAGCATATGCATCCCAGGGATGAATGCAGGCTTGAACAGACACAGCAAATTGACATAATCGTTAACATGTGAAAGTAGAGAAAGAGAGAATTGTATTGCAGGCACAATGAAAGATCTGAGAGCTGCACTAGAAAGCCAGACTGTTGATCAACAAAACAGTGAGGAAGCAGAGGGTGTGAAAAACAGAAGACCAACTTCGATTAGCTAACGGCTATCAAGCATCTCCTCAGAGTTGTGTCATTCATCACACACACACACACCCTAACACACACACACACACACACACACCACACACACACACACACACACACACACACACACACACACACACACACACACACCAACCACACTCACACACACACACACGACACACACACACACCCACACAACACACCACACACACACACACACACACACACACCACACACGAACCTCCCAGCAGGTAACTCATTAGTTGCACAGTGGTTTTCTGACCCTAATAGCTCTCCCATTATCCTACAGGAGGGGAAATCCGGTAATCCGGAAACTTCCTTGATCCGCAAACCTGGCAGAGCATTCCCGCTAGCTGCTCAAAGGCTTCCCTTATTACACACAGGTAGGAGGCAGAGCACAGAGCATGAGAAGGGGAAAGAGAGAAGTAGGATGAGGATAGAGGGATCTGATTCTGTAAGGAGCCCCTTGAATCCACTTCAATGACTAAAAAACAGAGAGAGAGAGAGTAGGAGAGGGAGAGAGAGAGAGAAAGGGAGCGAGAGAGACACAGAGAGAGAGAGTAGGAGAGGGAGAGAGAGAGAGAGCAATGAAGAGAGAACGATAGAGAGAGAGGAAGAGGGAGAGGAAGAGGGAGAGAAAGTCAGGTAGAGGTGGAAAAGTTGGGAGAAGAAGCAGGAAGTGAGAGACACACTGACCATCTATGCACTCATCATGACACACACACATGCTAGAATTCTATTTCTAGATTCAGTCTAAGTGACTCACATGTGCAGGGCTGAAACAGACAAGTAGTCCAAAATACCTAAAAACATGACTCACTCAAAAACATCTGAAAATAACAGATAATCATTTCCAAATATCAAAATGATCTCCCACAACAAAACATTTTTTTTTCACCGACCCTTCTCAAAATATGTGTTTGGGTCATCCAGGGAGGGAATCMGGGTTTTTCAGAAGCTCTTTGAAGCAGGAGAGAGAGGCTTGAGGCTCGATAGAGGAGCCAGACACAGGCTGGTTCAAATAACAACACCTCAAACACCTCAACCACTAACACAGTGCTAATCACAAATAGCTCGATTACATGGTAATCCATTCAAATGGATTCTAACGGATGAAATCACAAACGGCCATGACTCTACTTCAATGTAGAATTCCAGAATAAAATGTTGAGAAGAACCTATCAAAGGATTGATAACAAACACTGTATGAAAATAAGCCCAACAACAACAACCAGCCCAAACTAGGACACAATTAACTGTATCTGGGAGAAGAAGAAAAGTTGGTCTCCCACTTCAGTTTGTTGGTGGACTTTTTCCTTTGATTGGGCAGGATGGGAGTTGGCCCAGTCCCAGCCTCACAGCACCCCGTCCCAAAGCAGACAGCAGTTATCTGCTGGTCCACAGGGGAGGGTGGGCATTATTCCATGACATATTGAGACTGATTCCTCTCTAAATGGAGAACAAATTGAAAATCTGTCTCCCCTCTTCCCCATGCATCCTTAGAGTGATGCAGTGGGCTGGATGTCAGTGAGGTGTGTGTGTATGTGTGTGTGTGTACCTGAGAAGCTGTTATTGCTGCAGGCTCTGACTGCTGGGACTCAACCCCCAGGATAAGACCAGTAATGGCTTTCATAGAAACGACCGATTCAACCAACCGTCAAAGCACACACGCATGCACAACACACACACCCACACCACACACTCAGCACACAAATACACCAGCACACACAACCCACAGTCACCACCACACCAACCCACAACACACACACACACCACAGTAGTTGATAAAGGCTATTATGCGAGAAAGAGAGATCGGAGGGAGAGTTAAAGAGGAAGACAGAAAGATTGGTAAGAGAGCCGGGGGGAGAAAAAAGAGAGTGCAGTAGAGGCAGTGAAGGAGAAAAGTGAAAGTTGAGACAGGGAGAAGAAACACACAGCCATCTATTGGTCTGACTGTCTGAGCCCTTACCTCCATCCAGGTGTCGCTGCGAGTGTCTCCTGTAAGAGCATGAGCTCA
>NC_036845.1:11470669-11472085 GCF_002910315.2 Salvelinus sp. IW2-2015
GGCTCGCAACCACCAGCCAACTCTAGCCGTGTACATTCAAGCGTTCTGCTGAGGAGAGGAGAGAGAGAGAGAGAAGAGAGAGAGAGAGAGAGAGAGAGAGAGAGAGAGAGAGAGAGAGAGAGAGAGAGAGAGAGAGAGAGAGAGAGAAAGAAAGAAGAAAAGATGCGAGAGAGAAAAGAGCAGAGCGAAGAGTAAAGAAGCAGCAGAAGAGAAGAGAGGGTGAGAGAGAGAGAGAGAGAGGGAGAGCAGAGAGAGAGAGAGAGAGCGAGAGAGAGAAGAGAGAGAGGGAGATAAAGAGAGAGAAGAAACGGGGAGAGAAAGAGCAGAGAAAAGAGAGAGTGAGTGAGTGATTGAGTGAGTGAGTGAGTGAGTGAGTGAGTGAGTGAGTGAGAGGGAGGGAGGGAGGGAGGGAGGGAAAGACAATGTAATTAAAACTATTGAGTCAATCATGTTTCCCAACACCATAATCATGGTATGTGTGTGCATTGTCGTATGGTGCTGTTTGCATCTGGTGCAGAGTAATAGAGTCATCCCTGGTCTCTCTTCTCTGCTCTGAGCCATGCAACACATCCACAGGGAAGAGATAGGGGGATTATGATGAGTTGGGGAAAGAGAGGGAGAGAGAGAAAGGGACGATCTAAAATTGGGTTCATTGTCTCGGACAACCATGACACAAACAGAGTATAATTGGGTTGAGTGACACTGCATTACATTGTGGGATTTCTCACGGGATGAACATTGATGGAGGGAATGTGTTTTCATTGGAAGTAAAAGAAACAGAAAATGCTTTTCTCCCCGATTTTCTCCACTGCTCCCCAAGTCCCCTGTCTACCTCAACTCTTTCTCTCTCTCCTCGCCTCTTTCTTTTCACCACACTTTCCCTATCTCCTCCTTCTACATTATCTCTCCTCTTTTCTCTCCCTCTCTCTGTTTCTTTCTGGCCTCTCCTTTGTGTCTCAATTGATTAGTAACCTTCATTCTTATACCAACTTCTCTTCATTTCCCTGACACTTGTTCTCCTCATCCCTCTCTTCCTCTCCTCTCTCCCTCCCCTTTTCCTCCCTCCTTCATTCCTCTGGCATACAGATGAGGAAAACCTCCTCAGACTGATCCCGCCTCTCTCCCTCCCTCCCTTCTTCCTTGAGCAGAAATCATAAATACTGCATCCTGGGAGGAGAAACATGAAATAAACATCAGGACAATCACTAACACGACAGAGATAGAGAGAGAACACTGGAGAGAACAGAGGGAGAGAACACTGGAGAGAGTAGAGGGCGAGAACACTGGAGAGAGTAGAGGGAGAGAACACTGGAGAGAGTAGAGGGAGAGAACACTGGAGAGAACAGAGGGAGAGAACACTGGAGAGAACAGAGGGAGAGAACACTGGAGAGAACAGAGGGAGAGAACACTGGAGAG
>NC_036845.1:11472525-11483118 GCF_002910315.2 Salvelinus sp. IW2-2015
CACACACACACACACACACACACACACACACACTATGTAAATGTATGCAAAACGTACTCGTCTGTTGGGAAAAGCAGAGGAGCCATTTGCTGCTTAAATAACCATCAAATTAGCTCTTTTTGCTAAGTGACAACCATAAAGAGAGCCCGGAACAAGTCATGCCAGAGCAGGAAGAATAACGGTGCAGCCGTGCGGACGAATGTAAGAGACAACAACAACAGAAAAAGGGAAAATGTAATCAAATGGAGTGTAAACCCAAATTGATTGCTACGGTGGCAAACACAAAGGAGCTCTGAACCTAACACAGACTGGTGGGTGGGAAGACTGAATGAGATGGAGAGAGAGCGGGAGGGAGAGGAGGAATATTAGAAGGGGGTATGGATGGAGAGAAGGAGGGAGATGAGGAATACTGGAAGAAGGGTATGGATAGAGAGATGGAGAAAGAGAGGGAGTCCCTGATCATCTTCTGGAAACTTCCAATTTGAAGAGTATCCTAAATAACTCTTACTTTGCCCCTCAATACTTTGAGGGAAAAAGTACTTTATATGATTGCAATGTTATGTCACACCTCGCTATCTAAAGATGAATGCACTAATTGTAACTGACTAAAATGTAAATGTAGGGAGGAGAGAGACATATATGCTGTCTGGGCTATAAAATCGTAGACTAAATGACTAAGAAAATGTGGTACACTTCTACCCCATTTGGAGAGTGTTTTGTGCGTTATGGTTGTGTGAGAGAACCCTTCCTTACCTCTTCTGGAGAGTTGGATGCTGGCCTGCCGTCTCCCGTTGCCGTTCTCTACGTAGCAGGAGTAGTTTCCCAGGTCCCCCTCCTCCACCGAGTGGATCGTTAAGGAGATGGCCACTTCCTGTTCCCCCAGGTGCTCCCGGACCACCCTGCAAGACAAGAGCAAAGGATCATCAATGGAGTGGATGGCAGTCTCTGTGGGAGTAGTCACGAAAGGTGACTGAGTTGATAAATACTGTGTTGAAATCAAATCAAATCAAATCAAATCAAATTTTATTCAGAGCATCACAGAGGTGTCTTTGGTGGCAAAAATACTGAAGGTATGTTCTATAAGTGGTAATATGGATATATATTTAGAGTGTATTTTGTTGCATCCAAACTAAACATATACATAACACAAGACAAGTGGACAATGACAAGCAGCTAGAGTGAAAGTACGAATAACACTAACCATGCGACACACAGGTGAAGAGGAACAAACCACACCAGGACTGTGACTGCCACCATAACCACATACCACATACCACATAACACAATACAATAACACACAATAAGCCATATAACAACAATAACTGTACAAGCCACACATTAGTGGAACTATTAGTCAGTAACCACACCACATCAGCGCCACTCACCTCCCCACCCCCACTACACCCCCTCAAAGCCTCCCAAAATCCGCCCCCCCCAGCCTCCCACCCCTGACACAGACCCTCAGCGTCCCCCACCCTATCGACACCCCCTCAGCCTCCCCACCCCCCGAAGCCTCCCCACCCACCCCCTCAGCCTCCCAAAACACACCCCCGCCAGCCTCCCCACCTGACACACCCCTCCAAGCGTCCCACCCCTACACAGCCCCTCAGCCTCCCAACCCACACACCCCCTCACCTCCCACCCACAACAGCCCCCCGCCTCCCCACGCGCACACACAGCCCCTCAGCCTCCCCACAGCCATCATTTCACCACTTACTTCCCGTGGGGATTGAGGTCTCTGTCTGGGAGAAGAGTTTGTAATCCGTAGTGTTTTTCCAGAGAACTCAGGGAGATCTTCCAGGGCAAAGCGCTCCTCTCTCCTGGTCCTTCCTGACTCCACTGTCAGGGTCTACTTTAGTGTTAGGACGGTACGCATCATGTCCTTACTATCTGCCAGAAACACACACGGTACACAGAGAACGTGTGGTGAACTATGCTCCTCAGCGGAGAATGCAAGGCTTGAACAGAACACAGGCAAATTGACATAATGTTAACATAGTGACAGTGAGAGAGAAGAGAGAATTGTATTGCCCAGGTCCACAATGAAAGATCTGAGAGCTGCACTAGAAAAGCCCAGACTGTTGGATCAACAAAACAGTAGGGATAGCAGAAGGTTGTGAAACCAGAAGCCAACTTCGATTAGCTAACGCGCTATCACGACATCTCTCAGATGTTGTGTCATCTCACACACACACCAACTCACAGCACACACAGCACACACCAGCACACCACACACACACACACACACACACACACACACACCACACACACACACACACACACACACACGACACACACAGCACACACACAACACACACACACACCAGTCAACACACACCACATCGCACACACACAAGGACACACACACACACAGCACACACACACACAACTACTCCAGCAGGTAAACTCATTAGTGCGACAGTGGTTCTGACCCTAATAGCTCTCCCTTATCCTACAGGAGGGGAAATCCGGTAATCTCGGAAACTTCCTTGATCCGCAAACCGTGGCAGAAGCATTCCCGCTAGCTGCTCAACAGCTTCCCTTAATTAACACACGTAGGAGCAGAGCAACAGAGCATGAGAAGGGGAAAGAGAGAAGTAGATTGAGTGTGAGGATCTGATCTTATAGGAGCCCCTTGATCCACTTTCAATGACTATAAAAAACAGAGAGAGAGAGAGTAGGAGGAGGGAGAGAGGAGAGAGAAGGGAGCGAGAGAAGACCAGAGAGAGAGTAGGAGACGGGATGGAGAGAGAGAGAGCAAAAATGAAGATGAGAACGATAGAGAGAGAGGAAGAGGGAGAGGAAGAGGGAGAGAAAGTCAAGTTAGAGGGGAAAAGATTCGGGAGAAGAAGGCAGGAAGTGAGAGACACACTGACCACTACTGCACTTCATCATGACACAACACACCATGCTAGATTCTATTTCTAGATTCAGTCTAAGTGACTGCACAATGTGCAAAGGGCTGGAAACAGACAAGGTAGTCCAAAATACTAAAAACGATGACTCACTCAAAAACATGCTGAAACTACACAGATAATCACTTTCCAAATAATCAAATGGATCTCCCACAAACAAAACATTTTTTTTTCACCGACCCTTCTCAAAATTAATGTGTTTTGGGTCATCCAGGGAGGAATCCGGGTTTTTCAGAAGCCTCTTTTGAAGCAGGAGAGAGAGGCTTGAGGCTCGATAGAGGAAGCAGACACAGGCTTGCGTTCAAATAACAACACCTCAAACACCTCAACCACGTAACACAGTGCTAATCACAAAATAGTCGGATTACAGGTAATCCATTCAAATGGATTCTAACGGCATGAAATCACACAACGGCCCATGACTCTACTTCATGTAGAATTCAGAATAAATGCTTGAGAGACACCTATATCAAAGGATTGGATAACAAACACTGTACTGAAAATACAGCCCAAACAAACAAACAACCAGCCCAAACTAGGAACACAATTAAACTGTATCTGGGAGAAGAAGAAAAGTTTGGTCTCCACTTCAAGTTTGTTTGGTGGACTTTTTCCTTTGATTGGGCAGGATTGGCGAAGTATCGGCCCTAGTCCCAGCCTCACAGCACCCCTGTCCCAAAGCAGACAGCAGTTATCTGGCTGGATCCACAGGGGAGGGTGGGCATTATCCTATGACATAGTTGAGACTGATTCCTCTCTAAATGGGAACAAATTGGAAAACCTCTGTCTCCCTCTCTCCCATGCATCCTTAGACGTGATGCATGGTGGGCTGGATGTCAGTGAGGTTGTGTGTATGTTGTGGTGGGTACCTGAGAAGCTGTTATTTCGCTTGCCAAGGCTCTGACTGCTGGGACTCAACCTCCCAGGATAAGACCAGTAATGGCTTTCATGAGAAACGACCGATTCAACAACCGTCAAGCACACCCGCATGCCACACACACACCACACACACAGCCCACACACACCACACACACACACACACACACACAGCACACACACACACCACACACACACACATCACACACACACACAACACACACACACACAACCACACCACACACCACACACACACACACACACACACGTAGGTTGAATAAAGGAGATTATCCGAGAAAGAGAGATCGAGGCGAGAGTTAAAAGAGGAGACAGAAAGATTGTGAGAGAGCCGGGGGGAGAAAAAAAGAGAGTGCAGTGAGAGGCACGTGCACGCGAGAAAAGTGAAAGTGAGACAGGGAAAAACACAACAGCCATCTATTGCGTCTGACGCTCTGACCTTACCTCCACAGTCGTCGCGTGCCGAGTTCTCCTGTAGAAGATGCATGAGCTCAATCTTATAAACATTATACGCAAGAGATGAGGAAGAGCAGCAGCAGCAGCAGGATGGCTCCCAAACCACCAGCCAACTCTAGCCTACATCAGCTCTGCTGAGAGAGAGAGAGAGAGAGAGAGAGAGAGAGAGGAAGAGAGAAGAGAGAGAGAGAGAGAGAAGAGAGAGAGAGAGAGGAGAAGAGAGACGAGAGAGGAGAGAGAGAGAGGAGAGAAGCAGAGAGAAAGAAGAAAGAAGAAAGATGGACGAGAGAGAAAAAGAGCAGAAGCGAAGAGATTAGCAGAGAGCAGAGAGAGAGAGAGAGGGTGAGAGAGAGAGAGAGAGAGAGAGAAGAGAGAGAGATGAGAGAGAGAGAAGAGAGAGAGGGAGATAAAGAGAGAGAAGAAAAGGGAGAGAAAGAGCAGAGAAAAGAGAGAGTGAGTTGGTTAGTGAGGGTGATTGAGTGAGTGAGCGATGGAGTGATTGAGTGAGTGAGTGAGGTGAGTGAGTGAGTGAGTGAATGAGCAGGGAGGGAGGGAGGGAGGGAGGAGGGAGGGAGGGAGGGAGGGAGGGAGGGAGGAAAGACAATGTAATTAAAACTATTGAGTCAATATGTTTCCCAACACCATCCAATCGACTGGTATCGGTGTGTGCCATTGTCGTATGGTTGCTGTTTGCATCTGGTGCATGAGTAATAGATCATCCCTGGTCTCTCTTCTCGTGCTTCTGAGCCACTGCAACACATCCACAGGGAAGAGAATAGCGGGGGATATGATGAGTTGGGGAAAGAGAGGAGAGAGAGAAAGGACGATCTAAAATTGGGTTCATTGTTCTCGGACAAACCATACACAAACAGGTATAATTGGGTTGAGTGACACTGCATTACATTGTGGGATTTCTCAACGGGAATGAACATTGATGAGGAATGTGCTTCATTGAAGTAAAAGAAACAGAAAATGCTTTTCTCCCCGATTTTCTCCACTGCTCCCAACAGCCCCTGTCTACCTCAACTTTTCTCTCTCTCCTCGCCTCTTTTCTTTTCACCACAACTTCCCTATTTCTCTCTTCTACATTATCTCTCCATCTTTTCTCTCCCTCCTCTCTGTTTTCTTTTTGGCCTTCTCCTTTGTGTCTCAATTGATTAGTTAACCTCAGTTCTTATACCAAACTTCTCTTTCATTCCCTGACCACTTGTTCTCCTCATCCCTCTCTCCTCTCCTCCTCTCCCTCCCTTCTTTCCTCCCTCCTTCATTCCTCTGGCATACAGATGAGGAAAACCTCCTACAGACTGATCCCGGCCTCTCTCCCTCTCCCTCTCCTTGAGAGAAATCAATAAACTGCATCCCTGGGAGGAGAAACATGAATAAACATCAGGAATCCACGAACCACGACAGAGGAGATGACGAGAAGAGAACACTGGAGCGAAACAGAGGGAGAGAACACTGGAGAGAGTAGAGGGATGAGAACACTGGAGAAGAGTAGAGAGGGAGAAACTGGAGAAGAACAGAGGGGAGAGAACACTGGAGAGAGTAGAGGGAGAGAAACACTGGAGAGAACAGAGGGGAGAGAACACTGAGCGAGGAAAGAGGGAGAGACAACTGGAGAGAACGAGAGGAGAGAACACTGGAGAGAACAAGGGCGAGACACTGGAGAGAGTAGAGGGAAAGACACTGGAGAGAGAGTAGAGGAGAGAGAACACTGGAAGAACAGAGGGGAGAGAACACTGGAGAGAACAGAGGGAGAGAACACTGAGAGAAACAGAGGGAGAAGAACACTGGAGAGAAAGAGGAGAGAACACTGGAGAGAAGTAGAGGAGAAACACTGAGAGAACAGAGGGAGAGAACGACGAGAACAGAGGGAAGAACACTGGAGAAACAGAGGAGAGAACACTGGAGAGAACAGAGGCGAGAGACACTGTTTAAAATGTTCTTCCCACAGTCAGTGAAATGGAACTGGACTGGCTACAAAGACACGCACGAATGCACGCACGCACGCACACACACACACACACACACACACCACACACACCACACACACACACACACACACACACACACACACACACCACACACACACACACACACACAACACACACACGACACACAACACACACACACACTATGTAAATGTATGCAAAAGTACTCGTCTGTTGGTGGAAAAGCAGAGGAGCCATTTGCTGCTTAAATAACCATCAAATTAGCTCTTTTTTGCTAAGTGACAACCATAAAGAGAGCCCGGAACAAGGCATGCCAGAGCAGGAAGAATAACGGTGCAGCCGTGCGGACGAATGTAAGAGACAACAACAACAGAAAAAGGGAAAATGTAATCAAATGGAGTGTAAACCCAAATTGATTGCACGGTGGCAAACACAAAGGAGCTCTGAACCTAACACAGACTGGTGGGTGGGAAGACTGAATGAGATGGAGAGAGAGGCGGGAGGGAGAGGAGGAATATTAGAAGGGGGTATGGATGGAGAGAAGGAGGAGAATGAGGAATACTGGAAGAAGGGTTATGGATAGAGAGATGGAGAAAGAGAGGGAGTCCCTGATCATCTTCTGGAAACTTCCAATTTTGAAGAGTATCCTAAATAACTCTTACTTTTGCCCTCAATACTTTGAGGGAAAAGAACTTTATATGATTGCAATGTTATGTCACACCTCGCTATCTAAAGATGAATGCACTAATTGTAACTGACTAAAAATGTAAATGTAGGGAGGAGAGGACATAATGCTGTCTGGGCTTATAAATCGTAGACTAAATGACTAAGAAAATGTGGTACATTCTACCCCATTTGGAGAGTGTTTTGTGCGTTATGTTGTGTGAGAGAACCCTTCCTTACCTCTTCTGTGAGAGTTGGATGCTGCTGCCGTCTCCCGTGCCGTTCTACGTAGCAGGAGTAGTTTCCCAGGTCCCCTCCTCCACCGGTGGATCGTTAAGGAGATGGCCACTTCCTGTTCCCCCAGGTTGCTCCCGGACCCACCCTGCAAGACAAGAGCAAAGGATCATCAATGGAGTGGATGGCAGTCTCTGTGGGAGTAGTCACGAAAGTGACTGAGTTGATAAATACTGTTGTTGAAATCAACAAATCAAATCAAATCAAATTTTATTTGTCACAGACACATGGTTAGCAGATGTTATCGAGTGCAGTGTAGCGAAATGCTTGTCTTCTAGTTCCGACAATGCAGTAATAACCAACAGTAATCTAACCTAACAATTCCACAACTACTACTTATACACACACACAAGTGTAAAGGGATAAAGAATATGTACATAAAAGAATATATGAATGAGTGGTGGTACAGAAACGGCATGGCAAGATGCAGTAGATGGTATAGAGTACGGTATATACATAGTGAGATGAGTACTGTAGGGTATGTAAACATAAAGTGGCATAGTTTAAAGTGGCTAGTGGTACATGTATTACATAAGATGGCAAGATGCAGTAGATGATATAGAGTACAGTATATACATATGAGATGGGTAATGTAGGATATGTAACACTTATATTAAGTTGGCATTGTTTAAAGTGGCTAGTGGTACATTTTTACATAAATTTCCATCAATTCCCATTTTAAAGTGGCTGGAGTTGAGTCAGTATGTTGGCAGCGGCCGCTAAATGTTAGTGGTGGCTGTTTAACAATCTGATGGCCTTGAGATAGAAGCTGTTTTTCAGTCTCTCGGTCCTGCTTTGATGCACCTGTACATGACCTCGCCTTCTGGATGATAGCGGGGTGAACAGGCAGTGGCTTGTGGGTGGTGTTGTCCTTGATGATCTTTATGGCCTTCCTGTGACATCGGGTGGTGTAGGTGTCCTGGAGGGCAGGTAGTTGCCCCCGGTGTGCGTTCTGCAGACCTCACTACCCTCTGCGAGAGCCTTACGGTTTGGGCGGAGCAGTTGCGCGTACCAGGCGGTGATACAGCCCGACAGGATTGCTCGAGGTTGTGCATCTGTAGAAGTTGTGAGTGCTTTTGGTGACAAGCGAATTTCTCAGCCTCCTGAGGTTGAAGAGGGCGCTGCTGCGCCTTCTTCACAACGCTGTCTGTGTGGGTGGACCAATTCAATTTGTCCGTGAGGTGTACACGAGGAACTTAAAAACTTTCCACCTTCTCCACTACTGACCCGTCGATGTGGATAGGGGGTGCTCCCTCTGCTGTTTCCTGAAGTCCACAATCATCTCTTTGTTTTGTTGACGTTGAGTGTGAGGTTATTTTCCTGACACCACACTCCGAGGGCCCTCACCCTCCTCCCTGTAGGCCGTCTCGTCGTTGTTGTAATCAGCCTACCACTGTAGTTCATCCGCAAACTATGATTGAGTTGGAGGCGTGCATGGCCACCAGTCGTGGGTGAAACAGGGAGTACAGGAGAGGGCTCAGAACGCACCCTTGTGGGGCCCCAGTGTTGAGGATCAGCGGGGTGGAGATGTTGTTACCTACCTCACCACCTGGGGCGGCCCCGTCAGGAAGTCCAGGACCCAGTTGCACAGGCGGGGTCGAGACCCAAGGGTCTCGAGCTTGATGACGAGTTTGCGAGGTACCATGTGTTAAATGCGAGCTGTAATCGACATGAACAGCATTCTCAATGGGTATTCCTCTTGTCCAGATGGGTTAGGGCAGTGTGCAGTGTGGTTGCGATTGCGTCGTCTGTGGGACCTATTGGGTCGCGTAAGCAAATTGGAGTGGGTCTAGGGTGTCCGGTAGGGTGGAGGTGATATGGTCCTTGACTAGTCTCTCAAAGCACTTCATGATGACGGAGTGAGTGCTACGGGGCGGTAGTCGTTTAGCTCAGTTACCTTAGCTTCTTGGGAACAGGAACAATGGTGGCCCTCTTGAAGCATGTGGGAACAGCAGACTGGGATAAGGATTGATTGAATATGTCCGTAAACACACCAGCCAGCTGGTCTGCGCATGCTCTGAGACGCGGCTGGAATGCCGTCTGGGCCTGCAGCCTTGCGAGGTTAACACGTTTAAATGTTTTCTCACCTCGGCTGCAGTGAAGGAGAGCCCGCAGGTTTTGGTAGGGGGCCGTGGCAGTGGACTGTATTGTCCTCAAAGCGGGCCAAAAAAGGTGTTTAGCCTGTCTGGGAGCAAGACATCCTGGTCCGCGACGGGGGCTGGTTTTTCTTTTTGTAATCCGTGATTGACTGTAGACCCTGCCACATACCTCTTGTGTCTGAGCTGTTGAATTGCGACTCGATTTTGTGTTCTGTACTGGACTTAGCCTGTTTGATTGCCTTGCGGAGAGAATAGCTACACTGTTGTATTCGGTCATGCTTCCGGTCACCTTGCCCTGGTTAAAAGCAGTGTTCGTGCTTCAGTTTCACGCGAATGCTGCCGTCAATCCACGGTTTCTGGTTTGGGAATGTTTTTAATCGTTGCTGTGGGTACGACATCGTCAATGCACTCCTAATGAACTCGCTCACCGAATCAGCATATTCGTCAATATTGTTGTTGGACGCAAGCGAACATATTCCAATCCGCGTGATCGAAGCAGTCTTGAAGCGTGGATTCAGATTGGTCCGGACCAGCGTTGAACAGACCTGAGCGCGGGAGCTTGTTGTTTTAGTTTCTGTTTGTAGGCTGGAATCAACAAAATGGAGTCGTGGTCAGCTTTTCCGAAAGGGGGGCGGGGGAGGCGCTTATATGCGTCGCGGAAATTAGGTATAACAATGATCTAGGGTTTTCCCAGCCCTGGTAGCACAATCGATTATGCTTATAGAATTTAGGGAGTTTTGTTTTTAGATTAGCCTTGTTAAAATCCCCAGCTACGATGAATGGCAGCCTCAGGGTGTGTGGTTTCCAGTTTACAAGAGTCAGATAAAGTTCGTTCAGGGCCATCGATGTGTCTGCTTGGGGGGGAATATATACGGCTGTGATTATGATTGAAGAGAATTCCCTTGGTAGATAATGCGGTCGACATTTGATTGTGAGGAGTTCTAGATCAGGTGAACAGAATGACTTGAGTTCCTGTGTGTTGTTATGATGATCACACCACGTCTCGTTAATCATAAGGCATACCCCCCCGCCCCTCTTCTTACCAGAAAGATGTTTGTTTCTCTGGCTGCACCGACTCCGTTAGCGTCTCTTGAGTTAGCCATGTTTCCGTGAAGCAGAGCACGTTGCAATCCCTGATGTCTCTCTGGAATGCTACCGGTGCTGCGGATTTCATCAACCTTATTGTCAAGAGACTGGACATTGGCGAGTTAGTATGCTAGGGAGCTGGAGCGCTGATGTGGCCCGTCTCCGAAGCCTGACCACGAGACCGCCTCGTTTGCCCCTTTACGGCGTCGCACAGGGGTCGCCGGCTGCGGATCA
>NC_036845.1:11483143-11494459 GCF_002910315.2 Salvelinus sp. IW2-2015
ATCAGATCCATTGTATTGGGTGGAAGGCAAAACACTGGATCCGTTTCGGGAAAGTCATATTCCTGGTAGGAACGATGATGAGTTGACGTTAATCGTATATTCAGTAGTTCCTCCCGACTGTATGTAATGAAACCTAAGATTACCTGGGGTACCGATGTAAGAAATAACACATAAAAAAGCAAAATACTGCATATTTTCCAAGGAACGCGAAGCGAGGCGGCCATCTCTTTCCGGCGCCGGATGTAAGCCCAGATGAAAGGCAGATGAAGTCATTTATGTTTCCTACTAACTCTGGTGGACATGTCTCCTCACTTCACAACGTAACAGTCTCGAGGTTAGGGAGACCATACAGTAACCGGAGGGTTGCTGGTTAGAATACCAGGGCTGACAGAGAAAACCATTGGCGGGGCTGATTGACTTGGTGTGATGAGGACAGAAAGTATTGAGTTTGTGATGGGCTGTAAGCATGGCCTGGGTGATAACGCATGGATTACTGTAAATGAGTATATTTAGTCTGAAGCAAGTACAGGAATGCTATGTTAATCTCCCCCAAATGCTCCAAACATCAGACAAATTAAAATCAATAAGGGTGTTTCTTCCTGGGAATTAAAAACCAAACAACAACGTCAGGAAGATAATCTTTTTATAGCAGCTGCCATGGAAACGGAGGGGAAGGAGAGAAAGTAATATTCCATAAAGTAAATGAGTGTCCCCCGCTGAGCTGGTGGAGGCTGATGGAGAAGAGAAGGGAGACATGATGCTCCTCGTTCTTCACACACTGCTACTTAGCCTACTTTTACAGGACCCTCAGTACATAGAGGCACGCACGGGAAAAACTGGTGAGAGACTGACTGTTTGTGTGTGGGGTTGTTTGTGTGAGAGAAAGAGAGTGTGTGTGTGTGTGTTAATGTATGTGCGTGTGTTTGAGCATTAATGAGTAGCCTATGCATTTGAGCACTGGGGAGAAAGAAAGAGAGAGAAAGAGAGGATGATAGACAGGGAGGGAGAGAGAGAGAGTGGTGGAGAGTGGTAGAGAGAGGGATGACTGATCTCTGAAATACTCTCCCCAGGCTCTTGGTGAGCACATACAGTAAGGTGTTTGTTCGAGACGTTTGTAGCCTGTAATTGAGAATGCATCGTGGGCTTTGTGGACGTGGTTGGAGAGGGGGGGGGGGCAGCCTCTTTGAAGACCTTGTTTCCATAGTAAAACAGATTACCTGCCAACGGAGAACATTGCCGCACCACGACGACACTTTGAACACCTTCCGCGTTAAAAAAGTAAGCCACACAGTAAACCACAAGCAGTAAGTAAGTAAGAATTTGAAGAGGGTAGCAGGTCCTAGATCTGTACCTAATGGGCAACTTCTACCCAGACCAAACAAGGCAGGGGAAAGTGAATGGGAGTTAGATAGGGATTGAATGGTACTAGACTGGGTCTGGCTGATGTTATCTAAAACCTTGGAGGAGGCAGAAATCAACAATAGATGTTCATTACTGCTCTGCTGGGGCTCTAGTCTAGACTGTCAGGAAATACAGGCAGGCAGGGCTCTTATGGTCAAATGTTACATTAACTTCAGCTGTGCAATGTTACCATACTCATATCTCGTTAATACAGAGGAGTTGCGGCATGAGCTACAATTGTAGGTCTATGTTTAATGAACATTCTGCCAATTCATTTAGGACCCCTGCCCTCTCTCTCTGGTATCCTGGTTCTAGATGTCTTTCGCATGACAATGACCCAGTGGCGACCCGTCATTCAGGGCAGGTGGAGCAGAGCAAAAAAAAAAATGCTTGCCTGTTTTGCATGTTATGCAAACAATGTAAAAGAAAAATATATATCATTGAGTTAATAAAGTAATGTACAAACATGGTCTCATTTTAGAGTAAGGCAGCTCCAAAATGCAGGTGTTTCAGCCTAGCTCAGTGCTTTCTGTGGTGGTGGGGTAAGCCAGCAAAAAATACGGAGCGTTGCGCCATGATTGGCTCAGTGTTCTATCACTCATGGGGACATTACATCACTGCCAAGTCTAAGGGTAGAGCTTGAAAATTCAAGCCGCTTGGGTGCTGCCATAGAGTTACATTAGAAGTTCCCATCCAAGAAGGCTCAAGGTCATTGGCCACAGATAAAATGATGTCAAATCACGTTATATCTACAGTACTTTGATTGGACTGATGTCAACATCTTACTTTCAAAATCTTAGCTACCAGTCATCATCATGAATCAAGTCGACAATCTACTGGCAAATCCTTTTAAATCCTTGTAATATGAAGAGAAATAATGAAGAGAAATTAAAGATAAAACGTATCGGTGCTCATCGGCCATTAGACATAAACATTACACAATAAGTTGAAAATCGCAAATTCAACAATGAGTGGTTTGGAAGGAATCAGTGGCTAACTGCAAGAATTGCAAAGCAATCACTAGCCTGCTATTCAGTGGATTAGCTATATGGTCGCAAATCTAAGATTAAGGGTTTMTTTTCCTAGTTTAAAATGATAAACATTCAACATTGGCCATGCTGTCAATGAAGCATGACTTGGCCGCACTCAAAACAACTGTTAACCCGGAACTGCAAAATCTGATTTTAGTGAGTTCAAGGCAACTGGGAACTCAGGGAAAACGAGCTAAGACTGGGAAAATACGTTTTGAACTTTCATCCAACTCGGAATTGTAAATCGGGAACTCTGGCCCCTTTCTCGAGCTACAACCTGAAGATCACTGATGACATCAGGATTCCATTTTTTTTGGAGTTCACAGTTGTCTTGAATTCACCATAAATCCAGAGAATGGCAGACTTTGATGACAAAGTTTGATCACAAAATTTGCCCATGAAGGAGTCCAAAAATGTATTGTATGCTGCTGCATAAATGATGTAATATGCCAGGGAGATATCTATACTGTAGCTAAGAAAATAATACTAAGTGTATGTTGTGTAGTAAGCTGTTAGTAGCCCATGTGCCTCACCCTAATCATTTGGTCCTCTTCCCCCTCATAATTCATTCCCTTTATGCATTCAGTTGTGCAACTGACTAGGTATCCCCTTTCCTTCTATTCATTTCATCCAACGCCCACCTGCCAACCGGGTGTGAACCGAACAGAACCGGCTCAATACCCCATTGATCCCATCGCAATATATTGCTGAGGCATATTTGTTTGGCAAATTTATTAATCTCTCTCTCTCTCTCTCTCTCTCTCTCTCTCTCTCTCTCTCTCTCTCTCTCTCTTCTCCTCTCTCTCTTTCTTCTCTCTCTCTCATCTCCTCTCTCTCTCTCTCTCTTTTTTGCTCTCTCTCTCTCTCCTCTCCTCTCTCTCTCCTCTCTCTCTCTCTCTCTCTCTCTCTCTCTCTCTCTTCTCTCTCTCTCTCTCTCTCAAATTATATTTTATTGGCCTGCGTTTCCATAGAAATGGAACTTGTTGGAATCATAGGCAGGGTTCTTTAATATAGAACCCTGGTGGCGTTTGTGGGTTCCCTGGGTTCCGTGGGCTAAGTTCGATTCTTGCTGATGCATTTAGTATAGACATGCAAGCCGAAGTGTGGGTGGGTGGTGGGAGCTCGCCTGCTGAAGTAGAAGGCAAAACTTTGGCAACACATCCACGTCCCTGTTAGCGCATTGATGGAATATGACTTTGGCTGGAGGGCCTAAACACAAACAGTCAAGGATTATTTGGTCACTGAACAAGATATTACCATTTGGGAGGTTTCTCTCACTCTCTATATCTCACCTCCGCCGATTGTTGAACCCACTTCTCCTTTTTACAACCCCGTTATTGAAGAAAACATTAGAATTTCACGTGACAGTGATCTTAGGTAAGTTTCAATGTGATTTTTTTTAAATTATTTTTTATTTTATTTTCACCCTTTATTTAACCATGGTTGGTAGGTTAGTTGAGAATCATAGTTCTCATTTGCAACTGCGACCTGGCCAAGATATTCACGACCTGGCCGTGATAACGTGAAAAGCAACATGAAACTACATGCAGAGGCAAGAAAAAGTATGTGAACCCTTTGTTAAGTGGAGTCAGGCAGCAGCTAACCTGGAGTCCAATCAATGAGACGAGATTGGAGATGTTGGTTAGAGCTGCCTTGTCCTATAAAAACACTCACAAAATGTAAGTTTGCTATTCACAGAACCATTGCCTGATGTGAACCATGCCTCAAACAAAAACGATCTCAGAAGACCTAAGATTAAGAATTGTTGACTTGCATAAAGCTGGAAAGGGTTACAAAAGTATCTCTAAAAGCCTTGATGTTCATCAGTCCACGGTAAGACAAATTGTCTATAAATGGAGTCAGCATGTTCTCTCTCTCCCCTAGGAGTGGCCGTCCTGCAAAGATGACTGCAAGAGCACAGTGCAGAATGCTCAAAGAGGTTAAGAAGAATCCTAGAGTGTCAGCTAAAGACTTACAGAAATCTCTGGAACACGCTAACATCTCTGTTGATGAGTCTATGATATGTAAAACATCAAACAAGAATGGTGTTCATGGGAGGACACCACGGAAGAAGTCCCTGCTGTCCCCAAAAAATATTGCTGCATGTCTGAAGTTCGCAAAAGAGCACCAGGATATTCCACAGCGCTACTGGCAAAATAATCTGTGGACAGATTAAACTAAAGTTGAGTTGTTTGGAAGGAACACAACACTATGTGAGGAGAGAAAAAAGCACAGCACACCAACATCAAAACCTCATCCCGACTGTAAAGTATGGTGGAGGGAGCATCATGGTTTGGGGTTGCTTTGCTACCTCAGGGCCTGGACAGCTTGCTATCATCGACGGAGAAACGAATTCCCAAGTTTATCAAGACATTTTGCAGGAGAATGTAAGATTATCTGTCCACCAATTGAAGCTCAACAGAAGTTTGGTGATGCAACATGACAACGACCCAAAACACAGAAGTAAATCAACAACAGAATGGCTTCAACAGAAGAAAATACGCCTCCTAGAGTGGCCCAGTCAGAGTCCTGACCTCAACCCGATTTAAAATGCTGTGTCATGACCTCGAGAGTGGTTCACAAAAGACATCCTAAGAATATTGCTGGACTGAAACAGTTTGGTAAAGATGAATGGTCCAAAATTCCTCCTGACCGTTGTGCAGGTCTGATCCGCAACTACAGAAAACGTTCGGTTGAGATTATTGCTGCCAAAGGAGGGTCAACCAGTTATTAAATCCAAGGGTTTACATACCTTTTACACCCTGCAATGTGAATGTTWACACGGTGTGTTCAATAAAGACATGAAAACAAATAATTGTTTGTGTGTTATTAGTTTAAGCAGACTGTGTTTGTCTATTGTTGTGACAATTTATGCAGAAATCCTGATAATTCCAAAGGGTTCACATACTTTTTCTTGCCACTGTATGTGAAAACAAATTTCACATCTGAATCTGCAATTCATGTGACCATATGGTCTGACGTGAACAACTGACCTCACGTGTTTCTTTCTGTGTCTCTCAACGTGAAAACAGCTTAACTGAAAATGTTAATTTTCATTTAGCAGAAGCTCTTATCCAGAGGAACTAGGGTTAGGTGCCTTGCTCAAGGGCACATTGACAGATATTTCACCTAGTTGACTCTGAGATTCAAACCAGCAACCTTTTGAATACTGGCCCAACACTCTTAACTGCTAGGCTACCTGCCACCACCCATTTCACATGTTTGGAATGGAATGGTTTGGGGGTTTTAAGGTTATTGTTGCGCTGTTCAGCAAAAATAGTGTCAACAAACATGATCACTTAGTGTTGACTTTTCAATAGAACTACACCAGGGATTTGAACTCACAACCTCTACATTTTGGGGACGCTGATCTTTCTGCTGTACCAAAAAGTCTGTAGCATTCTCGGAAGTCTACAGATTGATCACCTAAAATACATCCTTGCAGTTAGCAAATAAGTGCTATCTGCACTGCTATTTTACTTATCAGTTAATCTGACTATTCTCTCATCATTGCCAAAGGGGGAGGAGTTGCAATCTACTGCAGTGTAAGCCTGCAAAGTTCTGCCATACTTTCCAGGTCTATGCCCAAACATTTCGAGCTTCTAATTTAAAAAAAAGAACCTCTCCAGAAATAAGTCTCTCACTGTTGCCACCTGTTATAGACCCCCCCGGCTCCCAGCTGTGCCCTGGACACCATATGTGAATTGATTGCCTCCCCATCTATCTTCAGAGTTCGTTCTGTTAGGTGACCTAAACTGGGATATGCTTAACACCCTGGCAGTCCTACAATCTAAACTAGATGCCCTCAATCTCACACAAATGATCAACGAAGCCACCAGGTACAACCCTAAATCCGTAAACATGGGCACCCTCATAGATATTATCCTAACCAACTTGACCTGCAAATACACCTCTGCTGTTTTCAATCAGGATCTCAGCGATCACTGTCTCTTTGCCTGCATCCGCTATGGGTCCGCGGTCAAACGACCACCCCTCATCACTGTCAAACGCACCCTAAAACACTTCTGCGAGCAGGCCTTTCTAATCAACCTGCCCCGGGTATCTTGGAAGGATATTGACCTCATCCCGTCAGTCGAGGATGCCTGGACGTTCTTTAAAAGTAATTTCCTCACCATCTTAAATAAGCATGCCCCTTTCAAAAAATGTATAAATAAGAACAGATATAGCCCTTGGTTCACTCCAGACATGACTGCCCTCGACCAGCACAAAAACATCATGTGGCGGACTGCACTAGCATCGAATAGTCCTCGCGATATGCAACTTTTCAGGGAAGTCAGGAACCTATACACGCAGTCAGTCAGGAAAGCAAAGGCTAGCTTTTTCAAACAGAAATTTGCATCCTGTAGCTCTAACTCCAAAAGGTTTTGGGACATTGTAAAGTCCATGGAGAATAAGAGCACCTCCTCCCAGCTGCCCACTGCACTGAGGCTAGGTAACACTGTCACCACCGAAAAATCCACGAAAATCGAGAATTTCAATAAGCATTTCTCTACGGCTGGCCATGCTTTCCTCCTGGCTTCCCCAACCCCGGCCAACAGTCCCGCACCCCCCGCAGCTACTTGCCCAAGCCTCCCCAGCTTCTCCTTCACCCAAATCCAGATAGCAGATGTTCTGAAAGAGTAGCAAAACCTGGACCCGTACAAATTAGCTGGGCTAGACAACCTGGACCCTCTCTTTCTAAAATTATCCGCCGCAATTGTTGCAACCCCTATTACCAGTCTCTTTAACCTCTCTTTCGTATCGTACGAGATCCCTAAAGATTGGAAAGCTGCCGCGGTCATCCCCCTCTTCAAACGGGGTGACACTCTAGACCCAAACTGTTATAGACCTATATCCATCCTGCCCTGCCTTTCTAAAGTCTTTGAAAGCCAAGTTAATAAACAGATCACTGACCATTTCGAATCCCACCGTACCTTCTCTGCTGTGCAATCCGGTTTCCGAGCTGGTCACATATATACCTCAGCCACGCTCAAGGTACTAAATGATATCATAACCGCCATCGATAAAAGACAGTACTGTGCAGCCGTCTTCATCGACCTGGCCAAGGCTTTCGACTCTGTCAAACACCACATTCTTATCGGCAGACTCAACAGCCTTGGTTTCTCAAATGACTGCCTCGCCTGGTTCACCAACTATTTCTCAGACAGAGTTCAGTGTGTGAAATCAGAGGGTCTGTTGTCCGGATCTCCAATCCAAAATAAAATCTAGAATCGGCTTCCTATTTCGCAACAAAGCCTCCTCCTTTACTCACGCCACCAAACATACTCTCGTAAAACTGACTATCCTACCGATCCTCGACTTTGGCGATGTCATTTACAAAATACCTCCAACACTCTACTCAGCAAATTGGATGCAGTCTATCACATTGCCATCCGTTTTGTCACCAAAGCCCCATATGCCACCCACCACTGCAACCTGTATGCTCTAGTCGGCTGGCCCTCGCTACCAAAGCCTACACCTCTTTTGGCCGTCTTTCCTTCCAGTTCTCTGCTGCCAATGACTGGAACGAATTGCAAAAATTGCTGGAGACTTATATTTCCCTCACTAACTTTAAACATCAGCTATCTGAGCAGCTAACCGACCGCTGCAGCTGTACATAGCCCATCTGTAAATAGCCCATCCAATCTACCTACCTCATCCCCATATTGTTTTTAATTTACTTTTCTGCTCTTTTGCACACCAGTATTTCTACTTGCACATCATCATCTGCACATCTATCACTCCAGTGTTAATCTGCTAAATTGTAATTACCTCGCTACTATGGACTATTTATTGCCTACCTCCTCACGCCATTTGCACACACGGTACATAGACTTTCTTTTTTTCTACTGTGTTATTGACTGTACTCTTGTTTATTCCATGTGTAACTCTGTATTGTTGTTTGTGTCGCACTGCTTTGCTTTATCTTGGCCATGTTGCAGTTGTAAATGAGAACTTGTTCTCAACTAGCCTACCTGGTTAAATAAAGGTGAAATAAAAAAACATACAAAAATACAAAAAATATAACAATTGAAATAATTTATTCATCTCCGCAATTTTGGTGTTTTCTGTATAGTTGTCTAATGTTGGTTGTGCATATTATTCTGTTTTAATGATACTCCTGAATGACATTGATAAATATACTAGTTTTTCTTGAGGGTATTTAAAAAAAAACTTGTAGTGTAGGAATACAGGTGAAATCAATTATTTACACAGACATGGTGGCATAGCAGCAAGATCCAAATTCTGTGAACCCAGAGGTTGTGAGTTCAAATCTGATATGCTGAATAATAAATACTGTATAAACATACACAATATAATCATTTGTGTCAAATATGTAAATTGAAAAGACTGTGATGTTCAGTTGACATCCTAATGACTCAATGTTTACACGGCATCACCAGTGAAATCTCATGTGAAATACTTTGTATCATCACAAGTGAAGTGTTCCAAAACCACATGTGAAATAATGTTTAACATGTGCAAAAAAAAATCTGTAAGGTTCTTTATTCTACTTTCTATACATCTTCTCCTTCACCCTCTTCTCCCACCCCTAGTCTCTCTCTCTCGCTCTGTGTGTGTGTCCGTCCCATTGAGGATGTGTATGGTGATCAGGGTAGTAAAGCCAGGGCTGTAAGAGGATCAGAGTGGGCCTAGGGTAATGGCGGCATGGACAATAAGGAATGCATGATCAAATACTGATCCAAGATCTCGCTGCATTATTAATAATTCTCCCTTTAGAACCCGGTTGTCGTAGTTACAGTAGTCTGTCAGGCAAGAAAAGTTGTGTGTGTACTGTAGCAGTACATTTGGGCTGCGCTCATATAGAGTCAACCTCAGCTGTCACTTTCACTAGCTAGCCATCAAGACAACCAGCTAACTAGCCACCAAAACGAAGCCTAGAGTAATTCATGTTTATCTGTTGGGCTTAGGTTATGGTTTGTCATGTTTGCTAGGTGCAGATAATCACAGGTTTTCCTATTATTAGACAGCTTAGCTGTCGTGTTAGGGACTAAGATGCCAGCGCAGTGGAGCTCATAAGCTGAGTTGGATATTTGTTTACATACCCAGCTAACAAGTTGCTTGTTTTGTACTGTGTCTACCGATGCAATTCATCTGGAAACTGTCTCAGCTTTGTAACTAATCAGCTAACATTGGCGAACTCTGTAGTTAGTCTGTCAGGCAAGAAAGCAAGAGTTGATTGGAGGAAAGAGAGAGTATGTGTGTGTGTGTGTGTGTGGAATAGGAGGCGTGTAACTGTTTCACACAATTTATTATGGAAACCCCATATTAAGAAGAGAGTTTGTGTGAGAGGGAGAGAGAGACAGTGTGAGAGGGAGAGAGAGACAGTGTGAGAGGGAGAAAGAGACAGTGTGAGAGGGAGAGAGAGAGTGTGAGAGGGAGAGAGAGACAGTGTGAGAGGGAGAGAGAGACAGTGTGAGAGGGAGAGAGACAGTGTGAGAGGGAGAGAGAAACAGTGTGAGAGGGAGAGAGAGACATTCTGTCAAATATATAGATTTATCGACTGTGCAGGCCGATGACGTTCGTAGTGCGGTCAAGGGTCTGTAAAGGAAGTCTTTCTCATTACACCAAGCTGGCTGTGGGCAGCCTGGGAATCACTAAATTTTCTATCAGATAGCAATTAATTACGTCAATCCCTGAGGGGAAAGAGGAAACAGCCAGGCCGTAATTTTGACCTAGGTTGATTCTACATTGAGGGAGATATCAATTCTTCTGAATTTCGCCCTGCTCTGAAGTTTTCACGCTTACGTACTATCTACACTGCTCTCTGTCCTCTTCACTGGACCTGTGGTCTCTTCAGCAGATCGATTCTCGACGAGGCTTCTTTGCACATGAAAGCAGGTTTGTCATGTAGTTCATGTTCGCTGGTGGTTATAAGGAACCAAACTGGTTCTTCTTCTTTCCCTCGGGTTCACACTGGTTCCTTCTCGTCACTCCGGGCTCAAATCGCTGCCTGTCATAGGCTTGCGTGATGGAGAAAGGTAGTGGTGTTTTTGGTTCCTAATCCTGGCTTTCTTCGGCAGACATATTCGGTTCACAACTGGTATTCTCTTTTTTCCTCTCACGACTGGTCTTCTCTCTTCCGAAAGCCTGGTCTTTATTTACAGGTGGCTGTTCTCCCTACTCCCACTGGTTCTCTTCTCTCTCACACGGTGGTGTCTCGGGTCTTCCTCGGGTCACACACTGGGGTCTACTCTCGTTCGAACTCTCTCAGGACATGTCTGCTTCTTTTCCCTTCTCACTTCTGGGTCTCTCTCTGTCGCCTCAGCTCCACTGTCTTATCACTCTACTCTCACAACTGGTCTCTCTACTCCTCTCATCACTGGTTTCTCTTCCCTCGAGTCACACTGTTTGGTCTCTCTAACCATCATCACAAACGCTGGTACTCCGCCTTCATCCCTATCTGACCTGTTCTCTCTCCACTTTCATCAACAACTGTCTCCTCTCTCTCTCACATACTGTCTTCTCCGCAGGATCACTCGAATCACATAACTCTCGAGGTCAACTACCCTCTCGGGGTCACGGAAACTGGCTTCTCTCTCGGTCCTCTTCAACCGGGCTCATTACTCGTCCCTCTCACATGCGGTCTTCTCTCCTTCACACTGTCCTTCTCTCTCCCTCACACTGTTTCTCTCATCCGCCTCTCACACTGTTTCTCTCTCCTCTCACATCTTTTTCACCCTCTCCTCTCACACTGTCTCTCTCTACTCTCACACTGTCTCTCTCTCCTCTCACATGTTTTCTCTCTCCTCTCACCTGTTTCTCTCTCTCCTCTCCACTGTCTCCTCTCCTCTCACACTGTCTCCTCTCCCTCTCACACTGTCTCTCTCTCCCTCTCACACTGTCTCTCTCCCTTACACAC
>NC_036845.1:11494484-11548847 GCF_002910315.2 Salvelinus sp. IW2-2015
TCACACTGCTCTCTTCTACATCCTCTACCACTGTCTCTCTCTCCCTCTCCACATCTGCTCTCTCTCTCTCTCTCTCTCACACTGTGTGTTCTCTCTCCCTCTCAACATGTCTCCTCTCCTCTCACACTGCTCTCTCTCTCCTCTCACACTGTCTCTCTCTCCCTTCTCACATCTCTCCTCCTCTCTCTCAATCTCTCCGTCTCACTTCTCCAACGTCTCTTCTCTTCCCTCACACTGCCTCTCTCTCCCTCTCACACTGTCTCTCTACCTCCACTGTCTCTCCTCTCCCTCTAACACGCTCTTCCTCTTCCCTCTCACACGTACTCTCTCCCTCTCCCCACTGTCTCTCACTCCCTCTCACACCTCTCTCCTCTCATTCCTCTCACACTAGTCCTCCTACACTCTCCCTCTCCCTCTCACACTGTCTCTCTTCCCTCTCACATCCCTCTCACACTGTCCTCTCACACTGCTACCGTCTCTCTCCTCTCACACTGTCTCTCTCTCCCTCTCACACTGTCTCTCTCTCCCTCTCACACTGTACTCCTCTCTCCCTCTCACACTGTTCTCTCTTCTTCAACTCTCCTCCGCTCTCCCTCTCACATGTCTCTCTCTCCCTCTCACACTGTCTCTCTCTCCCTTCTCAACACTGCTCTCTCTCTCCTCTCACACTGTCTCTCTCTCCCTCTCCACACTGTCTCTCTCTCTCCCTCACACTGTCTCTCTCTCCCTCTCACCACTGTCTCTCCTCTCACACGTCTCTCTCCCTCTCACACTGTTTCTCTCTCCTCTCACCATTTCCTCCTCCCTCTCACACTGTCTCTCCTCTCCCTCTCACACTGTCTCTCTCTTCCCTCTCACACTGTCCTCTCTCTCCCTCTCACACTGTCCTCTCTCCCTCTCACACTCTCTCATCTCCCTCCTCACCACTTCTCTCTCTCCCTCTCACACTGTCTCTCTTCCCTCTCACACTGTTCTCATCTCCCTCTTCCACACTGTCTCTCTCTCCCCACACTGTTCTCTCTCCCCCTCACACTGTATCCTCTCCCTCTCACACTGTCCCTCTCCTCTCCACTGTCTTCTCACTCTCACACTGTCCTCTCTCTACTTCTCTCTTCACACTGTTTCTCCATCCCTCTCACTGCTTCTCCTCCCTCTCCACACTGTCTCCCTCTCCCTCTCAACACTGTCTCTCTCTCTCCCTCTCCTCCACTGTTATCTCTCTTCCCTCTCACACTGTCTCCTCTCCCTCTCACACTTCTCTCTCCCTCTCCCCCCCTCACCCCTACCGTCTCTCATCCCTCTCACACTGTCTCTCTCTCCCTCTCACACTGTCTCTCTCTCCCTTCCACAGTCTTCTCCCTCTCACACTGTCTCTCTCACTCCCTACCCACTCCCTCTCTTCCCTCCCTCACACTGTCTCTCCCCCTCCACCACGTCTCTCTCCCTCTCACACTGTCCTCTCTCCTTCCTCTCACACTGTTCTCTCTCCCTCTCACACTGTTCTCTCTCCTCTCACCACGTCTCCTTCCCTCCTCACACTGTCTCTCTCTCCCTCTCACACTGTTCTCTCTCCCATCTCACCACTCGTCTCTCTCTCCTCTCACACTGTCCATCTCTACTAAAACCCTCCCACCACTACTCCCTCATTCTCCTCTCACAGCTCTCTCTCTCTCCTCCACACTGTCTCTCTCTCCCCTACCTCACCTCTCCTCTCTTCCCTCTCACACTGTTCTCTCTCCCTCTCACACTGTCTCTCTCTCCCTCTCACACGCACTCTCTTCTCTCCCTCCCTCTACACTGTCTCTCTTCTCCCTCTCACACTGTCTCTCTCTCCCTCCACACTTCTCTCTCTCTCCCTCTCACACACAAACTCTCTCTTTATATGGGTTTCCATAATAAAATTGTGAAACAGTTACACGCACTCCATATTCCACACACACACAACACACATACTCTCTCTTTCCTCCAATCAACTCTTGCTTTCTTGCCTGACAGACTAATACAGAGTTCGCCAATGTTAGTATTAGTTTACAAAGCTGAGACGTTCCATGAATTGCATCGGTAGACACAGTACAAAACAAGCAACTTGTTAGCTGGGTATGTAAACAAATATCCAACTCAGCTTATGAGCTCCATCCGCTGGCATCTTAGTCCCTAAACACGACAGCTAAGCTGTCTAATAATAGAAAACCTGTGATTATCTTGCACCTAGCAAACATGACAAACCATAACCTCAACCAACAGATAAACATGAACTCTAGCTTCGTTTTTTTGCTTAGCTGGTTGTCTTATGCTAGCTGTGAAAAGTGGACAGCTGAGGTTGACTCTATATAGCGCAGCCCAAATGTACTGCTACAGTACACACACAACTTTCTTGCCTGACAGACTACTGTAACTACGACACACCGGTCTAAAGAGAATTATTAATAATGCAGCGAGATCTTGGATCAGTATTTGATCATGCATTCTTATTGTCCATCCCGCCATTACCCTAGGCCCACTCTGATCCTCTTTACAGCCCTGGCTTACTACCCTGATCACCAACACATCCTCAATGGACGGACACACACACAGAGCGAGAGAGAAGACTAGGGTGGGAAGAGGGTGAAGGAGAAGATGTATAGAAAGTAGAATAAAGAACCTTACAGATTTTTTTTGCACATGTTAACATATTTCACATGTGTTTTGAACACTTCACTTGTGATGATACAAAGTATTTCACATGAGATTTCACTGGTGATGCCGTGTAAACATTGAGTCATTAGGATGTCAACTGAACATCACAGTCTTTCAATTACATATTTGACACAAATGATTATATTGTGTATGTTTATACAGTAGTATTATTCAGCATATCAGATTTTGAACTCACAACCTCTGGGTCACAGAATTGGATCTTGCTGCTATCCACCATGTCTGTGTAAATAATTGATTCACCTGTATTCCTACACTACAAGTTTTTTTTTAAATAACCTCAGAAAAACTAGTTATATTTATCAAGTCATTCAGGAGTATCATTAAAACCAAATATGCACAACCAACATTAGACAACTATACAGAACACCAAAATTGCGGGAGAGAATAAAATTTCAATGTTATATTTTTGTATTTTTGTATGTTTTTATTTCACCCTTATATTAACCAGGAGCTAGATGAGAACAAGTTTCTCATTTACAACTGCAACATGGCCAAGAAAAGCAAAGCAGTGCGACACAAACAACAATACAGAGACACATGAAACAAGAGTACAGTCAATACACAGTAAAAAAAAGAAGTCTATGACCGTGTGTGCAATTGCGTGAGGAGGTAGGCAATAAATAGTCCATAGTAGCGAGGTAATTACAATTTAGCAGATTACACTGAGTGATAGATGTGCAGATGATGATGTGCAAGTAGAAAATACTGGTGTGCAAAAGAGCAGAAAAGTAAATTAAAAACATATGGGGATGAGTAAGGTAGATGGCATGGGCTATTTACAGATGGGCTATCAGCTGACAGAGCGGTCCGGTTAGCTGGCTCACATAGCTGAATGTTTAAAGTTAGTGAGGGAAAATATAAGTCTCCAGCAATTTTTGCAATTCGTTCAGTCTAATGGCAGCAGGAGAAACTGGAAGGAAAGACGGCCAAAAAGAGGTGTAGGCTTTGGTAGCGAGGCCGAGCCGACTAGAGCATACAGGTTGCAGTGGTGGGTGGCATATGGGGCTTTGGTGACAAAACGGATGGCAATGTGATAGACTGCATCCAATTGCTGAGTAGAGTGTTGGAGATATTTTGTAAATGACATCGCAAAGTCGAGATCGGTAGGATAGTCAGTTTTACGCAGAGTATGTTTGGTGGCGTGAGTAAAGGAGGCTTTGTTGCGAAATAGGAAGCCGATTCTAGATTTTATTTTGGATGAGATCCGGACAACTAGACCTCTGATTTCACACACTAACTCTGTCTGAGAAATAGTGGTGAACAGGCGAGGCAGTCATTAGAGAAACCAAGGCTTGTGAGTCTGCGATAAGAATGTGTGTTTGACAGAGTCGAAAGCCTGCAGGTCGATGAAGACGGCTGCACAGTACTGTCTTTATCGATGGCGGTTATGATATCATTTAGTACCTTGAGCGTGGCTGAGGTATATATGTGACCAGCTCGGAAACCGGATTGCACAGCAGAGAAGGTACGGGGGATTCGAAATGGTCAGATGATCTGTTTATTAACTTGGCTTTCAAAGACTTAGAAAGGCAGGGCAGAGATAGATAGGTCTATAACAGTTTGGGTCTAGAGATGTCCACCCCGTTCTGAAGAGGGATGACCGCGCAGCTTTACCAATACTTAGGATCTCGTACGATACGAAAGAGAGGTTAAAGAGACTAGTATAAGGGGTTTGCAACATTCGGCGAAAGAAATTTTAAAAGAGAGGGTCCAGGTTGTCTAGCCCAGGTAATTTGTCAGGGTCCAGTTTTGCTACCTTTCAGACATCTGCTATCTGGATTTGGCGTGAAGGAGAAGCTGGGAGGCTTGGCAAGTAGCTGCGGGGTGCGGGGACTGTTGGCCGGGATGTTGGAACCCAGGAGAAAGCATGGCCAGCCGTGAGAAATGCTTATTTAAATTCTCGACTTTCGTGGATTTTTCGGTGGTGACAGTGTTACTAGCCTCAGTGCAGGGCAGCTGGAGGAGGTGCTCTATTCTCCATGGACTTTACAATGTCCCAAACCTTTTGGAGTTAAGCTACAGGATGCAAATTTCTGTTTGAAAAAGCTAGCTTGCTCTTCCTGACTGACTGCGTGTATAGGTTCTGACTTCCCTGAAAAATTGCATATCGCGAGGACTATTCGATGCTATGCAGTCCGCCACATGATGTTTTTGTGGCTGGTCGAGGGCAGTCAATGTCTGGAGTGAACCAAGCTATTGTTCTATTTATACATTTTTTGAAAGCGGCATGCTTATTTAAGATGGTGAGGAAATTACTTTTAAAGACGTCCAGGATCCTCGACTGACGGGATGAGGTCAATATCCTCCAAGATACCCGGGCAGTTGATAGAAAGGCCTGCTCGCAGAAGTGTTTTAGGTGCTTTGACAGTGATGAGGGTGTGTCGTTTGACCGCGGACCCATAGCGGATGCAGGCAAAGAGACAGTGAATCGCTGAGATCCTGATGAAAACAGCAGAGGTGTATTTGCCGGTCAAGTTGGTTAGGTAATATCTATGAGTGCCCATGTTTACGGATTTAGGGTTGTACCTGGTTGCTTCGTTATCATTTGTGTGAGATTGAGGGCATCATAGTTTAGATTGTAGGACATGCCAGGTGTAAGCACTTATTCCAGTTTAGGTCAACCTAACAGAACAACTCTGAAGAATAGTGGGAGGCAATCAATTCACATATGGTGTCCAGGGCACAGCTGGAGCCGGGGGGTCTATACAGTGGCACAGTGAGAGACTTATTTCTGAGAAGGTTTCTTTTTTTTAAATTAGAAGCTCGAGAATGTTTGGGCATAGACCTGGAAAGGTATGAGCAAGAACTTGCAGTAAACCTGCGTAGATTGCAACTCCTCCCCCTTTGCAATGATGACCGAGAATAGTCAGATTAAACGTGATAATAAAAATAGCAGTGCAGAAGCACTTGATTTGCTAACATGCAGGATGCTATAATATAAGGTGTATCAATCTGTATACCTTCCGAGAAATGCTACAGACTTTTTGCGTACATGCAAAAGGATCAGCGTCCCCAAATGTAGAGGGTTGTTGAGTTCAAATCCCGGATTAGTACTCTATTGAAAAGTCAACACTAGTGATCATGGTCTGTTGAGACACTATTTTGCTAGAACAGCGCAACATCAATAACCTTAAAACCCCACCAAACCATTCCATTCCAAACCAAAAAAAAACCCATGTGGGGACCACATTGGGTGGTGGGTAGTAGCCCTAAGCCATTAACGAGTGTTGGCCAGTATGTCCAAAGGTCTGCTTGTGTTTGAATCTCAGATCGCAACTAGTGAAATATCTGTCAATGTGCCCTTTGAGCAAGCCTACTAACCCAGTTCCTCTGATAAGAGCTTCTGCAAAGAAAATTCACATTTCAGCTAGCTGTTTCACAGTGAGATGACACAGAAAGAAACAGCGGAGTCAGTTGCACGTCAGACCATTTGGTCACATGTAGAATTGCAGATTCAGATGTAAATTTTTTTCACATACAGTGCCAAAAAGAACATATGAACCCTTGAATATCAGGATTTCTGCATAAATTAGTCACAACAATAGACAAACACAGCTCTGCTTAAAACTAAAACACACAAACAAATTTGTTATTCCATGTCCTTTATTGAACACACCGGTAACATTATACAGCAGGGTGAAAAAGGTATTAAACCCTTGGATTTAATAACTGGTAGTTCCCTCTTTGCACAGCAATAATTCAACCGAACGTTTCTGTAGTTGCGGAATCAGACCTGCACAACGGTCAGAGGAGAATTTGGGTGAGAGGGAGAGAGAGAAACAGTGTGAGAGGGAGAGAGAGATAGTGTGAGAGGGAGAGAGACAGTGTGAGAGGGAGAGAGAGATAGTGTGAGAGGGAGAGAGAGACCGTGTGAGAGGGAGAGAGAGAGATGATGTTCCTGACCACTATTGTATCCTATTTGTTGCTCCTCTCCCTCTGTCACTCTGTTCCACTAGGACAGTGAAAGAGAAGGATGCGATGTGGAGAGTCAGGGCTCAGCAGCAAAAAGCAGGGAGGAAGAGGAGTTAGAGATGATTGGAGGGATAGAGATGTGGAGCAAGGACGGAGGAGTGGAGCGAGAGGAGAGTAGAGGGAGACAGGAAGAGGAGAGTGAATCAGAGGAGAGTGGTGGGAGAGAGGAGAGTGAATCAGAGGAGAGTGGTGGGAGAGAGGAATAGGAGAGTGGAGGGGAACATGGAGAGGAGGAGGAGGGATAGGAGGAGGGAGAGGAGAAGGAAGCGGAGGAAGGAGAAGAAGAAGCAGAGGAGAGTAGGAAGCCGAGGGAGAGGAGGAAGTGGAGGGAGAGAAGGAAGCAGAGTGAGAGGAGGAGGAAGAGAGAGAGGAGAAGGAATAGTGAGGGAAGAGGGACAGCACACCCGAGAGGGGAGCCTGTTTCCATGGCGTGTGTCTGCCCCAAGTCCCATCATTCACTCTTGTACCACACAGCCTTACACTACATTACCAAAAGTATGTGGACACCTGCTCGTCGAACATCTCATTCCAAATTCATGGGCATTAATATGGAGCTGGTCCCTCCTTTGCTGCTATAACAGCCTCCAATCTTCTGGGAAGGCGTTCCACTAGATGTTGGAACATTGCTGCRGGGACTTGCTTCCATTCAGCCACAAGAGCATTAGTGAGGTCGGGGCACTGATGTTGGGTGATTAGGCCTGGCTTGCAGTCAGCGTTCCAAAGTTAGAAGCACAGAATCGTCTAGAATGTCATTGTATTCTGTAGCAATAAGATTTCCTTTCACTGGAACTACTAAGGGGCCTAGCCCAAACCATGAAAAACAGCCCCAGACCATTATTCCTCCTCCACCAAACCTTACAGTTGGCACTAGGCATTCTGGAAGGTAGAATTCTCCTGGCAACTGCCAAACCCAGATTCATCAGTTGGATTGCCAGATGGTGAAGCGTGATTCATCACTCCAGAGAACATGTTTCCACTGCTTCAGAGTCCAATGGTTGCGGGCTTTACACCACTCCAGCCAAAGCTTGGCATTGCGCCTGGTGATCTAAGGCTTGTGTGCGGCTGCTCGGCCATGGAAACTCATTTGATGAAGCTCCTGACGAACAGTTCTTATGCTGACTTTGCTTCCAGAGGCAGTTTGGAACTCGGTAGTGAGTGTTGCAACTGAGGACAGACAATTTGTACGTGCTACGCGCCTCAGCACTCGGTGGTCCCGTTCTGTGAGCTTGTGTGTCCTACCACTTCGCGGCTGAGCCATTGTTGCTCCTAGACGTTTCCACTTCACAATAACAGCACTTACAGTTGACTGGGGCTGCTCTAGTAGGGCAGACATTTGACGAACTGACTTGTTGGAAAGGTGTTATCCTATGACGGTGCAACGTTGAAAGTCACTGAGCTCTTCAGTAAGGCCATTCTACTGCCAATGTTTGTCTACGGAGATTGCAAGGCTGGTTGCTCAATTTTATACACCTTTCAGCAATGGGTGTGGCTCAAACAGCCAAATCCACTAATTTGAAGGGGAGTCCACATACCTTTGTATATATAGTGTAAATCTGTTCAAGAGCTTGAAATTGATTACAATAAGAAAATGGGCAGGGTTGACCATCTTGACCAACTGAGGAGCTATTACAATGTTGGGTGCACAGGCAGAAAATGGTGGAAGTATGTGTTTTGGGGGATGCTCAACATTGCCATCATAAATGCGTACATTGTGGGAGTGAACCTGCGAAGGCCTCTTCCCAGAAACCGCAGGCGCTGGTCCCTGAGGCATTCACAATGCAGCTTGTGCATTCACTTTGTGATATGGCTACAGTGGCAAGAAGAGAGGAACCAAGAGTGTGGCACTAGGGCGTGTGGACCGAGTTCTGGTGCAGTGCCTTAGACCACAGCCCTATACTGGGTACATTTTGAGTGAGTAATTTAGTCAAATTTACTGCAATTTAAATACTCTAGGGTTTTTTGTTGTTGAGTGTTAAACGTTTTTTGAAAGTGAGTGTCTTTAAACAATGGAGACAACATTCATGTTATTCCTATGAACATGAATGTGGTGTCATATTAAATAATAGGTTGTGCTCTTTAAAAGTAACTTGTAATTGTCATTTCCTCTTTGTTTTTGAGCTATGTCTGTTTGTTTGAAATGTGTGAGAAAATGAGCTTTCTCTTGAATATTCTCAGTAATCTACAGCAGCATTCTAGAATGATATTGGGGTCTAAAGGGTTAAACACATATAGCCCTTCAGATGATGAGAGAGAGGATCCTAGAGAGAGAGATATGGAGTAAGAGAGTGATCACTAACCTTAAAAAACGGAGCTCTTTATCTGACTACTCACAAAACAAACACACAAGCCCTCCCTCTCCCTCCCCTAATCCATTTGGACGCTGCTACGTGCGGTGAGGGAGAGGGTAGGTGAGGGCAGCGGGTAGCGATAGCGGGGCGAGGCACGGTGAGAAATGGTGGTTGTTAACTATCTGACAAGGCCGTCTCCCCAGAGCTGCAGTCTCTCCACACACAGCGCTCAGCACCTAATGGGAAACACGCACACAGACCAGCCAATGGACTTGTTTAAATATGTTACACTACTGGGAAGGAAAGAAACACGGAAATGGACTTGTTTTAAGTGTGTTACTACAGCAAAGAGAGAGAGAGGGTATATAAGGTGGACTCGTTTGAATTTATTGGAGGGTAGAGGAAGACAGGTTGAGAGGGAGAGGAAGAGACCCATCTGAATGTGTTATAGCATAGAGAGAGAGACACAGGCTTGGTTTAAGTGAGTTATAGCAAAGAGAGAGAGAGACACAGGCTTGTTTTAAGTGAGTTATAGCATAGAGAGAGAGAGACACAGGCTTGTTTTAAGTGAGTTATAGCATAGAGAGAGAGACACAGGCTTGTTTTAAGTGAGTTATAGCATAGAGAGAGAGACACACGGCCTTTGTTTTAAGTTAGTTTATAGCATAGAGCAAGAAGACACAGGCTTGTTTTAAGTGAGTTATAGCAATAGAGAGAGAGAGACACAGGCTGTTTTAAGTGAGTTATAGCATAGAGCGAGAGAGACACATGCTTGTTTTAAAAGTGAGTTATAGCATAGAGAGAGAGAGACACAGGCTTGTTTTAAGTGAGTTTATAGCATAGAGAGAGAGACACATGCTTGTTTTAAGTGAGTATAGCATAGAGAGAGAGACACAGGCTTGTTTAAGTGAGTTATAGCATAGAGAGAGAGACACAGCTTGTTTTAAGTGAGTTATAGCATAGAGAAGAGAGACACAGGCTTGTTTTAAGTGAGTTATAGCATAGAGAGAGAGACACAGGCTTTGTTTAAAGTGAGTTATAGCATAGAGAGGAGACACAGGCTTTTAAGTAGTTATAGCATAGAGAGACGAGACACAGTTGTTTTAATTAGTTATAGCATAGAGAGAGAGACACAGGCTTGTTTTAAGTGAGTTATAGCATACGAGAGAGAGATGACAGCTTGTTTTAAGTGTGTTATAGCATAGAGAGAGAGACACAGGCTTGTTTTAAGTGGATATAGCATAAGAGAGAGAACACCCAGGCTGTTTAAGTGAGTTATGCATAGAGAGAGAGACACCAGCTTGTTTTAAGTGAGTTAATAGCATAGAGAGAAGAGACACAGGCTTGTTTTTAAGTGTGATATAAGCATAGAGAGAGAGACACAGGCTTGTTTTAAGTGTGATATAGCATAGAGGAGAGAGACCACAGGCTTGTTTTAAGTGATATATAGCATCAGAGAGAAGAGACACAGGCTTGTTCTTTAAGTGTGATATAGCATAGAGAGAGAGACACAAGCTTGTTTTAAGTGAGTTATAGCATAGAGAGAGAGACACAGGCTTGTTTTAAGTGTGTTATAGCATAGAGAGAGAGACACATATTGTATTGTGTAACATGATGTCCTATGAGTGTCATCTGATGAAGATCATCAAAGGTTAGTGATGAATTTTATCTCTATTTCTGCTTTTTGTGACTCCTATCTTTGGCTGGGAAAATGGCTGTGTTTTTAACATAATCGTTTGGTGTGCTTTCGCCGAAAAGCCTATTTGAAATTAGACATGTTGGCTGGATTCACAACATGTGTAGCTTTAATTCGGTATCTTTCATGTGTGATTTAATGAAAGTTTGATTTTTATAGTATTTTATTTGAATTTGGCCTGCATTTCCTCTGGCTTTTGGCCAAGTAGTGTCCCGCCTAAACTCAGATTTTTGGATATAAATATGAACTTTACCGAACAAAACATACATGTATTGTGTAACATGAAGTCCTATGAGTGTCATCTGATGAAGATCATCAAAGGTTAGTGATTCATTTTAACTATATTTCTGCTTTTTGTTACTCCTCTCTTTGGCTGGAAAAATGGCTGTGTTTTTCTGTGGCTATGTACTGAGCTGACATAATGGCAAGGTGTGCTTTCGCCGTAAATCCTTTTTGAAATCAGACACTTTGGCTGGATTATTAGAAGTTTATCTTTAAAATGGTGTATAAAACTTGTATGTTTGAGGAATTTTAATTMTGAGATTTCTGTTGTTTTGAATTTGGCGCCCTGCAATTTCACTGGCTGTTGGTTAGGTGGGACGCTAGCGTCCCACATATCCCAGAGAAGTTAAACAATTTAAAGGCATTGCTACCAAATACTAATTGAGTGTATGTAAACTTGTGAATGTAAACACACTGGGAATGTGATGAAAGAAATAAAAGCTGAAATAAATCATTCTCTCTGCTATTATTCTGACATTTCACATTCTTAAAATAAAGTGGTGATCCTAATTGACCTAAGACAGGGAATTTATACTAGGATTAAATGTCAGGAATTGTGAAAAACTGAGTTTAAATTTATTTGGCTAAGGTGTATGTAAACTTCCGACTTCAACTGTACATACTTAATGATTATATACTACATACAAAACGTTTTGCGTTTTGTTGCTAACCTTACTTTGCTACCTGACAACTTTACGTTTTTTACTTTTTAATTACTTAATTAATTAAGTTAATTAATTATATTTTTAGTTTTTCCCTCGCTCAACTTTTTTTTCATTGAACTTTTTCACTCCGGACGCTTTATCTGGACATGGTTCGTCAGGACCTCCACCAGCCAAAGCTAAGTAGTAACATTAACATGATGCCTTCTAATTGCAGTCGCTGTACTCATACAGGATATACAGGAGAACGATCGCCTTACGGCGAGGATAGCTGTGCTGCAAGCCCAGCTTCAGACACAATCGTTAGGCAAGGGTAATTTCAGTGTAGGAAAGGATGAAACAGCGACTGTGCCACCAGTAAGTACAGATAGTAGTATAAATCCCCTCACACAGTAACCACAGCCGGACAACTTTCTCATTGCTTCTGGAGGGAAATGCTGTAGGAATGCTCAACCAGTGTCGCTCATTCAGCCGAACAGAAACTTTCAACCGGTTCTCCCCATTAAGCAGCGAGTCGGAGTCAGAGGCCGAGCCTTCTCTGGTCTCTACTCCTCCCCTTACGGGGTCTGAGACGCCGAAGCCTCCCACCATTAGCTCTGACAAATTGAAAACCCTAGTCATTGGCGACGCCATCACCCGCAGTATTAGACTTAAAACGAATCATCCAGCGATCATACACTGTTTACCAGGGGGCAGGGCTACCGACGTTAAGGCTAATCTGAAGATGGTGCTGGCTAAAGCTAAAACTGGCGAGTGTAGAGAGTATAGGGATATTGTTATCCACGTCGGCACCAACGATGTTGGGATGAAACAGTCAGAGTTCACCAAGTGCAACATAGCTTCAGCCTGTAAATCAGCTAGAAAGATGTCGGCATCGAGTAATTGTCTCTGGCCCCCTCCCAGTTAGGGGGAGTGATGAGCTCAACATCAGAGTCTCACAACTCAATCGCTGGTTGAAAACTGTTTTCTGCCCCTCCCAAAAGATAGAGTTTGTAGATAATTGGCCCTCTTTCTGGGACTCACCCACAAACAGGACCAAGCCTGGCCTGTTGAGGAGTGACGGACTCCACCCTAGCTGGATGGGTGCTCTCATCTTATCTACTAACATAGACGGGGCTCTAACTCCCCTAGCCCCACAATGAAATAGGGTGCAGGCCAGGCAGCAGGCTGTTAGCCAGCCTGCCAGCTTAGTGGAGTCTCCCACTAGCACAGTGTAGTCAGCTCAGCTATCCCCATTGAGACCGTGTCTGTGCCTCGACCTAGGTTGGACAAAACTAAACATGGCGGTGTTAACCTTAGCAATCTCACTGGAATAAAGACCTCCTCCATTCCTGCCATTATTGAAAGAGATTGTGTAACCTCATATATCAAAATAGGGCTACTTAATGTTAGATCCCTCACTTCCAAGGCAGTTATAGTCAATGAACTAATCACTGATCATAATCTTGATGTGATTGGCCTAACTGAAACATGGCTTAAGCCTGATGAATTTACTGTGTTAAATGAGGCCTCACCTCCTGGTTACACTAGTGACCATATCCCCGGCGCATCCCGCAAAGGCGGAGGTGTTGCTAACATTTATGATAGCAAATTTCAATTTACAAAACCCCCCCGATGTTTTCGTCTTTTGAGCTTCTAGTCATGAAATCTATGCAGCCTACTCAATCTATAGCTACTGTTTACAGGCCTCCTCGGCCATATACAGCGTTCCTCACTGAGTTCCCTGAATTCCTATCGGACCTTGTAGTCATACCAGATAATATTCACATTTTTGGTGACTTTAATATTCACATGGAAAAGTCCACAGACCCACTCCAAAAGGCTTTCGGGGCCAGCATCGACTCAGTGGTTTTGTCCAACATGTCTCCGGACCTACTCACTGCCACAGTCGTACTCTGGACCTAGTTTTGTCCAGTGGAATAAATGTTGTGAATTAATGTTAATGTTTTTCCTCATAATCCTGGACTATAGGACCACCATTTTATTACGTTTGCAATCGCAACAAATAATCTGCTCAGACCCCAATCAAGGATCATCAATCATCAAATTCTCGGACAACCCAAAGATTCCTAGATGCCCTTCCAGACTCTCTCCGCCTACCCAACGACATCAGAGTACAAAAATCAGTTAACCACCTAACTGAGGAACTCAATTTAACCTTGCACAATACCCTAGATGCAGTCGCAACCCTAAAAACAAAAAACATTTGTCATAAGAAACTAGCTTCCTGGTATACAGAAAATACCTGAGCTCTGAAGCAAGCTTCCAGAAAATTGGAACAGAAATGGCGCCACACCAAACTGGAAGTCTTCCAACTAGCTTGGAAAGACAGTACCGTGCAGTATCGAAGAGCCCTCACTACTGCTCGATCATCCTATTTTTCAAAATGTTAACTTAATTGAGAAAAATAAGAACAATCCAACATTTATTTTTGATACTGTCGCAAAGCTAACTAAAAAGCAGCATTCCCCAAGAGAGGATGGCTTTCACATCAGCAGTGATAAATTCATGAACTTCTTTGACGAAAAGATCATGATCACGAGAAAGCAAATTACGGACCCCTCTTTAAATCTGCGTATTCCTCCAAAGCTCAGTTGTCCTGAGTCTGCACAACTCTGCCAGGACCTAGGATCAAGGGAGACACTCAAGCGTTTTAGTACTATATCTCTTGACACAATGATGAAAATAATCATGGCCTCTAAACCTTCAAGCTGCATACTGGACYCTATTCCAACTAAACTACTGAMAGAGCTGCTTCCTGTGCTTRGCCCTCCAATGTTGAACATAATAAACGTCTCTCTATCCACCGGATGTGTACCAAATTCACTAAAAGTGGCAGTAATAAAGCCTCTCTTGAAAAAGCCAAACCTTAACCCAGAAAATATAAAAAACTATCGGCCTACATCGAATCTCACATTCCTCTCTAACTTTTTTTGAAAAAGCTGTTGCTCAGCAACTCACTGCTTTCCTGAAGACAAACAATGTATACGAAATGCTTCAGTCTGGTTTAAGACCTCATCATAGCACTGAGACTGCACTTGTGAAGTTGGTAAATTACCTTTTAATGGCATCGGACCGAGGCTCTGCATAACCCAAATTGGTCTACATGTACAAGTTCTGGCCTGGTTAAGATCTTATCTGTCGGAAAGATATCAGTTGTCTCTGTGGATGGTTTGTCCTCTGACAAATCAACTGTAAATTTCGGTGTTCCTCAAGGTTCCGTTTTAGGACCACTATTGTTTTCACTATATATTTTACCTCTTCGTGATGTCATTCGGAAACATAATGTTAACTTTCACTGCTATGTAGATGACACACAGCCGTACATTTCGATGAAACATGGTGAAGCCCCAAAATTGCCCTCGCTGGAAACCTGTGTTTCAGACATAAGGAAGTGGATGGCTGCAAATGTTCTACTTTTAAACTCAGACAAAACAGAGATGCTTGTTCTAGGTCCCAAGAAACAAAGAGATCTTCTGTTGAATCTGACAATTAATCTTGATGGTTGTACAGTCGTCGCAAATAAAACTGTGAAGGACCTCTGCGTTACTCTGGTCCCTGATCTCTCTTTTGACGAACATATCAAGACTGTTTCAAGGACAGCTTTTTTCAAGGTTTTACTGCTAACTTACAAAGCATTGCATGGGCTTGCTCCTACCCATCTTTCCGATGTGGTCCTGCCGTACATACCTACACGTAYRCTACGGTCACAAGACGCAGGCCTCCTAACTGTCCCTAGAATTTCTAAGCAAACAGCTGGAGGCAGGGCTTTCTCCTATAGAGCTCCATTTTTATGGAATGGTCTGCCTACCCATGTGAAAGACGCAGACTCGGTCTCAACCTTTAAGTCTTTATTGAAGACTCATCTCTTCAGTAGGTCCTACGATTGAGTGTAGTCTGGCCCAGGAGTGTGAAGGTGAACGGAAAGGCACTGGAGCAACGAACCGCCCTTGCTGTCTCTGCCTGGCCGGTTCCCCTCTCTCCACTAGGATGCTCTGCCTCTAACCCTATTACAGGGGCTGAGTTACTGGTGCTCTTCCATGCCATCCCTAGGAGGGGTGCGTCACTTGCGTGGGTTGAGTCACTGACGTGATCTCCCTGTTTGGGTTGGCCCCCCCTTGAGTTGTGCCGTGGCGGAGAACTTTGTGGGCTACACTCGGCCTTGTCTCAGGCTGGTAAGTTGGTGGTTGAAGATATCCCTCTAGTGGTGTGGGCGCTGTGCTTTGGCAAAGTGGTTGGGGTTATATCCTGCCTGTTTGGCCCTGTCCGGGGGTATCGTCGGATGGACCCACAGTGTCTCCCGACCCCTCCTGTCTCAGCCTCCAGTATTTATGCTGCAGTAGTTTATGTATCGGGGGGCTAGGGTCAGTCTGTTATATCTGGAGTATATCTCCTGTCTTATCCGGTGTCCTGTGTGAATTCAAGTATGCGCTCTCTAATTCTCTTTCTTTCTTTCTTTCTTTCTTTCTTTCTTTCTTTCTTTCTTTCTTTCTTTCTTTCTCTCTCGGAGGACCTGAGCTCTAGGACCATGCCTCGGGACTGCCTGGCCTGATGACGCCTTGCTGTCCCCAGTCCACCTGGCTGTGCTGCTGCTCCGGTTTCAGCTGTTCTGCCTGCAGCTGTGGAACCCTGACCTGTTCACCGGACGTGCTACCTGTCCCAGACCTACTGTTTTCAACTCTCTAGAGACAGCAGGAGCGGTAGAGATACTCTTAATGATCGGCTATGAAAAGCCAACTGACATTTACTCCTGAGGTGCTGACCTTTGCACCCTCGAGAACCATCTATGAACATTTGAACATCTTGGCCATGTTCTGTTATAATCTCCACCAGGCACAGCCGACTGGCCACCCCTCATAGCCTGGTTCCTCTCTCGGTGTCTTCCTAGGTTCTGGCCTTTCTAGGGAGTTTTTCCTAGCCACCGTGCTTCTACTCCTGCATTGCTTGCTGTTTGGGGTTTTAGGCTGGGTTTCTGTACAGCACTTTGAGATATCAGCAGATGTAAGAAGGGCTTTATAAATAGATTTGATTTGATATGTACTATCAATTCATTTTAGTATACTGTAAACGAACGGTATTCTTTCAGTTGAGTGTACTAGCGCTTCGCCTGTCAACCTGAAGTTGATGCTGTTGCTATGCAACCTCTTGCTAGCTTGTTAGCATAACAAATGACTAGCTAGACACTTAACGATTTTGGGTTTGTTCGTAAATTCAATTCTGGAGTGCCAGAGTGCGCTCAGAGTGTGTTCGTAAATCCAGAGCATTGTCAGATTGTCCGTACGTAAACTCAGATCGTTTCGCATCACTGGACGCTCTGGCCGAGGAGTAGGGTTGATTAAATCAAATCACATTTTATTGGTCACATACAGATGGTTAGCAGATGTTATTGTGAGTGTAGCAAAATGCTTATGCTTCTAGATCCGACAGGGAAGCAGTATCTAACAGGTAATATCAAACAATTCCACAACAAAACCTAATATCTAACAAATTCCACAACAAAACCTAATACACACAATCTAGTAAAGGAAAGGGATAAGAATATATAAGTATAAAATATATAGATGAGCAGTGACAGAGCGGCTAAGATGCAATCGATAGTAAAAAATAGATAGTGTATACAGTATACATACATATACAGTATACCGTAAAAATACAGTATACATTATATACATATGAGATGAGTAATGCGAGATATGTAAACATTCTTAAAGTGGCATTATTAAAGTGACTAGTGTTCCATTTATTAAAGTGGCCGGCAGGTAGCCTAGTGGTTAGTGTTGGGCCAGTAACCAAAAGGTTGCTGGATCTGAATCCCTAAGCTGACAAGGTAAAAATATGTTGTTCTGCCCCTGAACAAGGCAGGTAACTAGGCTGTCATTGTAAGTAAGAATTTGTTCTTAACTGACTTGCCTAGTTAAATAAAGGTTCAATTTAAAAAAAATATTGTATCCGAGTGTTCTGACCTCACAACGGCAGTCAAACACCCTGGCTAATGTTGGCTAGCTTGCTAGCTATTTCCAGACACATATACATTTACATGCCCTAGCAGAGCTGGTTAGGCTGTTTTCATGTTATCCAGAGCGTTGGTGTGCTGCTGGCAACAATTCAATTAGACTTTTTCTTGTATATACTGCCTGGCAAGTTTGATGTATAAGTAGCCAACTAACGTTAGGTAATTAGCTAACGTTTCATACTGCTGTAATGCTATCCGGTTCGTAAGGATAGCGTAGCTAACAAATTGTCACCCAACATAATGTGTATCTCCCGGGTGGCGCAGTGGTMTAGGGCACTGCATCGCAGTGCTAGCTGCGCCACCAGAGTCTCTGGGTTCGCGCCCAGGCTCTGTCGCAGCCGGCCGCAACCGGGAGATCCGTGGGGCGACGCACAATTGGCATAGCGTCGTCCGGGTTAGGGAGGGTTTGGCCGGTAGGGAGGGTTTGGCCGGTAGGGATATCCTTGTCTCAGTATGTAAAAATGTAATAAAATGTATGCACTCTACTGTAAGTCGCTCTGGATAAGAGCGTCTGCTAAATGACTAAAATGTAAAAAAAATGTGTAATGTTACTTATTTGAAAAGTCATTTTTTTTTTTTCTTCTTTTTTACATTGCTCAACATTTTCTTAACATTTGTCATAATTATTTAAAGCAATGAATTTGTATCCGCTCTCGTCGGGCTTTGGCTGCATATTTTTCGTCATTTTCTTCAAATCTGAAAACGATGTGAAGCAACGCCCATTTTCGGAAGAATTGCATTATGGGTCCTAATCACACGGAAATAGTGTCCACTGCTTGTATACTTCGTATTTTGGCGAATTTAGTACGACATCCGGAAACTTTTGGCATATTAACTATAACCATACTATCACCAATAAGCATACTACATACTCAATTTACGTCACAAATAGTATGGTTAGTGCAGTTAGTATGAGTATTCGAACACAGCTGTAGTGTTCAGTGGACTCAGTAGTGTTTGAGTGTGAAACAGAGAAGAGAGCATGAWGGAACAGATCCGTATGAACGGCTAGACTAGAGCAAACAGCCAGACAGACGTACAGACATACAGACACTAGATAGACTTGTCTTTGGTGTGCTAGAGATGCCTGATGATGAAAGAGCAGTGACAGTAGGAGCAACAGACTGGGTTTGTCTGCCTGTCTGTCTGCGCTTACAAAGGGAATGGGTAACGGTTAGACATGACAATATAAATAATAGCTCATCAAAGGTTTTGTGCTTAAAGTATTACATCATAGTTTGGTCTACTATAGTATCCAATGGTAAATGGTGTTTTGGGATGTTGCTGTGTGATGTATCTGTAAATATGTCCATTTGAACAGTGTACTGTGTTTTTATTAGGCTACTGTAGTTATACATGGTTCATGTTACACACTGACCATATTTACAATGTACTCAGTTATCCTAATCGTATCTGGGTGACTTACAACAACATGATTACATATTAAGCCATATTGTTACTACATTAGAATTGCGGTGAGTAAAACAACCATGTGTCTTACTTGATTTCGCTCTCTTCGATTCTCTCCTCATCCAGGTCCTCGATGAACTTCTCTCCCTTCATCCAGTAGACTAGCGGACTGGCGTCCCCTGCGTAGCCAAAGAAAGCTCTGCACGTCAGGTTCAGGGCACTTCCTGTGGAGACAGGAAATGACACACCGTTATTCTTCTCAGTCCTTCAACACATAAATTAGTACACTACTGTACGTAGAGAAATAGCAGATATGGAATAGTATTGCACACTGGTTAGCAGTAGAGAGACGGCTAACTAGGTCATTCTGTTGCTTTCGGGTCATGTATTGGGACTGGGATGATGACAATACATAGGTGTGCACGCACGTACACACACACGCACGCACACACACACGTTGCCTCCAGGGGGAGAGTGTACGTCAGATGTGATGTCATTACTAAAGGGTGTTCAGGTGGAAAAGTCTGACGCTTTCAGCCCCTTCCACAAACACTGTTACCAAACCCCTGAGGTGTGAAACACAGCTCAGACTAGATACCCAAGACCTTATCTAGACATTTCACTGTACAAAGAGCCCCCTAACGAACACTCTAACTCACGGTCATGCTGGTACAGTCCCCCTCACAGAGATACCACTCTTAGCGCTAACTTTTACGTAGAAACCAAGAAATGACATTCTGATGAAATCTCGGCCATGTTTTGCATCACATCTCTGTTTTGGAAATCTTAACATGAATAGGAGACACAGTGGTGGTCCAATAAATACCAGTCCCACACACCACAAGGGGGCACTGAAGAGCTTCCAAACACTCAATCCCACCATCTGAGAGAGGAGAGGAAAATTGGGTTTGGGGTTTGACAGTAACTGTTTTCTGTCAATGATACCTGAATTAGAAACACTCAAGTCAGTATTCTTCTCTTGTTGGTCCTGTGAGTTCATATGTGAGCCCAAGAGTTCAGACACATCCTCATCCAATCAGCTCACTGGTCTAGACAACAAGGAGAAAGGAAACAAACAATCTCCAAACAACGAAACATTAACAGTTGTCTCTGATGCTGTAGAATGTCTGTTTGTATACACAGAGAAATGACAAACAAACATCTGCATCTTAAATAATAGAAAACAGTAGGAGAAACGCCATGCTTATCCTGTGTAGACCACTGACTGCACACTGTACACAGCACAGTGCATACTGCAGGGTTTAGAGCTCAGAGCTACTCCTTTAATTCAATACATGAAGCTCTCTCTCTCCTCCCTCTCTCCCCCCACTCTGCATTTCCATTCCATGTAGTGTGTTTCTCTGAGGGCTTACTGCAGTAGCAAGTGGTTAGGCTGACTGAGCCACCACGTCTCCATGTAAACAACACATGCATTGTATGTACAGTACCAGTCAAAAACTTGGACACACCTACTCATTCCAGGGTTTTCTATATTTCCTCATTGTAGATAATAAATGCTTCACAGAGTTCAAGTAACAGACACATCTCAACATCAACTGTTCAGAGGAGACTGYGTGAATCAGGTCTTCATGGTCGAATTGCTGCAAAGAACCCACTACTAAAGAACACCAATAAGAAGAGACTTGCTTGGGCCAAGAAACACAAGGAGTGGACATTAGACCGGTGGAAGTTTGTCCTTTGGTCAGATGAGTCCAAATTTTAGATTTTTGTTTCCAACCGCAGTGTCTTTGTGAGATGCAGAGTAGGTGAACGGATGATCTCCTCATGTGTGGTTCCCACCGTGAAGCATTGAGGAGGAGGTGTGATGGTGTGGGGGTGCTTTGCTGGTGAGACTRTCAGTGATTTATTTAGAATTCAAGGTACACTTAACAAGCATGGCTACCACAGAATTCTGCAGCGATACGCCATCTCATCTGGTTTGCGCTTAGTGGGACTCTCATTTGTTTTTCAACAGGACAACGACCCAACACCCCTCCAGGCTGTGTAAGGGCTATTTGGCCAAGAATGAGAGTGATGGAGTGCTGCATCAGATGACCTGGCCTCCACAATCACCTGACCTCAACCCAATTGAGATGGTTTGGGATGMGTTGGACCGCAGAGTGAAGGAAAAGCAGCATATGTGGGAACTCCTTCAAGACTGTTGGAAAATTATTCCTCATGAAGTTGGTTGAGTGAATGCCAAGAGTGTGCAAAGATGTCATCAAGGCAAAGGGTGGCTACTTTGAAGAATCTAAAATATATTATAGTTTGTTAAACACTTTCTTGGTTACTACATGATTCCATGTGTTATTTCATAGTTGTGATGTCTTCACTATTATTCTACAATGTAGAAAATAGTACAAATACAGAAAAACCTTTGAATGAGTGGATATGTCCAAACGTTTGACTGGTACTGTATATTCGGGAGGAGCTCATCACATAGTGCCTCTCTGGAGAGACACTGTTGCACCTGGCTCGGGGCAAACTGCTGTGTTTGGTGGGAGAGAGAGAGATGGCGATGAGGGATAGAGAGGGMAGGGTAAAGGGAGGGGTAGAGCGAGAAAGAGAAAGAAAGAGGTAGAGAGGGAGGGGAGAGTGGGAGACTAATGCAGCATTATAAAAAGGCTGTAGGCGTTACTGGGGAATAACAGTTAATCTTGGTTTTGTGTGGTGTCTGTTTTCCTTGACTCTGATGAGCCTTGTTGCTATGTACTCTGTGTCCTGTGCGTTATGTTTCCTGCAGTATATTGTTCATAACACACCGCTCATGCTAGTAGTACATTCATTCATTTGGGTCACGGCTAAAGAAAATGTCCTGCCTAGATACATTGGTTCTGTTCTCTTGGTGACTTCAAAATCGTTCGATGGGACAGAGTACAAAGAACGTTTGGGATCCAAAATCCCCAACAATGAAACGCAAGCCCTTTCTGTGAGGAGCAGTGTCTGACATTTCCAAAGTTCACCAGCCACTAGGTGGATGGTATTTGTGCCGAGTATAGGACAATGCAGAGGGCACACAGCACACACTGTACCTATACAACCACACAGCAGCATTTAGAACGTTGGCAGTCTGCTAGAATGTTACACCCATGGATATAGAACACCACTTTAAAACTAATGCTGTTCTATAGTCTATGGTTACACCAGCATGGCCATCCTACTGCATTACCYGATGGCAGTGGCCAGAGACAGACAAACACCAGAGAATACCAGGGCCAAACACAAACTTCATCACCTTCAAAACCCCACACATAGTTGGGCAAGGTCATCGGTGAAGTTGGGGAACTAATCTGTTGTGTGTGTGTGTGTGTGGGGGGGGGTCGGGGGGGGGGCACAGTCTATGTCGGTGTTTTAAACCAGAGATCAGTTTTAATCTGGTAATTTCATGCCTCTGTCCGTCCTGTGCTCCAGTAGGAAGTCTCCACTGAGCTCCGGGGGAAATCGCAGGAAATTGTCGGCAGCATCCCGCTGGGTCCTCCCTAATCCAGCCGTCACACTCCCCTTTCCTTTCCCCAGGTTCCCATCCAGCCCCCCAGTTCTGCGTGTGTGTCTGTGTGTGTATGGTGGACACAGAAAGAAGCAGCCTTATAAGGGTCCCCAGAGACAGTGTGCATCTCTCTCAGTTCTCTCTTTTTTATTACTGCATCCTTGTATAACACAAAAGAGGAAAACAGCAAACCAATGTTTTACTATGATACTTCTGCGATGAGATACCCCCCCCCCCCACACACACAGCCGACCCCTATGGACTGAAACTACCTACCTGCTCTCCTCTCTTAACCTAACCTCCACTTGATTCAGCTAACATACACCCACGCTTGTGTATGTCCACAAATAGCAGGGTTTACTTTAGCCAAAATGACCGGGGGGAAATAAATCCCATTGCAAAATAATGCTTTTTATTCATTGATGTTAATACCAGTCGATGGAAATACATTTGACCATCATGAGTATTGGCCTATAGGTTAATTTGTATAATTTAGTGGAATTAAATTGGCCTGTGTATTCTCATGTATCTTATTTATCCAACACAACTATCACATGTGCACAGCATGGGGGATTTCTCCTGCAGCTCCTCAGCTGGTTGCTGCTGGATTAAAACGTGCTTTTATAAACCCATTCATTGCGCAACAATTCTAACAATTCACGTGCTAAAAACAGTTTTGGTGCACGATTAAAAAGAGCTACTATTGTTATTTCTCAGCTGGTAATTGAAGCGCGACTCCCATTCACCATTCAAGTGCAGGCAACAGGCTATCAGTGCGTCACCCACCACTTTACAATGTGAGCTGGAGGCAGTATGCATTTTGAAAACATACTTCATTGTTTGAAACCTGAATGTTTAATGTCCTATTATGAGGCATGTCTTACGTTGCTTCAAAGTAGCCTGTAGGCAAAATCCAAACATGTAAACGTGGAGGCAATTATTTTATAAAGACTTCATCCGTGACTTTCAAGTTTGGGGAAGCTTTCAATTTATCCTACTATTTCTGCCATTTTGCRTGCCAGTTATGATTTTCATATTTTCATGTAACAGTTTAACTTCAATAATCACGTTTTCATTTCTCAAAATCACTGTCACGTGTTTAATCATAAAAATCTTAATTTAATTGATAAAAATCCCAAAGTTAAATAGTCAACAAATGGGAGATCACCAGCCTCTGCCATATGAACATATTAATACACCGTGATCCATTAGCGACTAAAGAAATGAGCAAATGGAACTCATAGCCTATAGGTAAATGCAGCAGTAGGCCTTTAAACTTCCATTGCTCTTYCACACGAGGATTGGTGATTATCGAGGCTGCGACTGTTGGAAAGATTTTTCAAAAAGTTTACTGTGAGGATCTATAGTTTTAATATATTATTATTTTCAATGGATGTTAAAAAAACACTTTCCTACATTTCCGCACAGCAGGCCAGGTACTTCTATGCACAGAGAAACCACACACATGCTCATTGCTCACATGGAGTACTAAAAAAAAGACAATGAAAAAATGTACAAATCTCGTAATGATGGTTATGAAATAAACCAAAACTTGTTTCTCACAAGTGTAGCAGGTTGTGAAATCTGCAAACAATGTTTCCACTCCGAGAATGAGAACGGTAAATTACTAATTAATACATGCATTAACAGACATTAACGTAACCAAATGGAGGTGATTAACTGTACATTTACTGCTGGTGACATATGTAATGAGGAATTTATTTTAAAAATGTATGAAAGGGCAAACAACTCACACATGAAACAATGAATGCGCAATAATTGGCGGGAGACAGCAGAGCAATTCTGGAGAGAGACTCACCTAGATCTTCACCACACACCCCTCCCCTTCTTCTTGTCTCAACATTTTAAATTATACTCAAGACACATTATCGTCACATATATTTTAGATATTTTTCACTGACAGCTGCAAGTCAATAATCAGCTAGGCATATTGCCACGCTATTTTGGGGTAAATGTCCTTCCTATTGGACCCTTCTTCCCTATTGGACCCACAGCTATGCTATTTCTCTCCTGTTCTATTGGTTTTCATATTAACTTTCTTTCATTGTCCAGAAGCCAAAGACACAATCCTAGTCATATCAGCAACCCATCCAAGTTGTTGCATCTTTAGATCCCCCCCTCTTTCTAAATGTTCATCTCTGTCACATATGGAACCGCTTTCAGGTACGCTGTTTGGAATGGTGTTTTCTCAGGTTCGCTGTTTGGAATGGTGTTTTATCAGGTTCGCTGTTTAGAATGGTGTTTTATCAGGTACGCTGTTTAGAATGGTGTTTTATCAAGGTACGCTGTTTTGGAATGGTGTTTATCAGGTCACGCTGTTTAGAATGGTGTTTTATCAGGTACGCTGTTTGGAATGGTGTTTTTATCAGGTACGCTGTTTGGAATGTGTTTTAATCAGGTACGCCTGTTTAGAATGGTGTTTTATCAGGTACGCTGTTTGGAATGGTGTTTTTATCAGGTACGCTGTTTAGAATGGTGTTTTATCAGGTACGCCTGTTTGGAATGGTGTTTTTATCAGGTACGCTGTTTAGAATGGTGTTTTCTCAGGTTCGCTGTTGAAGAATGGTGTTTTCTCTCAGGTTCGCTGTTGAGAATGGTGTTTGTCAGGTACGGCTGTTTAGAATGGTGTTTTTCTCAGGTTGCTGTTGAGAATGGTGTTTTATCTAGGTCGCTGTTGGAATGGTGTTTTGTCAGGTACGCTGTTTAGAATGGTGTTTTCTCAGTTCGCTGTTAGAATGGTGTTTTCTCAGGTTTGCTGTTTAGAATGGTGTTTTATCAGGTTCGCTGTTGAGAATGGTGTTTTGTCAGGTACGCTGTTTAGAATGGTGTTTTCTCAGGTTGCTGTTGAGAATTATGTTTTATCAGGTTCGCTGTTGAGAATGGTGTTTTGTCAGGTACGCTGTTGAGAATGGTGTTTTGTCAGGTACGCTGTTTAGAATGGTGTTTTCTCAAGGTTCGCTGTTAAGAATGGTGTTTTATCAGGTTCGCTGTTGAGAATGGTGTTTTGTCAGGTACGCTGTTGAGAATGGTGTTTTTGTCAGGTTACGCTGTTGTAGAATGGTGTTTTATCAGGTTCGCTGTTTAGAATGGTGTTTTCTCAAGGTTCGCTGTTTAGAATGGTGGTTTTGTCAGGTACGCTGTTAAAATGATGTTTTTCTCAGGTTCGCTGTTTAGAATGGTGTTTTCTCAGGTTCGCTGTTAAAATTGTGTTTTTCCAGGTGCGCTGTTTAGAATGGTGATTTCTTGCGAATTGCATTTTGGCAAATGTTTGAAAATGTGTTATTGTCTGCTTCATTACAGGAGTTGCATGTTCTGTTAAGATGCATTACCAAAATGTAAATGTGGTTTCTGTCATTCTGAACACCGTGGGTGGACGCTCTAATGGGTTACTCACCCAGTGCATATGGGTTCGGTAAATTTCTCAAATGTACAGTAAATGTAAGTAAGGTTTTTTAAAACACCGACATGTAAGTTTTCACTTTGTCTGGTGCCTCATTTTCCTAACGTAAACCCTGACACATAGTCACACACACACATTACCTCACTCAAACTCACAGCCAACCCAGAGGCCTACCTACTTTATACGGGCACTTTATGTGTGTGTGTGTGTGTGGAGTTTAAGAACCCTGATAACCTTGTGCTTCTTAAGAGAAGAAATACTGAGCTGTCTTAAAGGCGGGACACTTTAAAGGCCTACCAGTCCATTTTATTAGACCAATACAATAAATTACAGACAGGACTATTAGGATGAGAGAGAGAGGCAACCAGAAACAAGTTAAATTATGACCTTGTGTTGAGGGGGAAGGCTTTTAAAAGAGCACACAACCTACATAAAAAAATACTACAGTTTAATATAGAATAATACAGTACTATAGAATTATGTTGTAAACTGTAGAATACTATAGTAAATACTACAGTATATCCACACAAAAAAAAMCACTGCAGTAAATACTACAAAAATGACAGCAAAAACACTATAGTCCGCAAAAACACAACAGTCTGCAAAAACACTATTTTTTATTTACTATAGTTGATACCACAGCATTTAATTTGCCCATTCTCCTCCACCATATCACAATATGTGAGAAACCTACATGCCAAGTATAGACCATATGTTCCCTACAGGTTATAGAAAAGAGCAGAATCTTCAGACCCCAGTCCTACCTACCTACAGGTTATGGAACATTTGCTCTTTTAGTATTTCTACAGTAGGTTTCCTCAAGGACAAAGCCCTCCACTTYTATGTCAAAGATAATAAAACCAAAAACACTTCAGTAAATACTCCCGAGTGGCACAGCAGTCTAAGGCACTGCATCTCAATGCTAGAGGTGTCACTGCAGTCCCTGGTTCGAATCCATGCTGCATCACATCCGGTCGTGATTGTGTGGACCACAAAAGGTTACATTTTTTTTAAAGACTACAGTAATGTCCCAAAAAACACTACAGTAAATACTACAGTCCGCAAAAACCTTACAGTATATACTACTCTTATTTTTGTATAGAATTTATAATATAGTAAACTGTAAATACTACGGTATACTCCTGTAACGTGCACCCAGGTGGGAACCCAGGACCGATTTTGGGAAAACCTGTACTGCACGGTCGGAACTGGAAGCACAAGCATTTCGCTACACTCGCATTAACATCTGCTAACTATGTGTGTGTGACCAATAAAATTAGATTAGATTTGATTAGTATTCACTGTAGTGTTTTTGCGGACTTCAGTCTGCAAAACCACAACACTGAATACTACAGTAAAGTCAGCAACAATACTACAGTGAATATTATAGTATTCCGAACGTAGTGTACACTTTAGTATTTTTTCATGAAGACACAATAGCCTGCACTGTACCAGCTATACGGGCTATTCTAGTACTCAACATTGCAGGAGAAGAGAAAATTGTCCTTCCATCTAGAGTTTGTAATGTGCTTGTAAAGAACAATAAGAGGTAGAGTTGTGTAAATGTGAAGTAATGTTGAGTGTGACAGTGTACACAAATAATAAGTCTAACTGAGGGTGACTATCTGTGTGTGTGTACTGTATGTATGTATGTGTGTGTGTGTGTGTGTGTGTGTGTGTGTGTGTGTGTGTGTGGCAAATCTATTCTCTTGTATGATTGACAGCCTCCCCCCGGGCTGGTAGCTAGCTGGTCATGCCATGTTATGGAGGAGAGATTTCAGATCCCATCCCTTCTTTATTTTCATTTCTCTGAGTATCCCTCTATTTCCCACAGACGGCCAATGGAAGTCTTAGCAATTAAAAACACAACTACATGATCCTGATGAGTCCTTGGCATAGGAATGCAAGACAGACAAACAATTTAAGTGTGAGTGTGTTCAGCAGCTGAAGTTATGTGAGATGATCAGGCTCTCAAAGGTACCAGATAGATGGTACTCCAACTCTGACAGAGAGGAGGGAATTCTTCCAATCACAGAGAAAAACAAGCAAACCACGCACACGCATACACAGCGTGGGTGGGAGAAAGGTGTAAAAAGCTGGGTGTGTCTGTGTGTGTAAGAAAAGGAAAAGACTGAAAATAGCTCTGTTACATTTGCATTGTGTTTGCGTGTGGATGTGTGTGTGCTCTAGTTTGTTTGAAAGTGCTAAACACGTAAGGGATAGTGTATGAGGTGTGGTGTGATGTGTGAGAAGGTGTACTGTATGCGTGGTGTGTATGTGTGTGTGTGTTTATAAGAAGGTGTGAGAAGGTGTACTGTATGCGTGGTGTGTGTTTATAACAAGGTTGTTGCACGTGTACTGTAATGTGTGGTTGTGTGTGTGTGTGTGTGTGTGTGTTGTGTGTGTGTGTGTGTGTGTGTGTGTGTGTGTTGTGTGTTGTGTGTTATACAGAAGGTGTGAGAAGGTGTACTGTATGCTGGTGTGTGTGTGTGTGTTGGTTTTATAACAAGGTGTGAGAAGGTGTACTGTATTGTGGTGTGTGTGTGTGGTGTGTTTTTATAACAAGGTGTGGAAGTGTATGTAAGTGTTGTGTGTGTGTGTGTGTTTATAAAAAGGTGTGAGAAGTGTAACTGTATGCATGGTGTGTGTGTGTGTGTGTGTGTTTTATAAAACAGGTGTGAGAAGTGTACTGTATTTGGTGGTGTGTGTGTGTGTGTTTATAACAAGGTGTGAGAAGGTGTACTGTAATGCGTGGTGTGTGGGTTGTGGTTTGTTATTGGTTGGAGGGGTTCTTTTGTCTGGGTGTTGGTTTTTAGTTTGTTTTTCCAATAGACAAGGTGTGAGTAAGGTGTACTGTATGCAGGTGTGTGTGGTGTGGGTGTGTTTATAACAAGGTGTGAGAAGGTGTACTGTATTAGTGTGTGTGTGTGTGTGTGTGTTGTTGTGTTGTGTGTGTGGTTTATAACAAGGTTGAGAAGGTGTACTGGTATTGCGGTGTGTGTGCTGTGTGTGTGTTTAGTAAAAGGTGGTGAAGAAGTTGTCCTTGGAAGACTGTAGGAGGTATTACATGGAAGACCTGTCAATCAACGAGCTTCTAACGGGAGGTGTAAAACGATCAAATATACTGTAAATGTGCGTTTGTGTGTGAGTGTGTGTGTGTAAGATATAAAGGTGAAAGTTGGAACCAAATAAGGGTCTTGAGAGCGATGCCATAGGGAACCATTTTAGAGTCTCTGTAGAACCACAAGGGATGGTTCTTTGAAGCACCATAGAAAAATCCAAAACCAGCAATGTTTCGCCCCTCCAGGATTGGAATTAAATAGCCCTGCTGTAGCGTTTCAAGCCTTATTTGCATATTTTCCGGTGTGTCTTTCGAGTTTATTTTCGAGTTGCCAGTACCACCCATGACTGTGATTGCTAGTGACAGAGAAATGGTTGTTGCATTCATTCCTKTTCGGTCCAGTGGCCTTCACCAAGTGAGATCCTAAGTGAATATGTTGCATTAAATTGTAATTCTTTAAAGACAATACATATTTCATAAGGCCTTCTTTTGAGGGCCTAGTTTAACCCTAATACAGTGGCCTGAAACTCATAGTTTACGGGCTACATCAGGCCTGCAAGTCACATTATGCTGGCTTGCAAAGTGATGTGTAATTCCTATTGAAAGCCAGAGTGGGGCTATCAAACATTTGGATTCACCCACAACCTGGGAAGACTTAAAACATGAGACTACCTAAACCATATAAACTGGAACAACCGTTTYAGTAACGGGTGCATTAAGCCCAAGTAACAGATTAGAATAGTTTAGAAAAATGTATGTTATTTATATTTGAGTAGCATAAGATGAATTAATAAATGAATGCACTTGTAAAAACATAGATATTGAAATAATTCTTAAAATCAACCTGCAATAGAGCATGTTGGGAAATATGATGAGTGTGGTTCAACTCTTTTTATTAACACCAACACTGGAGTTCTTTTACACCACCGAGTGTTAATTTAACTCTTTACAGTGTTAATTTAACTCTTTACAGTGTTAATTTAACTCTTTACAGTGTTAATTTAACTCTTGAATCAACACTAGTAATGTTACACTGCAAAATGAACACTAGTTAACACTGGTCAATGTTCTGTGTGCTATGACAGGGACACATCTGCAGGCTTCCATACATTTCAAGAATGTTTTTGAATTCTGAAGGACCGTAGATGACACGTCAAGAACCCCACACTTAAAGACATGCTCCGGAACTTTGGCAACTATTAGGTATTTTTGAAACCTCCTTTGGGCTGGATTTCATTCATGCATAATCTATGAGCAGAATTACTGTCTTACCTTAATTAGCCATGAAATACTTAGTTTGAAAGCAACTGTTTTTCTGGAAACTGTATTGTGCCATTTTCCCTACATTTTCCCCCATGTGTGCCAGACCCCTAGCAATTTGAAATCTAGCCAATGAGCTTCAGCCCCTCGCCATTTGAGTGACAGCTAGCTAGATGCAGACTACAGAAGAAATGAATGACGTGGTGCACATATCTGCACATATGTGACGCAGTACAGGGGGCTGTAGGTGTAGGTGAGAAACCTTACAAAGAGAGAGCCTGATAGACAGTGACAGGATGAAGGTGTGATATGTGTGTGAGAAAGAGAATGTTATTTTACGTGCTTGGTGTGTTTGCTTGGAGTGTGTGTGTGTGTGTGTGTGTGTGTGTGTGTGTATGTTTAGAAGGTAGCAGCAGGCTCATCCATCTGTGCACAGTTCAACATGGATGGTAGAAATGTGTGAGAACTGCCATCGTTCCCAATGCATGTGTATGTATGTCTGTGTGAGTATTCACTCTGATGGTTTACATGCCATGATATACAGTCTGTGTGCTCACAATGTATCTGCTCTATATTTCACTTCACCCAGCTCTGTCCCCATTCCTATTCCCATTCCCAACTGACCCCCAAGCCCAGTCCCTCTACCCGGCTCCTTTTGAAATATGCAAAATATATTCTGCCATATTTTTTTCAAGAAAAAATAAGTTAAGTACAAAGATCTTTTTTCTCTGTAACAAGACAATGCCTTCATCATCTCAGCTTATTTCTGCTCAGGTCAGGACACAAACACTAGACCCTGTCAACCAATCCCTTCCCTTGGCCCATCAGTGGTTTCCATGCCAAACCCTACCACGCCAGGTACAGTACTGTAGATTCCACAACAACAGAAAACATAGCCAAGTACAGTATGCTCTGGGTGGGTGACAGGGCAAATCAAACACCTCTTCAGCTGGTTTGGTCCTATGGCTGCTCAGTGAAAGTGATACCGGAAGCAGAGGGGAACCAATCAGGCCCCAATGCTAAGCTAATATTGACATGTTAGTCCTAGGAGACTCCTAACCCCAGATACTTAATGTAAATAAAATAAAGCAATGCATTAATTTAATCAGAAAGGGGTCTTGCTACTGCTGCAAACCTATTGTTAGAGCTGAATGCTGAAAATGTACTGAACTGAGCTGAGGTGATTCTCCCTCTGGATTGYGCAGAAGGGGGAGAAAGGGAGGAGAAATGGGAGGGGGAGATGGGAGAAGAGGTTGTATTAAGACTACAGTAAGATTGGACTGAGGGATTTTGGTTGTGCAGAGGAGGGTGGGTGGAACTAATTGGGGGATGGGGGTGTAAAGGTAGAACTGGGTAGGCCTCTCTCTGCCTCTGTCTCTCATTCTTTACCCACATCTTTCTTTCTCTCCCTCTCGCTCTCTCTCTCTGCACCCTCCCTCCCTCTCTCTCCCTGCCCCCTCTCTCGCTCCCTCCATCTCACCCTGTACCCCCTCTCTCTCCTTGCCCCACTCTCTCTCCCTCTCTCTCTCATTCTTTACCCACATCTTCCTCTCTCTCCCTCTCGCTCTCTCTCTCTCTGTACCCTCCCTCCCTCTTTCTCACTGTCCCTCTCTCTCCCATTTCAAATGTCATATTATGTCTATATACAGTGTTGTAACAATGTGCAAATAGTTAAAGTACAAAAGTGAAAATAAATAAACATAAATATGGGTTGTATTTATAATGGTGTTTGTTTTTCACTGGTTGACCTTTTCTTGAGGCAACAGGTCACACATCTCGCTGCTGTGATGTCACACTGTGGTATTTCACCCAGTAGATATGAGAGTTTATCAAAATTGGATTTGTTTTCAAATTCTTTGTGGGTCTGTGTAATCTGAGGGAAATATGTGTCACTAATATGGTCATACATTTGGCAGGAGGTTAGGAAGTGCAGCTCCGTTTCCACCTCATTTTGTGGGCAGTGTGCACATAGCCTGTCTTCTCTTGAGAGCCAGGTCTGCCTACAGTGGCCTTTCTCAAAAGCAAGGCTATGCTCACTGAGTCTGTACATAGTCAAAGATTTCCTTCATTTTGGGTCAGTCACAGAGGTCAGGAATTCTGCCAAATAGCAGTTTTGTTGTTAATTCTTTCCAATGTGTCAAGTAATTATCTTTTTGTTTTCTCATGATTTGGTTGGGTCTAATTGTGTTGCTGTCCTGGGGCTCTGTGGGGTTTGTTTGTGTTTGTGAATAGAGCCCCAGGACCAGCTTGCTTAGGGGACTCTTCTCCAGGTTCATCTCTCTGTAGGAGAAGGCTTTGTTATGGAAGGTTTGGGAATTGCTTCCTTTTAGGTCGTTGTAGATTTTGCGGTCTCTTTTCTGGATTTTGATAATTAGCGAGTATCGTTCTAATTATGCTCTGCACGCATTATTTGGTGTTTTATGTTGTACACGGAGGATATTTTTGCAGAATTCTGCCTGCAGAGACTCAATTTGTCCCATTTTGTGAATTCTTGGTTGGTGAGCAGACCCCAGACCTCACAACCATAAAGGGCAATGGGTTCTATAACTGATTCATGTATTTTTAGCCAGATCCTAATTGGTATGTCGAATTTTATGTTCCGTAGGAGGCCCTTCTTGCCTTGTCTCTCAGATCGTTCACAGCTTTGTGGAATTTACCTGTGGCACTCTCTCTCTCTCGCTTCCTCTCTCTCTCTCCCTGACCCCCTCTCTCGCTATTCTAATCCCTCCCCCTCTCCCGAGACAAGTCCTTAATTACTGTTATAAGCTTGAGAGCTTTCCACTGAGAAAGAATCCTGCTCTTTTTTTCTCTTTTCCCTCTCTCCGTCGCTCCCTTCTCTCCATTTGTTCTGTTTCCCTGACGATCCGACAGGGGAAATGTAAGACTTTAATTACGGTAAAAATTACTGTCTTTTGTGAACAGGTACTCTGTCACCCTCCCTTTCAACTCCCCCTCTTCTGCGTTAATCGTCCCCTTTTGATGACATAATAGAGGCTCTGTCCGGAGCAACGAGGGAGAGTAGGGCCCATTATAGCATGAAAGGTATTGTGGGGGATTAGGTAGATGATGTGATGAATGGCTTTTTATTTTCTCCTATAATAACACTTCTGTGAACGCAGGAGGAGCTAAACCAAGTCGGGTAGCTACAGCAACAAGTGGTGCCACCCTTACATAGACCCCTGTCACATCCCCAACTGCGCCTACACCCCTGTACCGATCCCACGAAAATCTGACACTACCTACAATAGGAACAGAAAGAACATCATGGGGAAAAAAACAATGATTCTTTCAGTACCTTTCCATTGTTGTCTCTAACCTTGAACAACATTTTAACATCACTTCTCTCATTTTATTTTCTCCTCTTTCTTCTTTGGCCAAATCAGAAAGCCACCTCTGATATAATAACACATAAGCAAACTTAATTTCTCTACAAAGACACATGTTCTTGTATGACCTTGTGTAGATATTTGTCCCTGAAGAAACACGATCAGTCAGCCTGTCCACCAAGAATGTTTTGTGCCTCTGTTGCTGCTCTCCAATGAGTGTGTACTCAGGGTCAACTCTCTCTATGTCTCTCTCTCTCTCTCTCTCTCTCTTCTCTCTCTGTCTCTCTCTCTGTCGTCTCTCTCTCTCTGTTCTCTCTCTCTGTCTCTCTCTCTTTCTCTTTCTCTCGCTCTCTTTCTCTGTCTCTGTCTGTCTGTCTGTCTGTCTTCTGTCTTCTGTCTGTTTCTGTCTGTCTGTCTGTCTGTCTGTCTGTCTGTCTGTCTGTCTGTCTGTCTGTCTGTCTGTCTGTCTTTCTGTCTGTCTGTCTGTCTGTCGTCTTCTGTCTTCTCTCTCTCTCTCTCTCTCTCTCTCTCTCTCTGTCTCTCTCTGTCTCTCTGTCTCTCTGTCTCCTCTGTTTCTCTCTGTATCTTCTCTGCCTGTCAAAAACTCTCAGACCATAGAAAGTGACTGCCCAAAGCCTTAACGCCTAGTTGAGGAGAGAAAACAGCTCAAAATGACCATGAAGAGCGGAGAGAGGGTTGGAAAGAGGGAGATAGAAAGAGAGAGGGAGAGAGATAAAGTAGTGCTGACAGACATGGAAAGAGAGAGAAGCTGTAATTGGCTCATGTCCAGGGGCTGGAGCCAATTAAATGGTGCGATTTGGAGCGCTTGACGAGAACATCACTTTAACGACCCTGAAGAGCCTGGCTGCAGGCACTGACCCACTAACCACAACGTCAACCCAGGACACAGTATACAAGACATACAGCTAGGTACTACACTAGGAATACAGCATCTTATACTGTAGAACTGCTGCAACCAACCACACAGTCAAACCAGAAATTGGTACTGTCTTATGAGTACTGTAGTAGGTTGTTACTTACCACACAGTCAACTGAGGACAGGCACATAGGCCTACACCTCAAGACACTATTTCCATATTGAAAGTATGAATGTCTCTTTCATCCTCTTTCACCTCCCCAAGTCATCCTCTGCTTCCCTTCTCTTTATCCCTCTCCCTATTTCCAACTCTTCCTCTGAATTCCTCCTCTCTCTTCTCCTCCATCTAATTGTTTCCTTATATATCCTCAGCATCACCCCTCTCTCCTCTGTCCATACCCTCTTTTCCCCCTCTGTTTAAAGACCCCTTCTCCCTCTGTTCCATCCCCTCTTTCCCCCTCTGTTAGAAGACCCTTCTCCCTCTGTTCCATCCCCTCTTTTCCCCTCTGTTTAGAAGACCCTTCTCCTCTGGACCATCATCTCCATCTATATTCTCTCTCTTTCTCACTCTCTCCCAAATCCATCCATCCCTCTCTTTGTCTCCATCTCCCTGGTCACCACAACAGACAGAGAACTCTTGGACCATTTACCCTCTTTCACCCCTGCTGTTATCTTTGTCTCTGCACCCTGCTCTCCCGCCGTGCCCCCCACAGCTTTAGAGTCCGACCCTCAAATCTCCAAAACCACTCTTTCCACTTTCAATAGAGGCTTAGTCAGAGACATGGGCAGCATGACTTATCCCTCTCTGTCACTCTCTCTCTCTCTCACCCCCTTTCTCTCTCACTCCCCCTCACTCTCTATCACCATCTCTCACCCCACCTCTCTCACCATCTCTCTTTCACTTCCTCTCCTCAGCCTCTTAACCTCTGTCCGTTTTCTCTTCCCACCATTCCACCTACTCTGTCCCTCTCTCAATTTAATCCACATTGTGGGCCTCCCGGTGGCGCAGTGTCTAAGTCACTGCCATCGCAGTGCTAGCTGTTGCCACCAAGACTCTGGGTTCGAGCCCAGGCTCTGTCGCATCGGCCCGCGACCGAGAGGTCCATGGGGCGACGCACAATTGGCCTAGCTCGTCCGGTTAGGGGGGTTTGGCCGGTAGGGATATCCCTTGTCTCATCGTGCACCAGCGACTCCTGTGGCGGCCGGGCGCAGTTGCGCACTGACCAGGTCGCTAAGTGCACGGTGTTTCCTCCGACACATTGGTGCGGCTGGCTTCCGGGTTGATGTGCGCTGTGTTAAGAAGCAGTGCGGCTTGGTTGGGTTGTGTTCGGCGGACGCATGGCTTCTGACCTTCGTCTCTCCCGAGCCCGTACGGGAGTTGTAGCGATGAGACAAGATCAGTAACTACTAACAATTGGGAGAAAAAATTTAACAATTAAACAAATTCAATTTTATCCACATGTATCATCCTCCTCTCGCTCTCTTTTTCATCTTTCATTTCCATCCCTCCCTCTCTACTACGTTCACTAGCACTGCAGAGAAGAACACAGAGAGCGAGAGAGAGAGAGAAGAGAGAGCAGATTAAGCTGTGGTCACAGGGGGCCCTGGTGTTGATAAACCAAATGGCTGTGGCTGTTATAGAGATCAGAGGAGGCTGGAGACAGACTGAACCAGCGAAGGGAATCTGCTCTGTTTAATCCACTAACTCAGCCTGATGACTTCCCTGGATAGTTGGGATGCGCCAGGATAATTTCATCCTGGAAAAATACCTGTGGTATAGATCTCGGCCAATGAGAGAAGTTGTGGGAGCACAACAGGAAGTTAATTACTTCAATGATTTCCTCTGTGTGTGTGTGTGTGTGTGTGTGTGTGTGTTGTGTGTTGTGTGTGTGTGTGTGTGTGTGTGTTTGTGTGTGTGTGTTGTTTGTGTTGTGTGTGTGAAAGAGGGAGAGAAAAAAGAGAGAGTGTGTGGGAAGTCAGTTGGACATGAAAATGCCTTTTTGCTGAGCCAAATGCATACTCAGCTCACACTAAGCCAACACTATTATTATAGAACATACTTAGCACACATGAGTGATTATCCAAAACAAACACAACACACATATGGATCATGCATGCACATACATCAGGGACCTGTAGTGAACTACACAGCTACTCTCATGGGCAACAGACTGATATAGAGAAGCCACACGCTTCACAGCACAATGTCTCAATTCACAATCCTAATCTAGAACTAGGACTTTTCCCTGGTCAGGCCACTCTCCCTGTCCTGTACAGCCCCATAGTGCCATCACATTCTTACTGATACAATGAAATAGAGCCTGTCCATAAAGCTTTATCTAACAATGGGTTTGGGTCATTCATATTGACAATACCCTGACATTTAACAGGCAGCGTCTGTTTCTCTCTCTCTCTCTCTCTCTCTCTCTCTCTCTCTCTCTTCTCTCTCTCTCTCTCTCTCTCTCTCTCTCTCTCTCTCTCTCTCTCTTCTCTCTCTCTCTCTCTCTTCTCTCTCTCTCTCTTCTCTCCTCTCTCTCTCTCTCTCTCTCTCGACCTGCAGACCAGACTTTCATCAATGCCTCTAAATAGCCCCATAATTACATTCATTATTATAATAGGACACTTAACAAGAGCAGCCAGATCATAGCTGGGTCCTGTTGACACTGACGGAACACCAGTCAATGAGTCTCTGAATACACAATGTGTATTGGAGTGCGAGTGCTGCTGCTACTAACAGGCCGGCTCAAAGTTAACCTATTCCATTTCAATGTTAAAATCATCAACACAGTCCTCTTCCTCATTCATCTTATAGAGAGGATAAGGATACAGTGCTATAAATGGACACACACACACACACACACACACACACACACACACACACACACACACACACACACACACACACAACACACACACACACACACAACACACACACACACACACACACACACACACACACACACACACACACACACACACACACACACACACACACACACACACACCACCACACACACCACACACACACACACACACACACACCACACACCACACACACCACACACCTCAACACTGTGCAGTCTGCAATGATGAATACAGACCATTCCAAATCACCTTACTGTACACACTGGTAGACATTTGTCCATGGTGTACGGACTGGACTGGTCCGGTACATTTACTATCACTATTACAGTAATGACCAATCCTTTCCAATCATATCCCAGATGAATTATAGCACATTTATAGGATAGTATTAGTCAAATATACTTATGTATCAAAAGTAAAGACTAAATCTTTTCAAATTCTCTTATATTAAGCAAACCAGATGCCACAATTTTCAAGTTTTTAAATTTACGGATAGCTAGAGGGACACTTCAACACTCAGACATAATTACATACGAAGCAGGTGTGTTTAGTGGATCCGCCAGATCAGAGGCAGTAGAGTGACCAGGGATGTCTCTTGATAATTGCATTCAGAATGTAACGAGTACGTTTGAGTGTCAGGGAAAATGTATGGAGTAAAAAGTACAATAATGTTGCTATAATTCATCTGGGATATGATTGGAAAGGATTGTGTCATTACTGTAATAGTGATAGTAATGTATCTGAGTAGAGTCCCTCTGGTCCAGCAACCATTGAAATGAGCATCAGACCAATTTCACCCCAACCCTCCACGGACTAAAATATCAGCTCGTTTATATTCACGCCAGATCGTTACTATAATCAACAAGAAAGGTCAACACACACACAGGTGTACAAATGTGCACATACACTTGCACAAATGCATGCGCAACCACACCACTCAACACACACACACACACACACACACACACACACACACACACACACACACACACACACACACACACACACACACACACACACACACCACACACACACACACACACCCACACACACCACGCACAAGCGTCACCAACAAGCTGACACAAAGCCATTGTGAATTGTGATTTCTTAACCACACTCGAAATATCCAACGCAAGTAGCTAGATATACACACTGAAAGAAATGTCCAGTAGTTTTTACAGTAAATCACTGGCAGCCATGTAGCCAGTAGGTTACTGTACATGTACAGTAAAATACTGGCTGCACAGAAGCCAGTAAATTACTGTAGATTTACAAGACCTTTACTGAAACACGAATTTACAGCATATTCAACGATTAACACCTGACTACTGTAACATGTTGTATTTCTAGAATGTACAGTGCATTACTGGAAGCACATTGGTTAGTAATCTGTTGCAGATTTACAGTGCAGGCAGGTAGTTCCAATGTTGGGCAGTATTTCTGATACCTGTATTTGAAATAGGTATTTCAATAATTTCAATACATATTTTGTAATTTGTATTTCACTGGCCTGAAGTATGATTTATGATTTTTTAACAGTTTGATTAGAATACATGGGTTTTGTATTTTCAAATACAAAAATAAACTTGCAAGTAGCCGCTTAACTACAACAACATTCTCGGTATAGGTAACATCATCCTTTGACTTGCTATGACTGTGATAGGTTCTTGTTAATCCAACTTAGTTTTATGCTCGGACTGTAAGTCGCTCTGGACAAGTGTGTCTGCTAAATGACCAAAATGTAAATGTAAAAATGAACACTTGCAGAGTGTCCAGAGCGATGTGCAGTCAGAGCATTAAACTAAGGTTCATTAAAAAAACACATCACAGTCATATCAAGTAAAATATGTCTGTAACCGTTACTGTAACCGTTACTGAATGTTGTTGCTGTTCAGCATACAGGTCTTCAAAGTATTCTGTATATGTAACAAGATAACTTTAGATTTTTGATATATCTTTGCACATCTCTGGCTAGTGCCAAGTGCGTTACGGTAATATTCACAGCATCTTGCCACCAGCGTTTTGTAAATTACTGTAATATCAGAGCAAACATATAGTACAATACTGTAAAATGTGCCTACTATACTGTAAGAAAGTAAATACTACAGTAATTGTGATATTGGTATTTTACTGTAATTACATGTGATTGATGCAAGCATGTTGGGTGCTAGGTATTTGTGTATTGCAGCATTTTAATGAATATTTGGTGTTTTATATCACTTGCACCTCTAGAGGCCTAAACAAAGKTTTCCAAAACGGGTCATGATTACAGGGCAAAACAGACCAACAGGACTTGGCAAACCACTCAACCAGTAAAGGTATAAAGGTCATGAACAGTAAAATCATGTTTTTCATTAAATGTGATATTTGAAGGAAACCAGATCAAAGTATGATGACCAAAGTAAGAAAAATTACTGTTGCTTCTACATTGATATGTTTACTCATCCCCTCCCCCATGTCAAACACTTGGATTCATTATTAAGGGGACAAGGTGACATCACCTTAACTCTCATTTTAATACACCAATGGTAACGTGATATTCTCGTACCTAATTTAGATAAGTACCGCCTTGTAACCAACATTGGACAATGCGTGTTTGCAGAGGGGTGTGGTTTATATAGCTAGATAGCTACTCAACTGGTTCCAAAATTTGACTGTAGGGTGTCAGGAAATATAATTAATCCACGGCAACGATACAGTACTTGTTTCCCCTTTCAATCTGTGTCTGGCGTTAGCTAGTTACTGGCTAGCTAGGTCTTCATCTGTGTCTGGCGTTAGCTAGTTACTGGCTAGCTAGGTCTTCATCTGTGTCTGGCATTAGCTAGTTACTGGCTAGCTAGGTCTTCAGCCAGCATGGAACAAAAGGGGCGGAAGGGTTGAAAACTCAGACGCAGTTGTCAAGTCAACACATCCATCAGTGCTGCTGTCAACTGCATCACAAGAGACCTGCCAAACAGAAGATGACCTAGCTAGCCAGTAACTAGCTAACGCCAGACCTGCCAAACAGAAGAAAAATGATATAATTGACACAATTTCAATGTTGTTTGAGTTGCTTTACGTATCACCAAATTAGTTTGAGATGATTTTACTGCAACACTGCATCAAAGATACTTGACATAAGCATTTCTATTAGATGTCAGTCAAGGCGAACTCATGAACAGTAAGCCCGTCTCTTCAAACTCCCCGGTAGTTAGCCATGAGAGAAAAAGCACTTTGCAGAATGAGTGTTGAGGACCTTTAAGACTTACTGCCACTATGATATGTCTCCTCTACATCTATTAAGGGCAGTACTATCATATATTTGTTCAATTGGTACAGCATTCTCACTAACGGGTGAAACGCATATAGCCTCTTACAAGGCACGCCTCAAAATATGTAAATGAGCCAGAGATTTTCCCTGCCCATAACATTTTCCCACAATGCACCATCATTTACAGAACGCTGCAGTAAATATACAGTAAAACAGGTAATGCAGTGCTTTACAGTACAATGTTATTGTGAAATTACAGCAGTGTAGCAGAATGCCATTGAGCCCCCATAATGCACTGCTCTTTACAGTACTGTAATGTAATATAAAATGTACAGCAATTTGTACAATGTTATTGTGAAATTACAGCAGTGTAGCATAATGCCATTGAGCCCCCATAATGCACTGCTGTTTACAGTACTGTAATGTAATATAAAATGTACAGCAATTTGTTACAGTGTAGGCTTCCATCAACATGAGTGGAGATGGAGCCGGGACAACTTGGGGTCAAACATCAACATTCTAAAGCAGATATAGATCAATACCAGAAAGCTGTTTTAAAAGGAAAGACTAACTCTAACTATTCTGAAGGACAACTAAAGGTTGATTTATATGTCCTAAATCACACTGCTCTTTCCTGGATTAAATGGCCAATCCATAGCGTGCAAGCATTTGTAATTTAAGTGGACACAGAGGGACAGAGACAAAGCGAGAGAGTGAGAGAGATTAGAAAGCGTGCGTGCGTGCGTGCGTGCGTGCGTGCGTGCGTGCGTGCGTGCGTGCGTGCGTGCGTGCTCTTTCCCGGGTACCATGTTAGAATACTAATGTTGTGGGGCAGGGCAGGACTTAATCCTGTAGAAATGATTATCACTGCAGGGTGACTGGAACCACTCCGGTAGAAAACCATTATGGACTCCTCCACCATGCTGCTCAAACTCCTATGACTCTCACTTTGTGTGCATGTGATGTGTGTGTCTATGTGTGGGCGGGTGGGTGTGTGCGGCGTGTATGATTGTATGTCTGCCTGAGTGTGAGTGTTTGACTGTGTAGCTGTCAGTCTGTGAGACCCTTTTCCAGTGAAAAGGTTCACTGCTGCAGCGTATCCAGGTGAAATAAAATGTCAATGTGTTTTAAACCCTGAGCTCCAGAGCAGAAAGGAACCATGCAGAGTCTATGCTTTTGGAGGTGTGACAGGCAGGTGGGCCTAGTCAGCAGGCTGGCTAACAGAGCTCCCTGGGCAGGTAGAGGGGAAATTGAGTTCCAGGCTGAGACGTAATGTGAAGGCCGCTTACTGGATGATTGGTTGGAATCAGGAAACGGTAGTCATGTGGACATGAGCGCCTTAGCGACCGCAGAACCATATCTCTACCTGCAATCTCTACTTAATAATAACAATGCACTAATGTGAATGTATGCGTGTGTATCCACGCTGTCGATTCTCATTAAATTCTCTTTTTGAAATAGCACACACGCAAGCAAGCATGCAGGCACACAGGCATGCACACACGCGCACGCACACGCGCACACACACACAGCAATAGAAAGCTCAGCTCTTTGAACAGGGTTTATGCAGTGGTCTTTGAAGGAGGGAGATAAACAAAATAAAAGCTGCTATTTTATCCAGCCTGCCATTGAACAATAAACAGCACAATGAGGTCATAGTTAGTGTATTTAAGGACATAGCACAGCTTACATAACAACAGCATTTTCTATCATGTAATTATCACATGTCCAGCCAGCTCTTCTTTGTTCTCATTTAAAGAGAGAGAGAGAGAGAGAGAGAGAGAGAGAGAGAGAGAGAGAAAGAGAGAGAGAAGAGAAGAAAGAAAGGGAGGAGGAGAGTGGGGTGGAGGAGAGAAAAAAAAAAGAGAGAAACCCTTCCTTTATTGTTGAAACTCTGAGAAGGACAAAAACAGCAGAGAATAGAGATGAGGTCATCAACAAGCCCGGGCAAAACGTTTGTTGTAACTAAAATCAAATCAAATCAAATTTTATTTGACACATGCGCCGAATACAACAAGTGTAGACTTTACCGTGAAATGCTTACTTACAAGCCCTTAACCAACAATGCAGTTCAAGAAGAAGAACATATTTACCAAGTAGACTAAAATAAAAAGTAATAATAAAAAAGTAACACRATAAGAATAACAATAACGAGACTATATACAGGGGGCACCGGTACCGAGTCAGTGTGCRGGGGTACAGGTTAGTTGAGGTAATCTGTACATGTAGGTGGGGKCGAAGTGAMTATGTATAGGTAACAAACAAACAGCTAGTGTACAAAAGGGAGGAGGGGGGGACAAAGTAAATTGTCCGGTGGCGATTTTATGAATTGTTCAGCAGTCTAATGACTTGGGGTAGAAGCTGTTGAGGAGCCTTTTGGTCCTAGACTTGGCGCCACGGTACCGCTTGCCGTGCGGTAGCAGAGAAACAGTCTATAACTTGGGTGACTGGAATCTCTGACAATTTTATGGGCTTTCCTCTGACACAGCCTATTATATAGGTCCTGGATGGCAGGAAGCTTTGCCCCAGTGATGTACTGGGCCGTATGCACTACCCTCTGTAGCGCCTTACAGTCAGATGCAACCGGGATGGATGCTCTCGATGGTGCAGCTGTATAAACTTTTGAGGATCTGGGGACCCATGCCAAATCTTTTCAGTCTCCTGAGGGGGAAAAGGTTTTGTAGTGCACTCTTCACGACTGTCTTGGTGTGTTTGGACCATGATAGTTCGTTGGTGGACACCAAGGAACTTGAAACTCTCGACCTGCTCCACTACAGCCCCGTTGATGTCAATGGGGGCCTGTTCGGCCCGGCTTTTTGTGTAGTCCGCGATCAGCTCCTTGTTTTGCTCACATTGAGGAAGAGGTTGTTGTCCTGACACCACACTGCCAGTTCTATGACCTCCTTCCTATAGGCCGTCTCATCGTTGTCAGTGATCAGGCCTACCACTGTTGTATCGTCAGCAAACTTAATGATGGTGTTGGAGTTGGCCACGCAGTCGTGGGTGAACAGGGAAAACAGGAGGGGACTAAGTACACACCCCTGAGGGGCCCCAGTGTTAAGGATCAGTGTGGCAGATGTGTTGTTACCTACTCCTACCACCTGGGGGTGGCCTGTCAGGAAGTACAGGATCCAGTTGCAAAGGGAGGTGTTTAGTCCCAGAGTCCTTAGCTTAGTGATGCGCTTTGTGGGCACTATGGTGTTGAGCTGTAGTCAATGAACAGCATCCTCACAAAGGTGTTCCTTTTGTCCAAGTGAGAAAGGGCAGTGTGAAGTGCGAATGAGATTGCGTCATCTGCCACATCCGACAAGCGTCAGAGCCGGTGTAGTAGGATTCAATCTTAATCCTGTATTGACACTTTGCTTGTTTGATGGTTCTTCTGAGGGCATAGCGGGATTTCTTATAAGCGTCCGGATTTGTCTCCCGCTCCTTGAAAGCGGCAGATCTAGCCTTTAGCTCGATGCGAATGTTACCTGTAATCCATGGCTTCTGGTTGGGATATGTACGTACAGTCACTGTGAGGACGACGTCATCGATGCACTTATTGATGAAGCCGATGACTGAGGTGGTGTATTCCTCAATGCCATTGGATGAATCCCGGAACATATTCCAGTCTGTGCTAGCAAAACAGTCCTGTATTGTAGCATCCGCGTCATCTGACCACGTCCGTATTGAGCGAGTCACTGGTACTTCCTGCTTTAGTTTTTGCTTGTAAGCAGGAATCAATAATCAATTATGGTCAGATTTGCCAAATGGAGGTTTGTATGCGTCTCTGTGTGTGGAGTAAAGGTGGTCTTGGATTTTTTTCCCTGGTTGCACATGTGACATGCTGGTAAAAATGTGGTAAAACTGATTTAAGGTGGCCTGCATTAACGTCCCCGGCCACTAGGAGCATCGCTTCTGGGTGAGCATTTTCTTCTTAGCTTATGGCCTAATAGAGAGCGGTCTTAGTGCCAGCTTAATTTCGTGGTGGTAAATAGACAGCTACGAATAATACAGATGAGAACTCTCTTGGTAGATAGTGTGGTCTACAGCTTGTTATAAGGTACTCTACCTCAGGTGAGCAATACCTTGAGATTTCTTTAATATTAGACATCGCTCACCAGCTGTTATTGACAAAAAGACACACACCCCCACCCCTCGTTTTACCAGAGGTAGTGTCTCCGTTCTGCCAGTGCATGGAAAATCCCGCCAGCTCTATATTGTCCATTTCTTCGTTCAGCCACGTCTCGGTGAAACATAAGATGTTACAGTTTTTAATGTCCCGTAGGTAGCATAATCTTAATCGTAGGTCATCCATTTTATTGTCCAATGATTGCACGTTAGCGAGAAGAATGGAAGGCAGTGGGAGTTTACTCGCTCGCCTCCGGATTTTCAAAAGGATGCCCGATCTGTGTCCCCTTTTCCGGGGTCTTTTCTTCACGCAAAAGGCGTGGATCTGGGCCTGTTCCAGTGAAAGCAGGATATCCTTCTCGTCGGACTCGTTAAAGGAAAAACTTTCTTCCAGTCCGCGGTTTTTAGTCACTGTTCTGATGTCCAGAAGTTATTTTTGGTCATAAGAGAYGGTAGCAGCAACATTATGTACACAATAAGTAAAAAAATCAGTTACACAAAATGCAAAAAAAATAACAAAATAGCACAATTGGTTGGGAGAATGTAAAATGTCAGCCATGTTCTTCGGCGCCATCTATACGTTAAAACGAGGTTAACGCCATGGAAACTAAGCCACATGATAACACAGCAATAACACTGTGTGTGGTGAGTGACGCCAAACTTAGTGCACCACTTCTTTGTTTGTTTATTTTATGAATAGAGAGTGGGAGAGAGAGAGACAGAGAGTGAGTGAGAGTGTGTGAGAGAGAGAGAGAGAGCGTGAGAGAGAAAGGGAGAGAGAGACAGAGAGAGCGTGAAGAGAGAAGGAGAGAGAGACGAGAGAGAGAGGAGAGAGAGAGAGAGAGAGAGAGGAGAGAGAGAGAGAGAGAGAGAGAGAGAGAGAGAGAGAGAGAGAGAGAGAGAGAGAGAGAGGAGAGAGAGGGGAGAGAGAGAGAGAGAGAGAGAGAGGAATGGAGAGAGAGAGAGAGAGAGAGAGAGAGGGAGATCAAAGAGAAGCGAGTACAAGGAGCTATTGAAAGTTTGAGCCAATGGACAAAAGAATGTGGCGTTGGCGTTATAGAAAAAGAGGGAATGAAGGTGAGAGGGAAAGATGACTTGTGAAAAACAGAGTGATCTTGAGAGGCCCATTGTGTGGTCGGAGGAGTCCTTGTAAGCTCGGCTACACTCACACATACGTAAAGGTGACTCATTTTCTCATTTTCCAGTTGAGGGCTAAGAGCTGTAATGGTCTCTCTCTGACTGAGCTCAGTGATGGAGTCCACATTAGCCCCGCATTACGCTCCACTCCACCCACAGCTGCTCTCAGCCTGCCTCACTCTTAAAGGTCGGCCAGGAAACTGCCAACACACAAAAGGTCATGTTGGTTCTAATAGGGACATGATAGTGATTAGGAAAGTGGCTGTGTATAGACAAAATGAAGTTACAGGGTGTACTGGAGAGGAAACTATTGCTTTGGTGGAACAGAGCTGTCCTCTGTGGTTACACCTGCTTCTCTAGGACGACATCATGTCCTCACATGTCTTCACCTGACATAGTTGATGAAGTAATGAGGAAGGTGTGCACCTCTAAGGTCAAACAAGGTCAGTCTGTGTAGGCAGTGGCACCGATCTAGGGTCAAATTACCCTGTCAGAATCCTAACATTCGTAGAACTGAAAACTGAGGATCAGTGTCTAGGCTGGGGTTACGTCATTCTACTTCATAATCATAGTGAGGTGAAATAGAGATAAAGAGAGGAGAGGCAAGTAGAGGTAAGGAGACTTGAGGAGATATGCGGAGGGGTGACAAGGGGAACAATAGCAGGAGAGATAGACACTACAGTGGCCAACAGGATAGATGCCACAATAAACGATTGAGATCCTCTCCTCTAGGTTTCCTCACCTTGTTTAAAATAAGAACAGGATAAGGAGCAGTGATTTAAAACCAATTTGGAGTACAGCAGCTTGTGATTGCATCACGTACACTTGTAGAAGTAAAGGTGCCTGGAAGAACCTTTTGCATTGCCACACCGGCGCAACCCTTCCAGTTGGAAAAGGGTCTTCGAGGAACTCCTGTGTAAAGTTTCGAATAGTTATTTTTGGTCACCCGTTAGCGTAAATGTCATTTCTATCTATCATGTTAAGTTTGTACACTGCAAATAAAAATATTTCATGAACATTTTTGCTTATTACATATTCTAATATAATATTGCTGAGTACATACGGTAATAAAGTGGTGACTATTCCAACTTTGGGATTTGCATAGATACTCATACACCTCTGTCAGCCTTGTTGAAACTACACCACTGTCAGTGTTCAACCTTAACATGTAATGACAATACAACAGAACAGATGAACAGTAATGACATTTACTCTAACGGGTGCCCCCCCCAAATATATTTCTTAAAGTCATGCCTCTACTAAGCCACGCCTACACTCCAGAAACCCGTTGCTATGTTGAACCAAGAACGCCTCAACTAACCAACGGTGCAAATATGAACAATTGACTAGCAATGGTTCTTTGAGGAACTTCAGGGTTCCTCAATTCAGCACTAATTCTAGGAGTGTATACTACAAACTGTTTATTTTAAACCTCTATGAAGGATTATCATGGACTCAAAAAAAAGAGTGTTCAGTCTAGGAAGGGAACAGAAGAAGAGACACGCAAAGTCCATCCAGACAAATTAGATAATAGAACAACGCATTTTCTATCTTCCTTTTCAATAGAAACCAATAGAAACCATTTCCTGTTTGTCACAGTTAGTAGTGGGGTGTGTGTTGTTACATAACCCAGTGTGATGGTGCATCTTACCCCCCTGGGTCAGAAGGCTGATGACCTGGATGCTCAATGGAGCGCCTGATGCTTTCATATGCAAACCTGGCCACATAATCACCATCACCACCACGACACAATGTATGGCTCTACTGTACATGGAACCTGCACTGGAGTGTACTGCGTATGGATTCATATAACAGAGAATACATGCATACTGCACCTACATGAGATACTGGATGGATGGACTATTGAGAACTTTTTACAATCTTGTAATGAGACTTATTATCATGTGAAGAGATGAATGCCAGCAGGGAGCAAGTATGTATTTAGAATGGTACTGTACAGGCTGAACATCAGGGACCACTGATTGTACATAATTGTTGGTTATAGGACTGCATCCATGTAAAGATCATCAGAGAGAAAGGGAGGAGGGGATAAAGAGACAGAGGAATAGAGAGAGAGAGGGAGAGAGAGAAATAGAGGGAGAGAAAAAGAGAACAGAAGTGTTTCCGACCAGGGTAAAACTCCTGGGCCTTTCTATGAGTAATCACAAGGTTGTTACCATGGTGATTATAAAATGACAGCATTGGCACTGGGGTGTGTTAATTGTGACATGTAAAATATTAACAATATCATTACTCTACTCCACACAGCAGGCAGACAGACAATGCGCGCACACGGCTAACTGGGAGGGAGCTTAATTGCCTTTTTAATTATATTTAATGATTGTTCAGGCAGCAGTGGGAGACCTTGAACTAGCTTAGTCATTTGAAACAGCACGGATGTATTCAGAATACATTTACGCCGTGTCTCCATATGTGCCTTTCTTCACAAGGCCTTGTGGGATGGAATCATCTGTTCTGACATTCAGGAGTCAGTTATTTGAGGAAGAGAGTTCCTTATATCAGAGTAACACAGTATATATAGTTAGATACTGTTATATCAGAGAGTTTAAGACATATAAGTACTGTTATATCAGGAGTTAAACAGTATATATAGAAAGTACTGTTATATCAGAGTAAGACCAGTATATATTAAAGTACTGTTATATCAGAGTTAAGACAGTATTATAATACTGTTAATCAGAGTTAAGACAGATATAGTGAGAGTACGTTAATCAGATGAAGTCCAGTAATAGTACTTTATACCAGAGTTAAGCGACAATATATAGTACTGTTATATCAGAGTTTTAAACAGTATATAAGTAGAGTACTGTTATATCAGGAGTAACACAGCTATATAGTACTGTTATATCAGAGTTAAGACAGTATATAGTAGAGTACTGTTTATATCAGAGTTAAGACAGTATATAGTAGAGTACTGTTATATCAAGTAAGAACAGTATATAGTACTTTATATCAGAGTTAAGACAGCATATAGTAGAGTACTGTTATATCAGAGTTAAGACAGTATATGTACTGTTTTTACCAGAGTTAAGACATATATAGGACTGTTATATCAGATTAAGACAGTTATAGTAGAGTACTGTTATATCAGAGTTAACACAGTATAAGTAGAGTAACTGTTATATCAGAGTTAAGACAGATAAGTAGAGAATACTGTTAATCAGAGTTAACAAGTATATAGTAGAGTACTGTTATATCAATTTAACACAGTATATAGAGAGTAACTGTTAATCAGGAGTTAAGGACAGTATATAGAGATACTTTAGTATCAGAGTTAAGACATATATAGTAGAGTACTGTTATATCAAAGAGTAACGAATATATACGACATCAGAGTAAGACAGTATATAAGTAACTACTGTTACTCAGAGTTAAGACATATATAGTTAGAGTACTGTTATATTTTCCAGAGTTAAACAGTTATAGTAGAGTACTGTTATATCAGAGTTAAGACAGTATATATAGCTGTTATTTACCAGAGTAAACCCAGTATATAGGAGAGTACTGTTTTATTATCAGAGTTAGGACAGATATAGTAGTACTGTTATACCAGAGTTAAGACCAATATATAGTATGTTATATCAAGTTAAGACATATATAGTAGATACTGTTATATCAGAGTTAACACAGTAGTATAGTAGATATGTTATATCAGAGTTAAACAGATATAGTAGAGTACTGTATATCAGAGTTTTAGACATAATAGTAGAGTACGTTTTATCAGAGTTAAGACAGTATATAGTACTGTTTATCAGAGTTAAGACGAGTAATAGTAGAGTACTGTTATACCAGAGTTAACACAGTATATAGTAGGATACTGTATACCAGAAGTTAACAGTTAGTATAGTAGAGTACTGTTATATCAGAGTGTTAAAGCACAGTATATAGTAGAGTACTGTTATATCAGAGTAAGACCGAGTATATAGTAGAGTACTTATATCGAGTTAAGACAGTATTTAGTAGATACTGTTAATACCAAGAGCGTTAAGACAGTATATAGTACTGTTATATCAGAGGTAAACAGTATATAGTAGAGTACTGTTATATCAGAGTTCAGTATATAGTAGATTACTTTTATTATCAAGTTAAGACAGTAACTATAGTAGATACTGTTATATCAGAGTTAACACATATATAGTAGAGTACTTGTTATATCAGAGTTAAGACCAGTATATAGTAGAGTAGCTATTTATATCAGAGTTAAGGACAGTATATAGTACTGTATACCAGAGTTTAAGACAGTATATAGTCTGTTATATCAGAGTTAGACAGTATATAGGTAGAGTACTGTTATACAAGATAACACAGATATAGTTAGATACTGTTATATCAGAGTTGAATACCGTATGTAGTTTAGAGTACTGTTATATTCAGAGGTTAAGACAGAATAGTAGGAGTACTTTAATCAGAGTTTAAACAGTATTATAGTACTGTTATACCAGAGTAAGACCAGTATATAGTCTACTTTATATCAGAGTAGACAGTTATAGTAGAGTACTGTTATGATCAGAGTTAAGACCATTATATAGAGAGTACTGTTATACCAGAGTTAAGACAGTATATTAGTAGAGTACTGTTATATCAGAGTTAAGACAGTATATAGTTAGAGTACTGTTATATCAGATTAAACACAGTATATAGTAGAGTACTGTTATGATCAGAGTTAAGACCGTATATAGTAAGTCATTGTATACCAGAGTTTAAAGCAGTTATATAGTAGAGTACGTTATATCAGAGATTAAGACATAGTATATAGTAGAGTACTGTTATACCAGAGTTAAACAGTATATAGTAGAGTACTTTATACCAGATTAAGCAGTATAAGTATAGTACGGTTAATATCAGAGTTAACACAGTATATAGTAGAGTTACGTTATATCAGAGGTAAGACAGTATAATTAATAGAGTACTGGTATTACCAGATTAAGACTGATATATAGTAGAGTACTGTTAATCAGAGTTAAGACAGTAGTAATAGTAGATACTGATAATACCGAAGTTAAGACAGTATATAGAGAGTACTGTTATACCCAGTAGTGAAGGACAGTATAGAGTAGAGTTAGAGTACTTTATATCAGAGTTAAGCACATATATAGTGAGTACTGTATATCAGAGTTAAAGACAGTATATAGTAGAGTACTGTTATACCAGAGTTAAACACAGTATATAGTAGAGTACTGTTATACCAGAGTTAAGACAAGTATATAGTAGAGTACTGTATACAGCAGTAACACAGTATATATAGAGTACTGTTATACCAGAGTTAAAGACAGTATATAGTAGAGTTACTTTTATACCAGAGTTAACACCAGTATATAGTACAGTACTGTATATATCGGTTAAGACAGTAGTATAGCAAGGGCGACTATTATATCAGATTAAGACAGTAGTATTAGAGAGGACATGGATACTTTATTTTCCTGCCAAGTGCTGCTATTTATCCTGTAGAACGTTTTCTCTGGCTTCTCTTCACCTCCAGTGCTTTTCATAAAGAGTTCCACATCCCATGGATAAACATCCCCTCTATGACCAACAAAATAACTGCCTGCTTTTACTGTCTGACGGAGACCATTCCTTGCTTTGTGTGTATTTGTAAAATAAAGTTAAAGTTAAAAAATGTGTGTGTGTGTGTGTGTTGTGGTGTTGTGTGTGGTGTGTGTGTATCGTTGCAGTGTGCCGCTGTGTCTGTGTGCATTGGTGTAGCAGCGTTTACACAGGCAGCCCCATTCTGCATGTTTTTTTAAAACTAATTGGTCTTTTTGAGCTCTGAAAAAAAAAAGGGTCGGATGTGAAAAATTAGATTGATTGGACAAAAGATCTATATAATAGGCGAAAAAAGTTCAGAATTGGGCTGCCTGTTGAAACGCGCCTTTGTGTCTAATGCGGAACATTCCCTCATGTTTAACACTGCTAAACCAGATTCACCACCAGATCTCCAATCAGCCAACTTGTCAGTTTATCAGCTCCTCTGATTCTGATAGCCATTTAAATGCCACCGTGGAGGACCAAACGCCCCCTGAAGGACTTCTCCCCCTCCCTCTCCCTCCTCTCTCCCCCTTCTTCTTCAACCTCTCCTAGCTGGCACGTCCACCAGCAAAAACTGTGTGGATTACGGTTATGGTTGGACTACCCAGGTTAATTCCTAAAGCAAACAGCTGTTCAGCCATCAGTCGCAGTCAGCCAATCATTCAGATCAGCATCAGCCAGTCAGCTAGTCAGCCATCAATCTGTTCATTCAGTCAAGCCCAGTCATCTAGTCAGCCAGTCATTCAGTCAGTCAGCCATCAGCCAGCATTCAGATCAGCAGTCAATCTTCATTTCAGTCAGCCGTTCAATCTGTATTCAGCAGCCAGTCAAGCCAGTCAGCTGTTCAGCAGTCATTCAGTCCAGTCAGGGCCCCCCCCCCAAAGTCCAAGCCCCCCAGGTTTTTTTATTTCCCAGGTCAGCCAGTCAATATTGTCATCAGTCAGCCATCAGGCTAGTCAGCCAGTCAGCTATTGTCAATCTGTGCATTCAGTCAAAGTCAGTCAGCCAGGTCATTCAAGTCAGCCATCAATCTTCATTCAGTCAGCCAGTCAGCCAGTTCAGCTATAGCCAGTCATTCAGTCATCAGCCAGTCAGCCAGTCATTCAGTCAGGCCAGTCAATCTGGTCATTCAGTCAGCCAGTCAATCTGTCCATTCAGTCAGCCGCAGCCAGTCAGCTGTTCAGCCAGTCAGTTCAGTCAGTCAGCCAGTCAGCCAGTCATGCAGTCAGCAGTCAATCTGTCCATTCATCAGCAGTCAAGCTAGTCAGCCAGTCAGCTAGTCAATCGGTCATTCAGTCAGCCAGTCAGCCAGTCATTCATCAAGCCAGTCAAGTCTGTCATTCAGTCAAGCCAGTCAGCCAGTCAGCCAGTTCATTCCAGTCAGCCAGTCAATATGTCATTCAGTCAGCCAGTCAGCGTAGTCAGCCAGTCAGCTAGTCAATCTGTCATTCATCAGCCAGCAGCAGTCTTCAGTCAACCAGTCAATCTGTCATTCAGTCAGCATCAGCCAGTATATCAGTCAGCTAGGTCAATCTGTCATTCATCAAGCCAGTCAGCCAGTCAGTTGCAGTCAGCCAGTCAATCTTGTCATTTAGTCACTAGCACGAGTCAGCCCAACCGCAGGCATTGTATAAACTAACAGACAACAGCCTGGTCTTCTAAAGTAGTGGACTATATAGGGAATAGGGAGCCGATTTGGGATGCATAGCTGGTCAGAGCCTTCAGTCACCACAGGAACACAGTTAGAGAGAACCTCTATGGATAAAGCAGACCAGTCACTCAGGGTTTTTGGAGAGAGATGCTTGCTGGTCTCCCTTTATATCCTGACGTCCATAGCAGAGGATGGGCTATGAAAGAGAGATGAGGATGAAGAAGAGGTCTGTCCCTGTAGAGGTAAAGGCCAGTTCTCCTCCCCCCTCCCCCTTCCTCCTCCTCTCCGTCAGGGTCTGAGATGCTTTTATACGCTGTAATCCAGCTGTCTGCTTATTAACAGTGTGTTGGATGATGTTTGGAAATCCACTGCTTCCATCACTGACATCGAATAACGAATCACTAACATCAGACTGTGGCTTAAAGTTAAACTCAATCCCCCTCCTTTTAACTTCCTATTCCAAACCACACACAGGACACACAACACACACACACACACACACACACACACAACACACACACACACACACACACACCACACAAACACACACACACACACACACACACACACGACACACACCACACACACACACACACACACAACACAACACACACACACACACACACACACACAACAACACCACACACACACCACACCACACACACACACACCACACACACACACACACACACGACACACACCACACAACCACACACAACCACACACACACACCACACACACACCCACAGCACACACACACACACACGGTCAACCAGTGGGTGTTGCTGTGGTGAGTGGAGAGATTAATTAGCTACACAGTCTCACGCAGAATGACTTTTTGCACTTTTTCTCCAAACGTCAAATTTCAAATTGCTCCAAATGTCAAAGCCAAAGTTGTTTTTTCACATCCTGGCTTCTCCCTTGTCAGCATCGTCAACATTCCTCAAACAGTCAAACTATATGACCTAACAAATGTAAAAGTTTCAAGGTTAAATTAAGGTTAAGTTAAAGGTTTATTTAAGGTAAGTAAGGCTAATTAAAGGTTAAATTAAGGGTAACTTATGGTTATTTAAGAGTTTAGTTAAGGTTAGAGTAAAATGTTAAGTTAAGGGTTAGTTAAGGTTAATTAGGGGTAAGTTAAGTTAAGTTAAAGGTTAAGTTAGGTAGAGTTAAAGTCTAATTAGGGGTTATAAGTTAAGTTAAAGTTAAAGTTAGGGTTAGATTAAAGGTTAAATTAAGTAGGTTAATTAAGGTTAAGCTTTAAAGTTAAGTAGGTAGAGTAAATTAATTAGGGTTTAAGTTAAGGCGTTAAGTAAAAGGTTAATTAGGGTAGAGTTTAAAGGTTCAA
>NC_036845.1:11548872-11556255 GCF_002910315.2 Salvelinus sp. IW2-2015
GTTAGGGGTTAAGTTAAGGGTTAAGTTAAAGGTTAAGTTAGGGGTAGAGTTAAAGGTTAAGTTAGGGGTTAAGTTAAGGATTAAGTTAAAGGTTAAGTTAAGAGTTAAGTTAAGGGTTAGGTTTTGAGTTTGGGATAGGGATAGGGTAAAAATATGGATTGAACACACAACCTTCTGATCTTAGAGCCAACACAGATGCCATACAGCTCCTGTCGTACTTTTGTTTTTCACACCCTGGCTTGTCCTGCTCAGCAGTTCCATTTCTCCAAACAGTCACATTTCCAAGTTGCTCCAGACCTAAAATGTCAAAGTTAAAGGTTAAGTTAAAGGTTAAGATAAGGGTTAAGTTAAGGGTTAAGTTAAGGGTTAAGTTAAAGGTTAAGATAAGGGTTAATTTAAGGGTAACTTTTTTGTGATAGGGGTCAGCATTTTCACTTATGGAGGATAGCGTGCCCAGAGTGAACGGCCTCCTACTCTGTCCCAGATGCTAATATATGCATATTATTATTAGTATTGGATAGAAAACACTCTGAAGTGTCTAAAACTATTTGAATGATGTCTGTGAATATTACAGAACTCATATGGCAGGCGAAAACCTGAGAAAAATCCAACCAGGAATTGGGATATCTGAGGTTTGTAGTTTTTCAAAGCTTGGCCTACCGAATACACAGTGTCTATGGAGTCAAGTTGCACTTCCTACGGCTTCCACTAGATGCCAACCGTCTTTAGAAACTGGTTTGAAGATTCTTCTATAAAGGAGGGGCTCATGAGACCTGTTTGAGTCAGTGGTCTGGCAGAGTGTTTCAGGCTCGTGACGCGCGCTCCCGACAGAGTTAGCTCTCATTCCAGTGCTTTTCTTCAGACATAGGAATTCTCCGGTTGGAAGCGTATTGATTTTTTATGTTAAAAACATCCTAAAGATTGATTCCATCGTTTGACTTGTTTCTACGACCTGTAACGGAACTTTTTGAGTTTTTGTCTGGACGAAGTGCTCGCGCCTCATGAAGATGGATTACTGGGCTGAACACGCTAACAACAAGTGGCTATTTGGACATAAATGATGGACTTTATGGAACTTTATGGAACAAATCAGTCATTTATTGTYGARCWGGGATTCCTGGGAGTGCCTTCTGATGAAGATCCTCAAAGGTAAGTGAATATTTATAGTGTTATTTCTAACTTCTGTTGACTCCAAAATGGCGGATATTTCTCTGGCTGGATTGGGCTCTGAGCGCCGTTCTCAGATGATGCTTTTTCCGTAAAGTTTTTAAAAAATCTGACACAGCGGTTGCATTAAGTTAAAGGTTAAGATAAGGGTTAAGATAAGGGTTAAGTTAAATCAAGTCAAATTTTATTAGTCACATGTGCCGAAAATATGGATAAGAATAAGAGATAAAAGTAACAAGTAATTAAAGAGCAGCAGTAAAAAATAACAATATATACAGGGGGGTGCCGGAACAGAGTCAATGTGCGGGGGCACCGGTTAGTTGAAGTAGTATGTACATGTAGGTAGAGTTAATTAAAGTGACTATGCATAGATGACAATAGAGAGTGGCAGTGGTGTGGAGAGGGGAGGGGGGGGCAATGCAAATAGTCTGGGTAGCCATTTGATTAGGTGTTAAGGTTAAGTTAAGGGTTAAGTTAAGGGTTAAGTTAAAGGTTAAGAAAAATTGGATTGAACACACAACCTTCTGATCTTAGAGCCAACACAGATGCCATACAGCTCCTGTCGTACTTTTGGATTTAAGTGCTGCGTTCCGCACTGTTGACCATGAGGTTCTTCTGGACAGACTGGAGAGGTGGGTTGGCCTCTATGGTCCAGTTCTAAATTGGTTTAGGACCTATTTAACCGTTAAGAGTTTTTTGTCACCCTCAGAGAAAGTAGATATCACATGTGCAGCTTTCTGTATTCTGACCAGACGGAGAGCACACATTACACCAGTTTTAAAGTGTCTGCACTGGCTGCTTGTGAGGGGGGCTGAAACTGGATATATTTCAAAGGGATCTTAAAACACACATTTTTAGCTTGGCTTTCATTAGGGTGCTTTTTTAGTCTTTCAGTTTTAAATACTGGTCCCAATCAGAGACACGACTGACACCTGCCTCTGTTGAGAACATCACTAGGCAACACATAGAAATAAGAAAATAGAACACAACATAGAAAGAACTGGACTGACGGGCGCTTCAGGCGGCTCAGGCGACGGGCGGCTAGGCGCTCAGGACACGACGGCGCGGCTCTGGCGGCTCATTTGGACAGACCGGCGGCCTCTGGCGGCTCAGGACAGACGGGCGGCTCTGGCGCTCAGGACAGACGGGAGGCACTGTAGGGAGGAGACGGAGAGACTGCCTGGTGCCATGGGGTGCACGGACGCCACCAGGCTGGGGAGAATACAGGAGGCGCTGGTGCTTTGGAGGCGGCCACCGGAGGATCCGGGCTGTGGGGAGCAGCTGGAGCTCTGGTGGGGCAGCCTTGGCACCCACTCCCCGGCTGGGATGATACTTAGCCGGCCCTCCAGAGTGCGGCACAAAGGTTGAACGGGCTGTTGGTGAGCACTGGAGATCTGGTGCATACTAACGCGCACCTCTCCTTAGGCTCATTCCCCACATTCGCCCGGCACGAGCGGAGCGCAGGCATAGGATGCACTGCATCCTCCAGCGACCGGAGACACACAGCAAGCAGAGCGGCGCAGGATACCCTGGACTGAAAGGCGTACCCGGAGACCAGACAACGCTGAGGCAGGCACAATACCGCCCTGGTGGGATGCCCTCACTCGCATGACACTTTCGGGGGGGCTGCTCTCATTAGCGCCCGGGCTATGGGCGTACTGGCGACACGTGCGTTAACCGCCATACGCGGTGCCTGACCAGTAAGGCGCTGCTTTACAATAGCCACGAGGAGTGGACTCAGGTTCTCCCGTGACTCTGCACACTCCCCGTGTGGCCATCCGCCCCCAAAAAATGTTCTGCCTCTCGTCCTGTCGCGTTGCTCCTCATATCGCCCGCGTCAGCTTTCGCTGCCTCCAGCTGCTGCCTTGGGGCGGCGATATTCGCCAGCCTGTGCCAGGGTCCTTTACGTCCAAAATCTCTTGCCCATGTCCAGGAGTCCAACAGACATCGCTGCTGCCGCGATCCAACCGCTGCTTGGTCCTTGTTGGTGGGTGATTCTGTAACCGCTTGTCGTGGGTTGCAAGAGAGGAGGACGCATGCGCAGCGTGGTAAGTGTCCATATTCGATTTATTACGAAATAATGAACACTGAACAAAACGACAACCGACAACTCGATCCTGTACGGTGAACAAAACATCAGAAACAGATCAATCACCCAACACACAATCAAACCGGCTACCTAAATATGGCTCCCAATCCAGAGACCACGACCTAACACTGCTCTGATGAGAACCATACTAGGCCAAACACATAGGAAATGAACAATAGAGCAAAACATAGAAAAAACAACATAGGAATGGCCACCATCATCACCCTGACGCAATAAATAAGACATAACAAAGGAACTAAGCGTCAGACGTGAAGTTGGTTGGAACAACTATATACTGACGTGGGCCTTCAAAGAAAGTTTCCCACACCTTGATTTTCCACATTTTCTTGTGTTCAGCATAATTATAAAATATTAATTAAGTTTTTTTTTATGTCATTGGCCTACCATAACCCCCATAATGTCCAAGTGGGCAATATATATATCTTTAAACTTTTCTACAGGCTTCATGTCGGTTGTCACGTTCCTGACCTTATTTGCCTTTGTTTTTAGTCTTTGTTTTGTTGGTCAGGACGTGAGCTGGTGGTGTAAGTCTATGTTTGTGTCTCATTGTTTTTTTAGGTGTGTCTGATTTGCTGATATGGTTTCTCAATCAGAGGCCGGTGTTTTACGTTTGTTCCCTGATTGGGAACATATTTAGGTAGGCTGTTTAGGTCGGCTGTGTTCACTGTTTGTTTGTGGGTGATTGTTCCTTTTTCATTTTGCGTTCATGTTTTTATGTTCTCAATGTTTCAGGACTGTAGGCGTCGTTGGTTTCTTTCTTTCTGTATTGTTTTTTGTTGCGTGTTAAAAGTCAAATAAATATGGATTTACACGCTGCGTTTTGGTCGATCTTGCTCCTCTCAAGACGAGGAGGATTACGACGTTCCGTTACACATGTCTTGAGTATACGCTATTCACCTTTTGTTGGGAAGCCTAAATAAGTTCAGGTGTAAAATTGGTTGCTTCACAGTCACATAATAAGTTTGCTGGACTCACTCTGTAATGCAATAATAGCATTTAACATGATTTTTGAATGAGCTCCCCCACATACAGATTATCTGTAAGTACTCGTCGAGGCAGTGACTTCAAACAGATGTCAACAACGAAAGACTAGGGTGTTATCCAATGCCGAAACAACGGCAGCCTATTGGTAGATGGGTAAAAAAAGAGAATGAATTTCCTTTGAGCATGGTAAAAGTTATTAATTACACTTTTGATTATGTTTTTTAAATACACCAGTCACTACAAAGATCAGGTGTCCTCCTAACTCAATTGCAGAGGAGGAAGGAACCGCTCGGGAATTTTCACCAGAGGCAATGGGTGATTTAAAACAGTTACCAGAGTTTAAAATGGCTTGTGATAGGAGAACACTGGGATGGAATCCATCAACAATGTAGTTATTCCCAAACACTAACCTAATTGACAGAGTGAAAAGAAGGAAGCCTGTTACAGGATAAAAATAATTTACCACAACATGCATCCTGTTTGGAACAGGGAACTAAGTAATAATGCAAAAAAATGTGGAAAAGCAGCTACACATTTTGTCCTGAATACCAAAATTTGATGTTTGGGCATCCACTCTAACACATTACTGAGTGCATTCTCCATATATTTCAATGCATAGTGCGTGGCTGCATCCATGTATGGGTACGCTTGTAATCGTTTAGGTGGGATGGTTTTTGAGGATAAAAAGAACCCGGAATGGAGCGAACAAGCACTGAAATTCTAGAGTGGACAACTGGTTAGTCTACTTTCCTATAAAAACACAGCGAGTCTCCACTCCTATTTGTTTCGGCTCAATGTGCCTTCATTCATTTGTTCCACCAGAACACTGGGAGCATTCACCTTTTAGCAGGAACAATACTAAACACGGCACAAATCTACACTGGAGCTGCTTACCAATAAGACGTGAACTCCAAAGTTACAGTTTGACTGAAATCTACTTGAGAATCTATGGCAAAACCTGAAAATGGTTGTCTAGAAACTGATGCAACAACTAATTTGCCAGAGCATTAAGAATTTGGAAAATTAAAAATGGAAAATGGATTTTATTTCACTTTTGTCATTATTTTGGGGTTGTGGTGTGATGGGTGTGGAAAAACAATCTATTTAATCAATTTGAATTCAGGCTGTAACACAAACCAAATTTAGAATAAGTGCAAGGGGTATGATCCTTCTGATGGCCTGTAGCACATGTACAGTACAGTAACTGTCTTCGTATTGAAAGTTAACTTTACAATCATGAAATGTTTGTTACATTTTTTTTTTGTGAGTTGAAGGAGTCTGCATGCTGATACATATTTAAGGCTCTTGAATTGCGCTGTAAATGGTGTTTATTTGCATAGTAAATACTTTTATTTACTGAAATTGACTATTTCAGGTTGCCATTTCCTTACTGGGTCCTTAATAACCCTTTTCTCCCTAGCAATACGTTAGGGTGGTTTGGATTTGGATATTGGTTTCTTTTGGATAGTGTTTTGCCTATCTGGAGTTTCTAGATGTGTGTATGTAATATGGCAGAAGTGTCCTCGGAGCTTTACACAGGCAGGTTTGGTCATCGACCATACTTGCTACACCTTACCAAAGCCCCAGTCAGGTCAAACGTTGAAAAGATAGCAGTAGGAGGGTTAGGGCCTAATTTAAACTGGGTTTATAAAGCATACAAATACCTCTCAGCTTGTACCTTGACGTGGTGAGAGACTTTCAACTAAACAGGCCGTGTTTTGAAGAATTTAAGTAACATTTGTGTTGGCCTTTTTTCATCCTGCATGACCCCTGACCTCCCTCTTCCCTTTACTCTGCTTTTGATCTCCAGGGTTCTGCCAATGTTTCTAGACGGCGGAGAGACGACGCCAGCTTGAGCAGAATTCAAGCCCCCCTTCTGAGAGCTGGCTTCGCTGTCGAGGACAAGTGACTGAAGAACTAGCTGCAGCACCTCTGTCTCTTGATTTCTGCGACTCTTCCTCTCTCCTCTCTACTTCTTTCTCTTCCTCTCCCTCCAGAAAACGAAATTCTGGCACTTAGTGACGTCTGATTTTCCCAACAATCTGCACACTCAAATAACCCTCTTCCTTTTCCAATCTCTGGAGACCTCTCTCATTCCTTACTCACCCTCATCAACCCCTCTAAGTTAAAATTACAGACAGGTCTCCTTCTTTCTTTTTCCTATGTCTGCCAATTAGCATTAATTGCACTGCTAATCAGACATTTAATTTAATTAACCCAATCATTCTTTGTATTTTTACAACCTTGATCGACACTGTAACCTGTTGGTGTTTGCTTGTTTTACGTCTCTGTCCACTCCCGCTGTTCCCTTTAACTTCTGGTTCTAGGACGCTAGGAGTTTTCTGCCCAAACCAGACGTTGGATCGCCTGATGTCCTCCATTACCACCACACCCTCACCTTCTATACCATCATCTACAGCTATGTTGTGTATGTTGTCCGTTATTGCTAAGAAGTTTCTTGACGTATCAAGACCAGAATTGAATCACACTAACACACACAATACAAATACCCTCAGCTGTGTGACTGTTGCCTTAGTAACACTGTGTGTGTGTGGTGTGTGTATTTTTTATTTTAATCCAGGGAGTAATTCTTGGCATGGAGGGCGTCATCTAGAAAACAGAGCCTGTGTTAAACAAGTCACGCATTCCTTTGTTCTACCTGATTACACTTCCAGAGGATGGAGAGGAGGAGAGAAGAGGGAAGAAGGGAAGAGCTGAGAATTGGAGAAAGGAGAGAGGATAGAGAAGGGGAGATAGAGGATGGAGAAGGGTAGAGAGGATGGAGAAGGAAAACAGAGCAGTGGAGAGGAGAGAGAGAGAGGATAGGGGACAGAGGTGGAAGGAGAGAGATATAGGGGACAGAGTGGAGAGGAGAGGGAGATAGGGCAACAGAGTGGAGAGGAGAGAGAAGGGAGAGAGTGATCGGAGAAGGGTAGAGAGGAATGGGAGAGGACAACAGAGCAGTGGAGGGAGAGAGAGAGTAGAGAGATAGGGGACAGAGTGGAGAGGTAGAGGGAGATAGGACAGAGTGGAGAGGAGAGAGAGATATGGGACAGAGTGGAGAGGAGCGGGAGATAGGGGACAGAGTGGAGAGGGAGAGGGAGATAGGGGACAGAGTGGGG
>NC_036845.1:11556280-11557668 GCF_002910315.2 Salvelinus sp. IW2-2015
GCCATGAATAAAGAATGGTACCAACACATCCTCCGAGAGCAACTTCTCCCAACCATCCAGGAACAGTTTGGTGACGAACAATGCCCTTTCTAGCATGATGGAGCACCTTGCCATAAGGCAAAAGTGATAACTAAGTGGAACGGGGAACAAAACATCGATATTTTGGGTCCATGGCCAGGAAACTCCCCAGACCTTAACGGCTCTTTTCTGGATTTTGACAATTAGAGGGGTATCATCCTAATTCTACTCTGCATGCATTATTTGGTGTTTTACATTGTACACTGAGGATATTTTTTGCAGAATTCCAAGGTATGTATAGTTTTTTGTGTGCTCTAGGACAACGGTGTCTAGATGGAATTTGTTTTCATTGTCCTGGCAACTGGACCTTTTTTGGAACACCATTCATTTTGTCTTACTGAGAATTACTGTCAGGGGGAAGGTTTGACATAGTCTGTGCAGAAGATCTAGGTGCGGCTGTAGGCCCTCCTTGGTTGGGGACAGAAGCACCAGATCATCAGCAAACAGTAGACATTTGACTTCAGATTCTAGTAGGGTGAGGCCGGGTGCTACAGACTGTTCTGTGGAAAGAAATGTGTGTTTTTGCCAATTTTAACCGCACACTTGTTTGTGTACATTGGTTTTTATAATGTTGTCTGTTTTTCCCCCCCAACACCACTTTCTATCAATTTGTATAGCAGACCCTCATGCCAAATTGAGTTGAAAGCTTTTTGAAATCAACAAAGCGTGAGAAGACGTTGCCTTTGTTTTGGTTTGTTTGTCAATTAGGGTGTACAGGGTCAATATGTGGTCTTTCGTATGGTAATTTGGTAAGAAGCAAATTTGACATTTGCTCAGAACATTGTTTTCGCTGAGGAAATGTATGAGTCTGCTGTTAATGATAATACAGAGGATTTCCCCAAGGTTGCTGTTGATGCATATCCCCCAGTAGTTATTGGGGTCAAATTTGTCTCCACTTTGTGGATTGGGGTGAACAGTCCTTGGTTACAAATATTGGGGAAGATGCCAGAGCTGAGGATGATGTTAAGAAGAGTGCAGATTAAACACACACAGTCCTAGTCACCTTTAACCTAACCTGATCAAGCAAGACAAACACAGAGAGAACTACAACAAACTCTTAATTCACACTGTTCTTGGTTAGATCAGTCCCATTGCACTGGCTATAGCAGGTTCCAGCTACTGTACTAACAGGCAGGAGCAAAAACCATTGTCTGTGTGAAAGTTTGTAAGTTGGTGTAACGCTTGTCGTGGTTGGAAGAAGAGGAGGACCAATGTGCAGCGTGGTAAGTGTCCATATTGATTTAATACGAAATAATGAACACTGAACAAAAACAAGAAAACGACAAACGAACAATCCTGTACGGTGAAAC
>NC_036845.1:11561438-11574523 GCF_002910315.2 Salvelinus sp. IW2-2015
ACTCTAGCCCGGACCCTCCAGAGTGCAGGCACAGGTTGAACCGGGCTGTGGGTGAGCACTGGAGATCTGGTGCATACTACGCGCACCTCTCCCTTAGGCTCAATTCCCACATTCGCCCGGCACGAGCGGAGCGCAGGCATAGGAYGCACTGCACCCTCCCAGCGCCCCGGAGACACAGCACGCAGAGCCGGCGCAGGATAMCCTGGACYRAAACGGCGTACCGGAGACCAGACACGCTGAGCAGGCACAATACGCCCTGGCTGGATGCCCTCACTCGCATGACACTTTCGGGGGGGCTGTCCTATAGCGCATCGGGCTATGGGCACGTACTGGCGACACCGTGCGCTTAACCGCATAACGCGGTGCCTGACCAGTAACGCGCTGCTTACAATAAGCACGAGGAGTGGACTCAGGTCTCCAACCTGACTCTGCCACACTCCCCGTGTGCCCTCCCCCCCAAAAAATGGGTCTGCCTCTCGTACCTGTCGCGTTGCCTCCTCATATCGCCGCCGCTCAGCTTTCGCTGCCTCCAGCTCTGCCTTGGGGCGGCGATATTCCCCAGCCTGTGCCCAGGGTCCTTTACCGTCCAAAATCTCTTCCCATGTCCAGGAGTCCAGAACTCGCTGCTGCCCGATACCACGCTGCTTGGTCCTTGGTTGGTGGGTGATTCTGTAACGCTTGTCGTGGTTGGAAGAAGAGGAGGACCAATGCGCAGCGTGGTAAGTGTCCATATTGATTTAATACGAAATAATGAACACTGAACAAAAACAAGAAAACGACAAACTAACAATCCTGTACGGTGAAACAAAAACACAGAACAGAAAAKAATCACCCACAACACACAATGACAAACAGGCTACCTAAATATGGCTCCCAATCAGAGACAACGACTAACACCTGCCTCTGATTGAGAACCATACTAGGCCAAACACATAGAAATAGAACAATAGAACAAAACATAGAAAAAACAACATAGAATGCCCACCCCAACTCACACCCTGACCAAACTAAAATAAAGACATAACAAAGGAACTAAGGTCAGAACGTGACAGTTGGTTGGACACTATATACTGTACAGTGCCTTCAGAAAGTATTCCCACACCTTGACTTTTTCCACATTTTCTTGTGTTCCAGCCATAATTATACAAATATTAAATTAAGWWTTTTTTTTGTCATTGGCCTACACATAACACCCCATAATGTCAAAGTGCAATATATATATCTTTAAACATTTCTACAAGGTCATGACGTGTTGTCACGTTCCTGACCTTATTTCCTTTGTTTAGTCTTTGTTTAGTTGGTCAGGACGTGAGCTGGGTGGGTGTAGTCTATGTTATGTGTCTCATTGGTTTAGGTGTGTCTGATTTGCCTGATATGGTTCTCAATCAGAGGCAGGTGTTTTACGTTGTCTCTGATTGGGAACCATATTTAGGTAGGCTGTTTAGGTAGGCTGTGTTCACTGTTTGTTTGTGGGTGATTGTTCCTGTTCATGCGTTCATGTTTTTATGTTCTCAAGTTCAGGACTGTAGCGTCGTTGGTTTCTTTCTGTTTATTGTTTTTGTTCGTGTTTAAAAGTATACAAATAAATATGGATAYATACCACGCTGCGTTTTGGTCCGATCCTTGCTCCTCCTCAGACGAGGAGGATTACGACGTTCGTTACACATGTCTTGAGTCAATACGTATTCAACCCTTTTGTATGGGAAGCCTAAATAAGTTCAGGTGTAAAAATGTGCTTCACAAGTCACATAATAAGTTGCATGGACTCACTCTGTATGCAATAATAGCATTTAACATGATTTTTGAATGACTCCCCCACATACAATTATCTGTAAGGTCCCTCAGTCGAGCAGTGAACTTCAAACAGATTCAACAACAAAGACTAGGGTGGTTATCCAATGCCTCGCAAACAACGGCAGCTATTGGTAGATGGGTAAAAAAAAGCAGAAAATGAATTTCCCTTTGAGCATGGTGAAGTTATTAATTACACTTTTGATTATGTTTAAATACACCCAGTCACTACAAAGATACAGGTGTCCTTCCTAACTCAATTGCAGAGAGGAAGGAAACCGCTCAGGGATTTCACCATGAGGCCAATGGTGACTTTAAAACAGTTACAGAGTTTAATGGCTGTGATAGGAGAACACTGAGGATGGATCAACAACAATGTAGTTATTCCACAACACTAACCTAATTGACAGAGTGAAAAGAAGGAAGCCTGTACAGAATAAAAATATTCCAAAACATGCATCCTGTTTGGAACAGGGAACTAAAGTAATAATGCAAAAAATGTGGCAAAGCAGCTAACAATTTGTCCTGAATACAAAATATTATGTTTGAGGCAAATCCAATCTAACACATTACTGAGTGCCATTCTCCATATTTTCAATCATAGTGGTGGCTGCATCATGTTATGGGTACGCTTGTAATCGTTTAGGACTGGGATGTTTTTGAGGATAAAAAGAAACGGAATGGAGCCAAGCACCTGCAAAATTCTAGAGGACAACCTGGTTCAGTCTACTTTCCTATAAAAACAAAGCGAGTCTCACACTCCATTTGTTTCGGCATCACTGTGCCTTCTTCATTGGTTTCCACCAGACACTGGGAGATTCACCTTTTAGCAGGACAATAACCTAAAACACGGCCAAATCTACACTGGAGCTGCTTACCAATAAGACAGTGAACCTCCAAGTTACAGTTTTGACTGAAATCTACTTGAGAATCTATGGCAAAACCTGAAAATGGTTGTCTAGCAATGATCAACAACTAATTTGACAGAGCATTAAGAATTTGGAAAATTAAAAATGGAAAATGGATTTATTTCACTTTGTCATTATTTTGGGGTTGTGTGTAGATGGGTGTGAAAAACAATCTATTTAATCAATTTTGAATTCAGGCTGTAACACAAACAAATTTAGAATAAGTCAAGGGGTATGAATACCTTCTGATGGCACTGCAGCACATGTACAGTACAGTAACTGTCTTGTATTGCAAGTAACATTTACAATCATGTAAATGTTTGTACATTTTTTCTGTGAGTTGAAGGAGTCTGCATGCTGATACATATTTTAAAGGCTCTTGAATTGGCTGTAAATGTGTTTATTTGCATAGTAAATACTTTTATTTACTGAAATTGACTATTCAGTTGCCCAGTTTCTTACTGGGCCTTAATAACCCTTTCTCCCTAGCCAAACGTTAGGGTTGGTTTGGAATTGGATATTGGTTTCTGGATAGTGTTTGCCTATCTGGAGGTTCTAGATGTGTGTATGTAATATGGCAGAAGTGTCTCGGAGCCCATTACACAGCAGGTTGGTCATCACCATATTGCTACACCTACCAAGCCCCATCAGGTCAAACGTTGAAAAGATAGAGTAGGGGGTTAAGGGCCTAAATTAAACTGGGTTTATAAAGCATACAAATACCTCTCAGCTTGTACCTTGACGTGGTGAGAGAACTTTCAACTAAACCAGGCCCGTGTTATTGAAAATTAAGTAACATTTGTGTTTGCCTTTTCATCCTGCTACCCCTGACCCCTGACCCCTCCCCTCTTCCCTTTACTCTGCTTTTGATCTCCAGGGGTTCTGCCATGTTCTGAGACGGAGGAGAGACGACGACCAGCTTGAGCAGAATTCAAGCCCCCCCTTCTGAGACTGGCTCGCTGTCGAGGACAAGTGACATGAAGAACTAGCTGCAGCACCTCCTGTCTCTTGATTCTGCCTCTTCCTCTCTCCTCCTCTAACTCTTTCTCTCCTCTCCCTCCAGACGAAATTCTGCATCTAGTGACGTCTGATTTCCCAACAATCTGCACACTCATCCCATACCCTCCTCCCTTTTCCATCTCTGGAGACCTCCTCTCATTCCTTACCACCCTCATCAACCCCTCTAACGTTAAAAATTACAGACAGGTCTCCTTTCTTTCTTTTCTATGTCTGCCATTAGCATTATTGCATGTCTAATCAAACATTTAATTTAAATTAAACCAATCAATTCTTGTATTTTTACAAACCTGATCGACATGTAACCTGTGTGTTTGCTTGTTTACGTCTCTGTCCACTCCCCTGTTCCCTTTAACTTCTGTTCTCCAGGACCTAGGAGTTCTGCCCAACACCCAGACGTGGATCCGCCTGATGTCCTCCATTACCAACCACCCTCCACCTTTTCATTACATCATCTACAGCTACTGTTGTTGTCATGTTGTCGTTATCTGCTAAGAAAGTTTACTTGACGTATCACAGAACCAGAATTGAACACACTAACACACACAATACCACAATACCCTCAGCTGTGTGACTGTTGCTTAGTAACCACTGTGTGTGTGTGGTGTGTGTATGTTTTATTTAAATCCAGGGAGTAATTATTGGCATGGAGGGCAGTCATTAAGAAAAACAGAGCCTGTAGTTAAAAAGTCACCATTCCTTTGTTCTACACTGATTACACCTTCCAGAGGATGGAGAGAGGAGAGAAGAGGGGAAGAAGGGGAAAGAGCTGAGAATTGGAAGAAAGGAGAGAGGATAGAGAAGGGGAGAGAGGATGGAGAAGGGTAGAGAGGATGGAGAGGAAAACAGAGCAGTGGAGAGGAGAGAGAGAGAGAGATAGGGGACAGAGTGGAGAGGAGAGAGATATAGGGGACAGAGTGGAGAGGAGAGGGAGATAGGGCACAGAAGTGGAGAGGAGAGAGAAGGGAGAGAGGATGGAGAAGGGTAGAGAGGATGGAGAGGAAAACAGAGCAGTGGAGAGGAAGAGAGAGAGAGAGATAGGGGACAGAGTGGAGAGGAGAGGGAGATAGGGGACAGAGTGGAGAGGAGAGAGAGATATGGGACAGAGTGGAGAGGAGAAGGGAGATAGGGGACAGAGTGGAGAGGAGAGGGGAGATAGGGGAACAGAGTGGGAGAGGAGAGAGAGATATGGTACAGAGTGGAGAGGAGAGGGAGATAGGGGACAGAGTGGAGAGGAGAGAGAGATAGGGGACAGAGTGGAGTGGAGAGAGGAGAGGAGAGAGAGATAGGGGACAGAGTGGAGAGGAAAGGGAGATAGGGACAGAGTGGAGAGGAGAGGGAGATAGGGGACAGAGTGGAGAGGAGAGAGAGATATGGGAACAGAGTGGAGAGGAGAGGGAGATATGGAAGAGTGGAGAGGGAAGAGAGAGATATGGTACGAGGGGGAGATGGGGAGAGGAGAGGAGAGTAGGGACAGAAGAGGAGGAGAGAAGATAGGGGCAGAGTGGAGAGGAAAGGGAGATAGGGGGACAGAGTGGAGAGGAGAGGGAGATAGGGGACAGAGTGGAGAAGGAGAGAGAGATATGGGAACAGAGTGGAGAGGAGAGGGAAGATATGGGACAGAGTGGAGAGAGAGAGAGGATAGGGGACAGAGTGGAGTGGAGAGGAGAGAGAGATAGGGGACAGAGTGGAGAGGAGAGGAGAGGGAGTAGGGGACAGAGTGGAGAGGAGGGAGATAGGGGACAGAGTGGAGAGGAGAGGAGAGAGAGATGGGGACTGAGTGAGAGGAGAGAGAGAGGGGACAGAGTGGAGAGGGAGAGAGAGATAGGGGACAGAGTGGAGAGGAGAGAGAGATAGGGACAGAGTAGAGAGATATAGGGTACAGAGTGGAGAGGAGAGGAGAGAGAGATAGGGGACAGAGTGGAGAGGGGAGAGAGATAGGGGACAGAGTGGAGAGGGAGAGGAGGGTTGGAGGACAGAGTGGAGAGGGGAGATCTATAGGGGACAGAGTGGAGAGGGGAAGGAGGGATGGAGACAGAGTGGAGAGGGAGAGAGATAGGGGACAGAGTGGAGAGGGGAGAGGAGGGATGGAGGACAGAATGGAGAGGGGAGAGAGTAGGGGACAGAGTGGAGAGGGGAGAGAGATAGGGAGCAGAGTGGAGAGGGGAGAGGAGGGATGGAGGACAGAGTGGAGAGTGGAGAAGATAGGGACAGAGTGGAGTGGAGAGGAGGGTTGGACGGACAGAGTGGAGAGGGGAGATAGATAGGGGACAGAGTGGAGAGTGGGAGGGGAGAGGAGGGATGAGGGACAGAGTGGAGAGGGGAGAGAGATAGGGGAGGGGTGGAGAGGGGAGAGAGATAGGGGGCAGAGTGGAGAGGGGAGAGGAGGGATGGAGGACAGAGTGGAGACGAGGGAGAGAGATTAGGGGACAGAGTGGAGGAGAGAGAGATAGGGGACAGAGTAGAGGTGGGAGAAGAGATAGGTAGAGTGGAGAGGGGAGGAGAGGATAGGGGAACAGAGTGGAGAGGGTTGAGAGATAGGGGACAGAGTGGAGAGGGGAGAAGAGGGAATGGGAGGCAGAGTGGAGAGAGAGATAGGGGACAGAGTGGAGAGTGGAGAGAGAGATAGGGGACAGAGTAGAGAGGACAGAGAGATAGAGGACAGAGTGGAGAGGGGAGAGAGATAGGGGACAGAGTGGAGAGGGGAGAGGAGGGGTGGAGGACAGTGTAGGATTGCTGTTTACTATAGCTTTCTATCTCTACAGTGAGTTAAGAGAAGAGTCTGATAGGATCCACATGACTTGGTGTACTAAGCTCTGGAGATTGAAGACATGGCTAACACTACGGTCGGTCTGGCTAGCTAGCTTTGACGTCGGGCTGCATTGGCCACTGATAAATTCACCACCATACGTTGTTCTCTCTCTCTTTTACTTATTTTTCCTAGGACCCATACACACAGAGAAAGAGACAAGCAGTGTKTGTGTGTGTGAGTGTCTGAGTGTGTGTGTGAGTGTGTGAGTGAGTGAGTGAGTGAGTGAGTGAGTGAGAGAGAGTGTGAAAGAGAGAATGCGAGAGAGAGCAGTCTCCTCCAGTAAGTAAGGAAGTCCATTAACACACATGTAAATGAGCCTCAGTAATTTACCCCGTACCGCGCTTCTGCACAAATTACTGATTGTGTACAGCACGCAGATTGCAGATGGCAATTAAGGAGGATCCGAGTGTGTGTGTGTGTGTGTGTGTGTGTGTGTGGGTGCGTGTGTGCTTTGCCTGTTTCCTATGCAGGAGAGAGGAGAGATAATAAAGGAATCTTTTGGGTGCAATATATATATATATGCCATGCACATGCTCCTTACTATGACACTGTACCATGCACACACACACCTTCATCTTTAACTCTCTCACTAATAGCCCTGCTTTCTCTCTTTCTATCACCCTTTCTTCATGTCTCATGTCTTCATGTCTCCCTCTCCCTCTCTCTCTTTCCCTCTGAGTAATCTAAAGTCCTAAAACTCATTTGACCTTGCACTGAACACTTTTAGCCAATCACAACGCAGATTCTGGTGACAATCCCCAAATCCTCATCTAGCCAATGGGAAAGCGGAAGCATCAGAAGCTCTGAAGTGTCCTCCTGTCTCTCGGCGCCCTCTCTTTTCTCCCTCCTCCCCTCCTCTCTCTTCTCTCTCCTCCCCTCCTCTCTCTTCTCCCTCCTCCCATCCTCTCTCTTCTCCCTCCTCCCTATCTCTCCTCCCCTCTCCACTCTGTCCCCTATCCTATCTCTCTCCCTCTCCTCTGCCACTCTCGTTACCCTATATCTTCTCTACTCTGTCCCCTATCTCTCTCTCCTCTCCACTCTGTCCCCTATCTCCTTCTCTCCCCTCTGCCACTCTGTCCCCTCTCTTCTCCTCTCCACTCAGTCCCCATATCTCTCTCTCCTCTCCTCTCCACTCTGTCCCCATCTCCCTCTCCTCTTCCACTCGTCCCCCTATCTCCCTTCCTCTCCTCTCCACTCTGTCCCCTTCTCTCTCTCCTCTCCACTCCACCTCTGCCCCTATCTCTCTTCTCCTCCTCCACTCTGTCCCCATTATCTTCCCTCTCCTCTGCCACTCGTGTCCCATATCTCTCTCTCCTCTCCACTCTGTCCTATTACTCCCCTCTCCTCCCACCTCTGTCCCCTATCTCCCTGTTCCTCTTCCACTCTGTCCCCTATCTCTCTCTTCCTCGTCCACTCTGTCCCCTATCTCCCTCTCCTTCTCCACTCTGTAACCCATTATTCTCTTTCTCCTCTACACTCTTTCACATATCTCCCCTCTCCTCTCCACATCTGTCCCCATATCTCTCTCTCCTCTCCACTCTGTCCCCTATCTACCCTCTCCTCTCCACTCTGTCCCCTATCTCCCTTTCCTCCTCCCCTCTGTTCCCCTATTCTCTCTCTCCTCTCCTCTCTCCACTCCACCTGTCCCCTATCTCTCTCTCCTTCCACTCTGCCCCTATCTCCCTCTCCTCTCCACTCTGTGCTACCATTATCTCTCCTCTCCTCTCCCACCTGGTCCCCTATCTTCCCTCTCTCCCTCTCCACTCTTTCCCCTAATCTCCCTTCTCCTCTCCACTCTGTCCCATAGTCTCTTCTCCTCTCCACCTCTGTCCCCTATCTCCCTCTCCTCTCCCACTCCTGTCCTCCTATTCTCTCTCTCTCTCTCTCCTCTCCACTGCTCTGTTTTCCTCTCCATCCCTCTACCCTTCTCATTCCTCTCTCCCCCTTTCTCTCTCTCTTCCACTCTTGTCCTATCTCCCTCTCCTTCTCCACTCGTCCCCTTATATCTCCTCCCTCTCCACTCTGTCCGCCTATCTCTCTCTCCTCTCCTCTCCACTGCTCGTTTTCCTCTCCATCCTCTCTACCATCTCCCATTCCTCTCCCCCTTCTCATATGCCTCTCTCCTTTCTTTCCAATTCTCCAGCTCTTCTCCCCTTCTCCCCTTCTTCTCTCCTCTCTCCATCCTCCTGGAAGGTGTAATCAGTGGCCTAGAACAAAGGAATGGTCTGAACTTTTTAACTACAGGCTCGTTTTTCTCTATTCGACGCCCTCCATGCAATAATTAACTCCCTGGAATTTAAAATAATAAAACATACAACCACCACCACCACACAGTGGTTACTAAGCAGACAGTTCAACACCAGCTGAGAGATTGTTGTATTTGTGTGTAGTGTGATGTGTGCAATTTCTGGTTCTTTGTGATTACGTCAAGTTAAACTTTCTTAGCAGATACGACAACATGGACAACAACAAGTAGCTGTAGATGACTATTGTAATGAAAAGGTGGAGGGTGGGGTAATGGGACAGGAACAATCGGCGATCCACGTTCTGGGTGTTGGGCAGAAATCTCTAGCGTCCTGAGAAACAAAGTTAAAGGGAACAGGAGGGAGTGCGACAGAGACGTAAACAAAGCAAACACACAGGTATACATGTCGATCAGGTTTGTAAAAATACAAGAATTGATTGGTTTAATTTAAATAATAGTTTGATTAGACATGCAAATAATGAATGGCGCGACATAAAAGAAAAGAAAGGAGACCTGTCTGTAATTCTTTAACGTTAGAGGGTTGAATGAGGTTGGTAAGGAATGAGAGGAGGTCTTCCAGAGATGAAAAAGGAGGGGGGGTATGGGGAAATGAGCTGTCAAGATTTTGGGGAAATCGACGTCACTTAATGCAGAATTTCGTCTGGAGGGAGAGGAGAGAAAAGTTAGAGGGAGAGAGAGGAAGAGCAGAAAATCAAGAGACAGGAGTGTCTTGCAGGCTAGTTCTTCATTCATTGTCTCTCCGACAGCGAGCCAGTTCTCAGGAATGGGGGGCTTGAATTCTGCTCAAAGCTGTTCGTCGTCTCTCCTCCGTTTTCTCAGAACATGCGCACAGAACCCCTGGGAGATCAAAAGCAGAAGTAAGGGAAAGAGGGGAGGGGTCAGGGTCAGGGGTAAGCAGGATGAAAAGGCAAAACACAATGTTACTTAATTTTCAATAACACGGCCTGGTTTAGTTGAGGTTTGGAACACGTCTCCTCTCACCACTCAAGACAAAGTTCTGAGAGGCTAGTTTGTCATGGCTTTATAAACCAGTTTAATTTAGCCCTTAACCCCCCCTACTCTATCTTTTAACGTTGTTGACTGCCTATGGCGGACTTTGTAAGGTGTTAGCAGATATGGTGATCGACCAACCTGCTGAAGTTTTGTAATGGCTCCGAAGACACTTTCTGCCAATTACATACACACATTGAAACCTCCAATAGGCAAAAACACTATCCTAGAAACCAATATACCGAATTCCAAACCAACCCTAACCGTTGTTTGACCAGGGAGATAGGGTTATTAAGGCCCAGTAAGAAACTGGCAAACTGAATAGTCAAAGTTCAGTAAATAAAAAGTATTTTACTATCATAAATTAAACACATTTACAGCAATTCAAGAGCCTTTAAAGATTATTGTATCAAGCATGCAGACTCCTTTCCAACTCACGAGAGAGAAAATGTAACAAAACATTTACATGATTGGTAATTTTACTTGCAATACAAGACAGTGTGAACTGTACTTTACATGTGCTGCGTTAGTGCCATCACGGAAGGTATTCATACCCCTGTCGACTTATTTCTTTAATTTGTTGGTTTGTGTTACAGCCCTGAATTCAATTAATTGCATGGTAAACCTAGATTTTTTTACACCCATCTACACACAACCCCAAATAATGACAAAGTGAAATAAAATCCATTTCCATTTCTTTAATTTTTCCAAATTCTTAATCGCTCTGTCAACATATTAGTTGTTGAATCATTGCTAGACAACACCAATTTTTCAGGATTTTGCCTATAGAATTTCTCAAGTTAGATTTCAGTCAAAAACTCGTAACTTGGACGGTTCACTTGTCTTATTGGTTACAGGCACTCCAGTGTAATTGTGCCGTGTTTGGTTATTTGTCTTGCTAAAAAGGTGGGAAGAATCTCCCAGTGTAGCTGACCCAGAGTTGGAAACCAATGAAGGAAGGCAGCAGTTAGAGAGTGCCGAAAACAAATGGAGTGTGAAGACTCGCTTTTTTAGATAGGGGAAATAAGGACAGAGTTGACGGAGAGATAGCTGAGTACCAAGGATGGTTTGGTCCATCTAGAGGAGAGAGAGAATTTTGCAGAGAGGCTATTGGACTCCATATTGCGACACGGCATGTTCTTTTATCCTCAGGAAAACAGTCCCAAGTCCGTAGATAGACGAGAGAAGATGAATACGGGAAGAAACAGCAGTGATGAAGAGCCCACCCCAAGAAGATAGAGGAACAGATGACTAGCGAGAGCCACCAAGCGTTGAAGAGGAGAATTAGGAGAGACAGAAGTAGATATGGAGGAGGAATGCGAAGAGAGCTGCGAAAGGTAGATGTGTAGTAGACAATTGGAGTTTGCCTTACGAAAGCATTGACATTAGTTTTTTTATTCTAGAGACCCATAATAGCCACATTCCTTATACTCGCTACTAGCTTATTCCAACGAGTTATATGAGTTGCGAATATATTTAGCGATTTCACAATGGATCTTCTCGCTTTCCCAAACAATGCATGTTTGTGAGATAACCCTAGCTCTATGATGTATTGAAGACATATTTCGCTTGTAACAGGCTTTCCTCTTACTTCACTACCGGTTCCTGTCAATTGAAGTCTGGGCCTGATGTAGCGTAGCTTTGACGCCGCTGCGTTGGCCTGATTGTGAACCCACAAACTACAATTGTTGTTATTCCATCCATGATTACATATCATGTCCAACCCTATACGCCTGTTCCTCTCTTCTCTCATCTAATGACTCTCAGAGTTTATAACTTTCTGCTCCATACGTACTCCATTTTACCACCTACAGAAAGAAAGAAGACCAATGCACCAAATGTGTGTGTCAGCTCATGTTGAAAATCCTGTGCTAGTGAGTCGAAAGTTTTGCCTGTGTGTACTCTGCTGCTTATGTCGAGATAGTTAGATGTGAGTGTATAGGAGGAACACCGTATCTTTGTATGACTGGTGTATTTAAACATAATTCAAAAAGTTAATTTAATAAACGTGTGCGAACCTGAGTGAGTGAGAAGAAGTGTGAAAGAGAGACTTTCAAAACGGGCGAAATTGAGCGAGAGAAAAGCCAAGTCTACGCTTTTTCCACTGGTATTATGTAAGGAAAACGTTTACCACATTATCATGCAACCTCGAATTAAACTGTGCCGCCGCTCTCAGTAATTTACCCCGTACCGCGCTTCTGCACAAATTACTGATTGTGTATGACAGCAGCGCACATTGTTCCGGAGGGATATGTTGAGAGCACTTCACGACAGGATCTAGTCCTTTGGTTTAGTGTTGTGAGTATGCGTGTTGTGAAGGTGTGTGCGATGTGTCTGGCGTTGTGGTTTTCCGGGTGAAAGTCTGCTTTGCCTGTTTCCTATGCAGCGAGAGAGGGAGAGATATAGTAAAGCGGACCTATTACCTTTAGGGATAATTGTATCCCAGATGTATAGGAGTAAGTATTATCGCCAGTTTGCATGCCATAGCCTCCAACTTACTATGATCACCCATGTACTCATGCATCACCAACACCTTATACAATCTCAAATCTCTTTCTATTTGCCTCCACCTTTTGAACAATAGCACGCGTGGCTTTCTCCACTTGCACTACTGTCTATCACCCTTTATTTCTATCATGTTGTCCTCCTTATGTCCTTCAAGCGATCCTTCTTCCTCTCCCAAATCTCTCTCACTTTCCCTCTGAACATTTAGGCTTTTCCCAATTACAGAATCTAAAGAGAGTGGAAGTTACACTCGAAAATCGTCATTTGACCTGTGCACTGAACCCACTTTTTTTATCCACAAATCACAACGGCAATTCCTATGTGATAGTCATCAAGCCCCAACGAAAATCCGGTCGTAATTCCCGCCTTCACGTCTGGTCTAGAGCGCACCGGAAGCAATAGCGGAGGACGAAAGCCAGGAAGAACGACAAGTCACGTAATGGGCTCTAAGTGTCCCTCCTGTTCTCCTCCGGCGCCCTTCTCTTTTCTCCCTCCTCACCTCCTCGTCGGCTCTCTCTCTCTCCCCGTGGACCTCGTCATCAGCTCCAGATTGATTCTTCTGTACACTCTGTGTTATATTCCCAATCCTCTACCTCTTCTCCCTCCTCCGCCATACAAACCTAATACTCCTTCTACTCATCCCTGATAAACAGCACCCAAGAAACCAACGACCTTACAGTGTCCTCTTGCCTCCTACTCTCACTCCACTCTCGTCGGTCCCGCTCCTCCTCTCTTCTCCCTCCTCCCGGAGATACAAATAAACAGACACCTGCTCTCTTCTCCCTCTCCCGCCTCA
>NC_036845.1:11574548-11576863 GCF_002910315.2 Salvelinus sp. IW2-2015
ATCTCTTCCTCTCTCCTCCCCTCGCTCTCCCCTCCTCTCTCTTCTTGCCTTGTTTTCCTTGGTTCTGTTATGCAAGACAGACAGAAGTGGAGCAGGCTTCAAAGTGAATGGCAAAGCAGCCTTTTCCCCAGCTCACTTTGCTGTTCACGCATGTCATTCCATCTGTCCCCCAATCCCTCCCTGTCTCCTTCCACCTCTCACTCTACCCCTGTCTCTGTTTTTCTCGCACTCGTCCTCTCTTTCCCCCTTTCTCATCCTCAATCTCCGTTCTCCCCCATTTCACCTTTCTCTCTATTACTCTGCATACCTTATCTTCCAACACCCCCCTCTCTCTTCCCCCTCTCTCTCCCATCTCTTTCTCTCTCCCTCTCGCTCTTTCCCCGTGTAAGTCCAATGCATCATTCTCAACACAATCATTTCGTAAGGGAACAGAAGGGGTCTTCTGACAACTTCCACTAATCCTAACCCTCTATCCTAACCATCTTCCCCTTCCTCCTTCCCTCTCCCCAGACATATGGTTGGCAATAAGGCCCTTCTAACCACACACCTGAAGCTGTCTACTTATGAGCCATTTCCTTCTGGAGAGTGGGTGTGTCACAGGAGGCTGATGAGGGGAGGACGGCTCATAACAATGGCCAGAAGGTGCAAATGGAATGGCATCAGCCACGTAGAACCATCTGTTTGATACCATTCCACCTATTCCACTCGTCATTACCACGAGCCCGTCCTCCCCAATTAAGGTGCTACCAACCTCCTGTGGTGTGTGTGTGAGGAGCGACAGGGTCTTTCAGATGCTCTTTACTCTGACAGGTTCACCCAGGGCTCATTTCCCTGTCCCCATCACCCCATCACTCACTCACTCTCTCTCTCCCAATGGTGAGCAAGGGACAGGCTTCATTCAGAAGAGCGAGAGAGAGAACACAAGACAGAGAAAGACAAGGGTGAAAACAGGAGCATCTCAAGAGAGAGAATTTTTWAAAAAGCTAGAGAAGTCTGATGAAGTGTTTCACTTTTCCTAGCTTAGCCGAGCGTTATCAATCCGCCAGTAAACATAGTTGCTTCTCTGACAGTGTCAATGAACCAGGGCTTTGGTAAGTGGGACCATTACCAATCACATCCCTATAAAGATCTGCCTCCATTTAGTGGGAATAATGGAATGAATAGAAAACCCTGTACTAAACAAGCCTTTGTTTAGGCTTTAACAAACAACATAGTCTATCTAACTGGGTTAACATATACATATACCATATTGCTGCTTTTGATGGAGTGTAGTTTAACCAAGTTCTACCCTAAAAAGCACCATGAATACATAATAATGGCCTTTTTAAAAGACAATGCTGAAATTGATGCACACACATGCTTTTATTACTTCTTATTGTTGCTGCATTGTTGAGGAGGAGCCTGCAAGTAAGCATTTCATTGGACCGTGTGAATCCTGTACATATGACTAATAAAACTTTATATCCCTCCCTCCCCTCCCTCTCCCCCTTTATTATACTCCCTCCCTCCCTTATATATCCCTCCCTCTCTCTCCCCTTATATATCCCTCCCTCCCTCCCTCCATCCCCTCCTCTCTTTATCCCCCCTCCCTCTCCCCTTTATATCTCCATCGCTCCCTTCTCTCCCCCTCTTCTCACGCCTCTCTCTTCTCATCCCTCCCTCCCTCCTTATCATCTCCCTCCATCCTGTTCAGGTCTGTGTAGCATGCTGTTAGCTACTCGTTAATCATTTGCCTCTACTATGGGCTCCACGCTCAGTGATTAAGACAATGTTCACACGCTTAAACAGTTAGCTTTGTTTCGCAGCAAACACCCAGTTGCCGTGCATTTACTGTGGTGACTTACTACACGGGTCTTCTTAGTGGGAACGGAACGGTACAGTACAGAGTGATGGAGGCAGAAATCTCCAGAAATGTTTTCTAAACCCCATATGGGACCTGGGCAATTCAATTTCAATTCATCATGTGAAGAGGTTAATCGAACGAGAGAAAATCAATCAAAAGGTTACATTTACGTTAAGGAGGATTTCTCAATGCATAAAATTCATTAATTCGATCTGTACTGAATTGATGGACGTTGAAATGAAATTGACCCAACCCTTCCACCAATATGGCTTTTCACTCCTGAGGACAAGCTGCACTTGAATCACAAACTACGGCTGTCTGGTGGCAATGACATTTCGTCAGCAGGTGATTGTCAAGCAAATAACTGTCGGGTCTCCACTGTAATTTGCCGTTAATTAAACACATTTTTAGCAATTCTCCTGGCTTCCACACCAAGGACACCTGATGCAGAACCTTTGCGAAACATCTACAT
>NC_036845.1:11577431-11596684 GCF_002910315.2 Salvelinus sp. IW2-2015
GAAACAGGCCACCACGACACCACACACACATACAACACACACACACACACACACACACAAACCACACAACACACAACACAGCACACAACACACGACACAACACACACACACACACACACCACCACACACGACACACAGCACCACACACAACACCACACACAACAAACCACACCACACCACCACAACCCGATCACAGCGTGGTGTGGCCTTACCCTAACGACCTCCTCTCGTGTGGCGTGTCCCTTAACGTACAAAAAGCCATCAGTGTGCGCGTCCATTGAAGCACCGCGCCAGTGGCTCATCGTACTCTAGTCCCCGTGCCGGTGTGATAGCAGCTCCCCACTCAGTTCGTACATGCACATCGATTGTGAACTGCCGATAATCCGAAAGATCTGTTCGATTTCCACCATTATGATATGTCGGACACCATCCCTGCCTACACAACTTCCCTGACTCCCCTCCCTTTCCCCACCACTCCTTTATACCTCAATATACACCTTCATCCACTTTACATTTTAAAAAGTCTAATAAATCCATGTAATATAGCCTACAGCTTAACAATAAATCCATTATTTATTTTAGACAGGTCTAAAGAAGCATGATATGAAGAAAATGTAGTCTATTTCAGAAGAACAGAATAGCATACTGTGAGTTGTCCATATGTTAGGTCCTGATCTAGCTATAACATATGGCTGTGGGCTACACTAGTTAATTTAGCAGAAAACATTTACTTATAATTCCCAGGCATTATGTTATACTATTTTATAGTATGAAGAATACAATTGAACAAAGCTGAATAAAATACAAAGGATATTTTCTGCAAACAATTTGAGGGAGTGCGCACATGCGGCTATTCTGTGTTGAGCAATTAAGAAAGAAACTGGTGCTCCTATATGCTTAATTTAGAGTTATGAATGCAACTTTAGTTGTTCTACAAAAGTTGGGCTATAAGTTTTGATTTTTAATACACTGTAAGGCTGCATGATGCAACTAATGATGATTTGAAAAAAGTCGCTTGAAAGGCATGAGCTCTGCTGGGTTTTATTGCGCAGGGTGTACACACTTCATCAGTCTCTCATTCACAATTTAACAAGCACTTGATAATGCCTCGAATTTCACGGTGGCATCCCCTTCGTATGGCCGTAATGCACCCTAAAAAATGTATTTTGCAGCCAGTGGCCATTGTGCCCTTGGCCTGGAGTGCTGCGTTGTGCACTTCTCCCTGAGTGCTGCGCGCTCCCAGAGCACCTCTCACTCACATGGCTCTCCATCACGTGATTGGGTCATTTTCACAGGCTACAAGTGAAGACAGACACATCGGGGACGCAACTGCACACATCTTTTTCCAATTCCGAGGTGCATATTGAAAATATTGGAAGAACTGTCCACATTTACTTTTCGTCAGCCAACAAGATGAGTAGGCCTAACAAACAGCAAAAGCACTAACCTATGTCAATCTACTATCCCCCATAGATAGTACAAAAGTTGACATATTCTATTCTGTGTGAGAAATAAATATTCCAAATTAATTTGGGACAGTTGTGGGATGTGATAGATCCCAAATTAATACAACCACTAGCATCAAAAAAAWWTTTTTATGCAATGTGGGTGACGCAGCAGATCAGAATGTTTAGCTTAAAATGTTGATAAACATTTGGCCACTTTAGTTGTGATACAAACCTTATCAAAACATATAGGCCTATGGGCTAGGTGTCACGTTTGTTGTATGGAGGAAGAGAGGAGGACCAAGGCGCAGCGTGATACGAATACATTCTTCTATTTATTAATAACGAAACGAAGAACACTTAAACAAACTAATCAAAACAACAAAACGAACGTGAAGCTATATATATAAAGTGCAGACACAAGCAACAAATACATAGACAATAACCCACGAAATACCCAACGGAATATGGCTGCCTAAATATGGTTCCCAATCAGAGACAACGATAAACAGCTGCCTCTAATCGAGAACCAAACTAGGCAACCATAGACATACAAACACCTAGACTAGTAAACACCCCATAAACATACAAAACCCCTAGACAAGTCAAAACATATACATCCCCCATGTCACACCCTGACCTAACCAAAATAATAAAGAAAACAAAGATAACTAAGGTCAGAGCGTGACACTAGGCTACATGAGGTGTGTGACTATGATTAGAAAAAGTTGCAAAAAAAGGCATTGTTTCTTATGCTGGGCATCATTCACAAGTGATAGGCTAATATTGTCACCCATCAGACTATTCTTTATTTAATCTTATCATTACATATACTAAATCATGTATGTGTGACATTTGTTATGATTTAGAAGGGACCATTATCTTGCACCTGTCTCGAACAAGGGGCAGTGGGAAAAAATACATGTCATCTATGCACTTAAATAGCGAATGGAGGACACTTTTCCCATGGTTCATTTTCATGCCAGCCAGGTAGGTTATACTCTTGTTGTAAAGATAAGCAATGTGCTTACTATTAGGAAAGTTGATAAATATAGTAGGCTTAGCTTATATAAAGCTGATGTGATCATCCTATTTTTAGTAGAGGCCACCACTCTGTTTTCTCGCGCAATTGCATAGAAATAGAAATGTTGAGCAACATGAGCTCATGGGCTCTCATGAAGTGTTTGATTAGATTTTTGATTAGATTTGCATTGACGTCAGAGTGATTTAAGGGCCGATGGAGTGCTGAGTACCAGGCAGTTAACAAGTTTGGTAGGCTACTATTGACCATCAGCAGCATCAGAGCTTGGAGAAGCCTATTTACCGTGACTAAACTGTCAAGTGGAATTTTAATGCCTTCATGACTGGTGATCGCTGGTGTGGTGATAATACGGTCACCCCAACAGCCCTAATCACAACCCTTCTCCTTTACAATGGAGCCCTCCATGCATTGTGAGACAAACCTCCTAACAAACAGCATGTATTAGCCAGACACAGCCAATTGTGAAATTGCATTCTAACCTTAACGCCCTGGAGTCAGAGATATAGATACATGCAGTTAGTTAATTAAAAACCACAATACCCTGATGAATTACATAGCATTAGAGAAGCACTGTGACTAGAGCAGGGACCATCAACTAGATTTAGCCGCGGGCTAATTTTTTCTTGAGCGGATGGTCGGGCGGCAGGAACATAATTACAAATCATTTGTAGACTGTAAATTGACTGCAAGAAGCCCAAACAGATATAATGTTTGACTAAAACATAATCATTTCAAACCTTGCTTACATTTGTATATGATCACCTATCTCTCTATTATGAGTGGGAATACTTGGGAACAGATTTCCATAATTAAAATCACTTGGAGATTATTTCCAGTCTTTTTATGTCCAACAATAAAAAAGAAAAGAAAACATCTTTGCTCAGAAAACTTGGGGGGCCAAATAAAACCACATGCGGGCCTAATTAGTTGGACATAAAATGTCGGGGAACCCTGAAATAGAGAGTTCATATCTCTCTCTCTCTCTCTCTCTCTCTCTCTCTCTCTCTCTCTCTCTCTCTCTCTCTCTCTCTCTCTCTCTCTCTCTCTCTCTCTCTCTCTCTCTCTCTCTCTCTCTCTCTCTCTCTCTCTCTCTCTCTGCTATGACCATAGTGTGATAGTGAATACAGTGAATTCTCTCATGTTCTCCCTCTGACAGATGCAACAAACACATGCATGCACACACATACACACACAAATAGACTCACACTCCCTTCTCAAGTCAAGCGTGTACAAAGGACAACATAAACTAGAGTGGATGAAAGTAGTGCCTGAGCTGAAAACATACAAATGGCGAGGCAGAGAGAGAGAAAGAGTAATTTAGCGTGTGACTCGAACCCTGACCTTCAGCAGCCTTCAGCCAACAAGCTCTCACAGTCTCACTGGAGAATCTGACGTTTGTCCATTATTAACGTCAAATTTCGGAAGGTTAACTTTAGGCATTAATGCCGAAGAGTTAAAGCTGCAATATGTAACTTTTTGGGCAAGTCTAAGAAGCAGTAGATCTGTTCTATGTGCGCTATTTCTGTGCTTCCCGTTCTCAAGTTTCATTTTTGCGTCTTTTACTTTCGGTTTACTACACCAGCTTCAAACAGCTGAAAATATACAATATTTTGGGTCATGAAAAAAAGTGCATATTTAAGGTAAGGGATAGGGTTTACATGTATTTCTTTTTTTAAACAAGTGCCTAGCCGGAGCTCGCGGCTTACGCCTATCCACCATCCCCGTCCACAATGCCCTAGCAAAAGCCTACTTGATGGTAATAGCGCACACCGTTGCCCATAATGACCGGTTTTGAAGTAATCTCCTGATGTTCTGCTTACCTGGACGGACGTCAAATTTCACAGTGGTTCTTGAGAAACCTGGCTGCCTCAGCAGCTTGCCAATTTCAGCTATCACGGAAACATGGCATGTCAGGTGTCACAGAAAGGTATGTGTGTGTGTGTTTGTGTGTGTGTGCGTGCGTTTGAAACCATAAAGCAAATGTGGGTAGAAGGCTGAGAGAGACGGCAGGAAAGATATTTTTTTTTTAACAGTGTGAATTGTAAAGGCATCAGCATGCTTCAGTTCGGCTGACGGCTTGCCGAAGTCGGCTAGGAGAACCGAACGAGTGTGATCCTATACTCCCTTAAAAGACCTTTGCTTGTAAAATGAGGAAAAAAAGTGAAATGAAAAAATCTGCATGAAAACAAGTCGCCCCTTTAATGAATAATCCCTACTGTTGACCAATCACCGACGAAGGGGCGGAGATTTCGGCTCCAAATTTCGGCTTGCCTTCAGAATTTTTTTTGTGTACACGAACAGCCCCCCAAAAACTCACCGAAGTCCAAAGCTAACAAATACGTTGTCATAATATACTGTATGCTCTTCTGAACGGTTTCGGCTGGGAAGCACATGGACACCTTAAGGGTAGAGGGCTTATAGAGGTATAGCAGGGGGCCAGTCATTTCATATCTCCTTCATACCACACAATCATCATAGCTCTGCTCTGCATACCTTGTATTGTACGATAGTAGCATCATCACACTGAATAGTCCTACTGAACATCACGGCACATTCAGTCTCCACACAGCAGTTGTGTTGTTGAACACAACACTTTTGTTCTATAGATGTGCTCTCCTCCTACTGGGGGGGGAATGACACTGCAGCACAGTGGGAGACTGTTGGTTACATCACACTGATGCCCCTGGAGCTCGGATAGACAGAGAGCAGGGAGAGCACGGGAGGGAGGGAGGGAGAGAACGAGAGAGTGGGGGGATGGGTGGGGGCTGTGCTGAGGGAATCCATACTGTAGCAGATCAAAGCTCTAGTGTTTTAAGCTGGAGTATGTGTCAGTGTGTGTGTGTGTCAGGGAGGTGTGTGTGTCAACCTCCCTCTATGCTTGTCACAAATCCACCAGTAAAGCACCATGGAAACCAGGGTAGTCAGCAAACTCTGATTGTCAGTATATTTCTGATGAATGCCAAAGTGTGTATCATCAAAGTGTGTGTGTTTGTATGTGTGAAAAATGTATGACTGTGCTTCCAGATACAGGCTTCTTGACTGCTATCCTGTGTTGATGGAGCCTGGCCTGTGAAATAATGGAGTCTAATTCCTTTCCACTAGAGTGCTCCCATCTGCTGGATTTGGGTGCCAGTACAGTAAAACCCTCTATCAGTGACAATTATCCCATGCTTAGAGAGGACTGCACCGTAAGCGTGTGTGTGACCCACTCACTCCCACTGCTAATGATGCAAAGAATGTGTGTGTGTGTGGGTGTCGCTCCGGGTGGACTGCTGCGTAAGCCAGTGTGAATCTCTCACTCCCCTCCTCTGGGACAGTGAATCCAGGACATATCGCCCTGAGGGAACATCACAAAAGGTGTGTGACAGTGTGTGTCCCACTCCCTCCCCAATGAATTGTCTCCAAGGATGACGGATGCTGCACCGAGACGTCACAGCATGAATCACTCCCCGGATTCCTTGAATGGAGGGGTGGACTGCATCAACTCAGCCCCGGGGGAAGAGGAGGGGGACAGTATATCTGCTGCTGGAGGTACAGTAGTGGTCAGGGAAAAGGTGGTGTTTTGGAGAAAGAGGGTACACTAATGGAAAACTGTAATTTATACTGTCATTTTAGGTATTACCTACAGCATAATGTAAATAATGGTGCATTGTGGGAAAATGTCTGTATTTCCAATGGTACTGTAATTCCAACCCCACAGAATACAGTACTGTATCGTATCTTTGGTGTGCCAAAACACTTTTTGACTACTAGTGGGCGCATGGCATTGTTGTTTATGGCTCATTAACATATTTTGAGGCATTTCCTTTTAAGAGGCTATATTTGTTGAGCCTGTGAGTGAGAATGCTGTACCAATTTAACTCCTACAGTATGTGGTTATAGTGCTCCATGAAGTTTTAAATGTACAGAGGACAGATTGGAGTGGCAGCAAGTCTAAAACCTTAAACGGTTGAGCATTTTGACATGTCCTTTTGGTCCGTTTTGCCCTGTAGTCACTGCCAGTTTGGAAGCCTTTGTTAAGGCCTCTAGAAGTGCAAGTGATATAAAACACCAATTATTCATTAACATGCTGTAATGTGTGAACACTATCTAGCAGCCAACTTGCTTTGATACCGTATTGATATTAGTGTAGGTGTACTGTATTATGAAATACAGAATTTTACCCGCCACCGAGCTACCTGTAAGATAGTGTAAAATTCACGGCAAACCCTTTACAGTGCATAATACAGCTGGTAATGTAGAGTACAATCACAACTCCATTAACTGTAAGGTGGTTTTGCCAAGTCATCTCCCATACAATATAACACCGCTTCCAGCTTTACAGGTGTGTGTGTGTACCTATCTATAATGAGTATGTCAGTGTGTTTTTAAAGCTATATAGTGGCTAGGTTAGAGCTACGTTGGCCAGCAGGTTGGCCGAGTAGATAAAGTGGGCAGTGTTTCCTGGCAGCTCTCTCTCTCTCTCTCTCTCTCTCTCTCTCTCTCTCTCTCTCTCTCTCTCTCTCTCTCTCTCTCTCTCTCTCTCTCTTCTCTTCGCTCTCTCCTCTTCTCTCTCTCTCTCTCTCTCTCTCTCTTCTCTCTCTCTCTCTCTCTTCTCTCTTCTCTCTCTCTCTCCTCTCTCTCTCTCTCTCTCTCAACAAATGTGCCTCTGTAATGAGCAAGCATACATAGCTTTCTCTTTTTTCTTTCACTTTCTTTTTGTTTCTCAAAAAAATTGTGTTGTGTGAAGACCAACAGCTTCACCAGCTTCCTCATCCAGCACAGCAAAAAGTCCATAGTTCCTTTTTGTTCCCCTCTGGCTCACTAAAACTGGTTAAATGAAAGTTGTCTAATTTAAAACTTGGCCATGTCTTCCATACTTCCATTCATGTGTTTGTTGGAAGAATCTGTTAAATCTACTTAGAGAAGATGAGTTTCCCAAATTGACATTACAGTAGAATGTCCAACATAGAAATGGGGTGATAATATACGGACCTCTTATTTTGTGTGTGTGTTTCGCACTGTTGTGTGGTCTGTCACGTGAGGTGTATCAAGTTATATGTAAGAGGAAGAGAGCAAGTGTTCTCCCATTGTGAGCCCTGACATGTTTTGTTTTGTGTTTCCACTGGAGTTGCTGCATATGTCAGACTGGGAGACAGTTGCTGTTGTACGGGCCAATTACCTTTAACGAGATAAGCAGGTCGAAAAACCGAAAAAGAGAGGAGGAGGGAGAGAGAGAGAGAGAGAGACGAGCAGGTGTCAGGTCTCCTCACTAAAATATGCAACAACAGCCCTAGCCCCCCAAGCCAGCCTAGAGCAGAATGCAAATAATCAATGTGCAGCCAACCTCTCACACCCACAACTCTCAAAACACTTTCAAATATTAATGACAATCTAACTCTGATTCAACAAAAAGTAAATCTTTTCCCCAGTTACGTCATTCCCCTCCAAAGAACCATAAGACCCTTCTATATTCTTAACATTGCTCATTTACATCAGAATTTATAAAAACAGATCATAGCAGATTCTCACACAGGATAACTCCACTACATGACTCATTGTTCTAAGGACTAGCTGAAGTTGCAGAGCTGGAACTGCAAGAACCACTTACTCTATACCATACGGCTCTTATGTGAAGGGTCTGGCTGCTCAGTTTGAAGCACAATTCAGCAGGAAGAGGCGAGACCGTATGGATCTGACATCACTCACAAAATAGAGCCCCAGCAGGGATTCTCCATGTAAACGCCGCCATAGCCACACTGTACTGTGTGCGTGGATCGGAGGGTTGGAACACTGGTTCTAGTTATCATCAACTCTACATATCTCTCATGAGAATTGTATAAGAGATGACGAGAGTAGAGGAAATAAATAAACATGTGAGATAAATGAAATGAAAGAGATGTGATCTGTTGGAGAGAGAGGTGGCAGCGGGATCTGGGGCACTCCGAAAAATATTATTTTCACTAATACCTTTCTATAAAGTCTGACTTGGTTGACCTGCCCCTGGAGTGAGATAAGTCTACTAATGGTTATAGTGACAGGATATTGATTTGCTAGCATGAGCCAGATGTTCCCTGAAATGTAGTGTGTGTGTGTTGTAGGATTTAATAGCCCTTTTGTATACTTGGTAGCATAACTATAAAAACGACCTATGGTTGCCCTCGGCTTACGTAAGTGAGTAAGAACACAACAACAGTAATCACATAAGATTTAAATGTTGTGTGAATGACATATTGTAATTGATGCTGTTTCTGTGCAGCGGTTCCAGTTGATTCTCCAGGTATTGAGTATATCAATCGAAAAACACCGTGTGACAGGAGAAGAGCTTTATTCATGGACCGTGCACTTGGGCGTGGTACACTGTCTGTCTGTGACAACACATCGGTGGCAGCTGTTGTGGCACTGGTTCCCTCTGCGTCTGTCTGCAACACAACACAGTGGACGCCTCTCCAAAACCACTTCAACTCGTCCATCACCTCCTTTCTCTTGCTCGTCTCTCTCCCCTCCTTTCTTTCGCTCTAAATCTCTTTTTAGCTGCCTTTTTAAAATAAACATTTAATGTTTCACGTGCTGTGTATATCTGTTTTTAACTCCTTTAAGCCGTTCACAAAGCTGAGCAAAAAACACAACCTGTGGTGTCACTCAAACCTCTCTCAATATGTTGCTTGTGCTTTCTTGCCATTCCTATGATATTGTCCACATAAAGGCCTGAGACCAACCGTATCTGTGTATTCTGTCAACAGAGAAGAACCTAGCGTGAATGAGTTCCAGTGCCCACACCCTTAGAGTTGTTTAACTGAATGCTCGGTTGTGGGTTGACCTGACCTGACTTCATGTCTCTCTCTATGAGGACTAATCATATCAGCCTGCAAGTTGTATGGACATTGATGAGTGTCCTGGTTGACTTGTTACACAGCCGCTAAATGCAACACGTTCACCTTCCTGTTGTCGCCCACTCGCTCCTTCCTCCAGACCCTTTCAACTCTTCCCAGGGTCCAGTCTGACCTGCCTGCATTAGCCTGGGGTTCACTTCTTCCAATGGGTTCACTCGCCCATACAATCCTTTCACCACTACTCAATAGCCCCTCTTCCTTTCTTTCTCCCTTGTTTCTTTCTTCTTCTCTCTCTTCTTTCTCCCTCCCTCTCCCTCCCCCCTCTCCTAGTCTCTTAGTCGTTTAGCAGTATGTCCACTGTTTTTGGTTGAGAGGCTGTTGTGTTGCATGTGTGTGTCGTGCGTGCTGCGTGTGGGTCCCATTTAGAGCTGATTGTGGTTGATGTGTTTCACTGCGCTGTTCTTGTCTCGCGCGTCGCGAGAGAGCGTCACTCTCCCACGGGGAAAGTCGCGGACGCACTGTAAGAACCTCCGCTGTTTGTTTTTCCTCTAGGCTTCCCACTGCTGGCATGCAGGCCCATACACCCATTGTCTGTTGGTTGGATCTGTGTTTCATGTATCTGAAGCTGTGTCACCTTGTTAGCGCTAAATGCTAACACTTTGATGTGTTGGGACCAGTGTTGTGTAGATAGTGTTAGTGGGCTAAATGCTTAAGTTTTTGATTGTTTAGACTGCTGATTGCTCTGCTGTACTGTAATGCTGTGCGAATGCAATACCACTTGATCAGAGAGAGGGAGAGTGTTCCACTGTTGTTAAGACCTGTTAATGTATACAGTTTACTACAAGTTATTTTAAATGAATGAGAGAGAGTGTCCACTGTGTTACTACAAGTTATTTTAAAATGAATGAAGAGAGAAGTAAAAACTACCAAACTAATTATAAACACCATGAAAACTTTGCCAAAGAAAGATAAAGCTCCAACATTTTTTACCCAGTCTCGCTCAATTTTCCTTAGTTTATCCTCTGGCAGAAAAACATACACATTTTGCAAATTTATTTGCTTCCTGTAAATAGAAAACATTTCAACCTTCCTAAATAAGAGATGACAAAGTATTGCTCTCTCTCGCCCTCGGCTCTTTTCTCCCTCCTCTCTCGTCTACTTTCTCATCCTCTGTCTCCTCTGTCTCTGTCTCTCTCTCATGTCTCGTCTGTCTGTTTCTTTTTCTCTCCTCATCTGTCTCATTCTCTGCTCCGCTTCTCCTCTCTGCTCTTCTCTCTCTCTCTCCTCTCCCTCTTATATCTCAACTTTAAATTTAAAGGTGTTCATTAGGCATGGGAAACAAATGTTTACATGCTTGCAAAGGCAAGTGAAATAATAATAAAACAAAAGTGACAGCCATCAAGAGTCTTACATAGCAAAGTTTTCCTTATTTGGGTCAGTCACAGGTCAGGTATTCTGCCACTGTTACTTCTGTTTAGGCCAAATAGCATTCTAGTTTGCTCGTTTGTTTGTTAATTTTTCCATTGTGTCAAGTAATTCATCTTTTGTTCTCATGATTTGGTTGGTCTAATTGTGTTGCTGGTCCTGGGGCTCTGTGGGGTCTGTTTGTGTTTGTAACAGAGCCCAGACCAGCTTGCTTAAGGGACTCTTCTCCAGTTTATCTCTCTGAAGGTGATGCTTTGCTTATGGAAGGTTTAGGAATCTGTCCTTATTTAGTGTTTGTAGCTTTAACGTCTCTTTTACTGGTTTTGAAAAATTACGGGTATCCCCACTCTCTCTCTCTGGCGAAATATTATGTTAACGAACAGCGGCGGAGGGCGTGCCACATGGCCTATCTAATAAGTGATCATCGGAGAATGTGAATGAAGCAACGAACAGCGAGCAAAAAGACACATTCATCCCTACACACACAATACACAAACACACACACACACACACATGACACATACACATTCAGCCCTTTACCCACTCACACAGCACAGCACAATACCGAGCATACCTTAATAAACCTTTACCCAGCTGCATGAATAATGCAAAGAATTGGTTTCCCGCCCCAATCCTCAGAAAGAAAGTCCCCTTTCTACTGCTTACCAACCAGCCAGCCAGCCAGCAGCCACCAGCCAGCAGCCAGGCAGCCGGGTAGGCTGCATTTCACTTTATCTCACTTGTGCTGCATCATCTTTACTCACTTGCTGCATTCATCTTAATCTCACTTGCTGCATTCATCTTATCTCCACTGTGTTGCAGAATACAATTAAAAGCATTTCAACCCGTACGCTCCAACAAGGCATTTCTTCGTCATTTCCACCAGCAGCCTCCTGGAACATCTCCATGTTTATTTGCTGTGCCATTTCCCCCCCCCCCCCCCCCCCCCCCATGTATGGAGGTTGAAATTAAGAATTTGTTTATGAGAGATAATGGAGGGTTTTAAGATAAGTCACGCGTGTAGTATGCCTCTGTTGTTCTTAGCGCGCCTAGTCTCAACCAGTTGGTTGAAACCTATATGTTTTTCTATTCTTGCTGATCAAAAGAGTAAAAAGTTAACTTTATGAAATTCCTTCTATTAACCAGACAGTATGATGTTTTTAGGCTATGTCCTAGCATAACGATCGTTAGAAATTGAGCTAGATGAGTCCAAATGAGTTATTTGAAATGTGAAACAAACAACACCCACAGTCAAATCAAAAGACCAAGACCGCTTCCAAACAGCCTAAGAAGAACCAAGACAAAATACACCCAGATTCCTTGATTCACAACCTCACTACTGTACACACCACACACACACCACCACCACACACACACACACACACACACACACCACACACACACACACAACACACACGACAGACAGAGAGAACCATGAGATATAGATGACTCATCGTCTGGGGCTGAGGTGTAGTGATGTCCACACCTGTACAGCCTTACGCTCTTTGCACTGCAGGGCACCGATTTTCCTGTTGTGTGTGTGTGTTGTGTGTGTGTGTGTTGTGGGGTGTGTGTGTGTTGTGTGTGTGTTGTGGGGTGTGTGTGTGTGTTGTGAGGTGTGTGTGTGTGTTAGAGTGTGTCCCACTCCCTTCCCATCGGAATGTCTTCAGGGATGACGGACACTCCTCCAGGGACGTCACAGCATGAATCATTCCCCATATTCCTTGAAAGGCAATGTGGACTGCACCAACTCAACCCTGGGGGGGCAGACAGTATATCTGCTGCTGCAGGTACAGTAGTGGTGGCAGTAGAGGTGGTGTTCTGGAGGCGGAGGGTATTATACAGCTAGTAATGTACAGTACAATCACAACTCCATTGACTGTAATGGAGGAGTAGCCAAGTATTCCCATATAGAAAATAACAGCAGTTCCAGATTGTGAGGTATAGTGGTTAGAACTGGGGCCAAGAGGTTTTCGGAATACTTGCCCTGACTAGGAAAACTGTGTGTGCTTGTATGTATGTGTGTACCTATGTACAATGAGTGTGTGAGAGTGTGTTTCTTTAAAGCTATATTGTGGGTAGGTTAGAGCTGCATTGGCCAGCAGCTTCGTAGAGGAGATAAAGCGGTCTGTGTTTCCCGGCATCTCTCTCTCTGTCTCTCTCTCGCTGCAGATTTATCCCTCTGCTTACGCCACCGCTTTTACTGCCCTCCTTCCTTCCCTCCTTCATTTATTCCTTCCATCCCTTTCTCTCTTCCTCCTGCCTCCATATTGGCTACCCACACTATCTCTCTCCCTTTCTCTCTCTCTATGACTCTTTTTATGCCTTTCTCTTTTGATTTCTCTCTCTCCCTCTCTCCTATTTTTCTTTATCTCTCTATCTCCACCCCCCTTGTACTCTCCCCTCTCACTTTCTCTCCTCCCTCTCTCCATCAGGGACGCCCTCAGTGCTGCCGGCTCCCCACAGTAAATCTGCCATATCGCTCCATAAAGCTGCTAGGGGCATGACTCGACAAATATTAAGAAAGAGGAGAATAAATAAATACAACTAAATAAAAGAGAAGCGCATCTGGAGGGAGTGGCTTCTTCATCCCTGCTCTGTGGAAGTGTGTGAGAAAAACAAAATGGAGTCAAGCTGTAAAATATTTATCTCAGTGTCTCTGAGCGTCCCTCTCTCTGCTGGGAGCCCTGTGGACAACACCATACACACATATACACGCACCCACACACCCGGGTTTACCCGGGTATGCTTGCATGTATGTCAGTCCATTAAAGGTAGTCTATTCGCCCTTGGTCAGACATGTTGGCTGAAAGCTGTGGTATATCAGACCATATACCATGGGTATGACAAAACATGTATTTTTACTGCTCTAATGACATTGGTACCTAGTTTATAACAACAATAAGGCACCTCRGGTGTTTTTGGTATATTGGCCATATGCCACACCACCTTGGGCCTTATTGCTTAAATAACCCACCTGTCTCCCTAACAACAACAAAACACCAAAGACAGGAGTGGCATTGTCTCTGCAAAGCACTCTGTAGAGCAACACACAGACACAGACACATTGTATCTGCCTGCCGTCCGATGCCTTTCACCCTGACAGACAAAGGGAAGCTGTTTAGCCATTCAGACAGCAGCAAGCACCATGTGGACATCTGACTGTGCCCAGAACTCAGGCAATATGCTGTCACACACACACACCTCGCCCACCGTGACCCCTGTCAACAAAGACAAACAGCGGTAGTGTAAGCCACCTCCTCTCCGTGTGGACGACCACGCTACACAACACTGGCACCATATGGAGATGTCATTGTTGAGGAAACAGAACCGGGACATTAGCATAAGCACCATTTGTAAACACCATTTGCATACACAGATTTTGTTGTTGTTACAGTGTCAGTGTTCTTCTTCCAGAGTTAAAACTGTCATCATCAATCTGTCTGAGAAAGGGAAGTTATAGACTGAGAGGATGTGTGAAGTCATCGCTTTCTCAGACGTGTAGCGATGCAGTTCTTGTTCTGGGTCTTTTTCTCTCTCTCTGGAGTACACACAGCCACAACTCTAGTATACAGCACCACAGAGGAGAGAAAGAGAGATTCAGAGATTATAGAGGAAAACACAGCAGGACCACAGATAGAGAGAGAAAAGGAGAGGTTTGGTGAAGCTCACAGTCCATAGCGTACTGAAACAAACCTGTTCAGATTAGTAGCCACATCACACACCTGACAGCAAATACAGGCACACACACGCACACACACAGCTCCTACAGATAATAAAAAGGTAATACAGCCCAAGCTCTTACCTAGCTGTAGCTCCATGTTGCTGATCTTGTTCTCAGAAGGATAAAGGATCTTTGGTGGCTTGTCAGTCAGAGGAGCTGGAATGAAGAAACACATAGTTCAGACATGTTAGATATTACACTCTAACACTAGAATACCATGCCATTGTCAACACCACCTTACTACTACAGAACCTTGCTTTGGTAAAGTCATAGGCCCTGTTCATAAGAGTATAGACTGAGGGAGGGAGAAGCAGGGATCGAGAGAGAGAGAGAGAAAGTTTGTGAGCTTCTCTGAAGTAGAAAACTCCTAAAGGTACATACAGTCCTCCAGCAGCACATGAAGTCAGCTTCCTCAAATACTCTGTTGTCTTAACTCTCCCTGACACTAAACCAGAACCTTCTAAAAGCAATTAAGCGTTGACATAGTCTGGATCCTGCAACCAGAAAACAGACTAGCAGGAAGGGATGGTGCAGCGTTGGTGGTCATGTCACATTCAAAATGAACTAATGGACTTCGGTGGAGTGACAGCAAAGCACATCTCTTGTTGCCAAAGCAAAGACAACACGTACACTAGATCTCTCTCTCTCTTCCCTCCCTCTCTCTCTCCTCTCTTCCCTCTCTCCTCCTATGAATCTCAACTATGTTCCACTCCTCCTTCATCTCCTTTCTTCCCTTATTCTCCGTTATCTTTCAATAAAGAGCAATATTACTCTCTATTGGCCATAGAATCGACATGCAATTTGCTTGGCCTACTTATACACTAATAAATTAGTCAGTGATTTGACAGAGACATGACACCAGTGAATGGTGTTTCGTGTTTGAACAGACATCATGGGATGAGTGTCTCATCAAGTATGAGAGAGAGAAAGAGAGAGACAGATAGAGAGACAGATTATGAGAGAAAGATAGAGAGAGAAGGGTGTGAAGAGTCATCACAATGAGTCTCTCTCTCTCTCTCTCTCTCTCTCTCTCTCTCTCTCTCTCTCTCTCTCTCTCTCTCTCTCTCTCTCTCTCTGTGTGTGTGTGTGTGTGTGTCTCATTGAGTAGTAGAGCTGATGTTCTAATGATGCTAATCGTCCAGACGGTGGATGTCAGGGCAGCTGGCTGGCTGGCTGGATGGCTGGCTGGCAGAATGTGGAAGCGTTTTCCCTGGGGAACCAGGAGAACACGGAACACTTTATTGCTGTTAAAAGCCTTTGTGTGTTTTGGGAGAGATGGGTTCAGCTCTTCAAGGAGAGATCATGTATGTACACCACTTACCATTTTAAAGACACAGAGACAGTGTGTCTGTGTGTGTAGGTGTGCAGGTGTGTGTCCTTCAGAGTTTGGATTGCAGTAACGACGGCTCTATGAATGTACCTACTAGCTCACTACACAGACAGGTCACCCGTGATACAAGTCAGTATTGGACGTCCATCCATGTCTGAGGACTTTGGGAAATGATGTGGAAACTGGCCACTAGGGGCAACACTGAACACTGTTACCTTCATGTAGGTTTAGATGTTGCTAGTGTGGTGTGGGCGGGGATGGCAGACGGGCGTAAGGATCTGTCTCTGATTCCAAAGGTTTAACGTTTGAATCCAGCGTATGAAAGTTGTTTTTATATTTTGTTTCAAGCCCAAACCTTAACGCTTACCTTAACCATTCAGTGTTAATGCCTGAATTTAACCTTAAACACTTTGACATTTTACGTTTGGAACAACTTCTAAGGAAGTTATGAGAGAGTAAAAACGAGATACACACAAACCGAGGACTAATTACATTGCTGTGTGTGTGGAGTGGTGCCGTGTGGCTCAGTTGGTAGAGCATGGCGCTTGCAACGCCAGGGTTGTGGGTTCATTCCCCACGGGGGGACCAGGATGAATATGTATGAACTTTCCAATTTGTAAGTCGCTCTGGATAAGAGCGTCTGCTAAATGACTTAAATGTAATGTAATGTAAATGTGTGTGTGGAGTGGTGCTGTATGTGTGTAGTGGTGCTGTGTGTGTGGAGTGGTGCTGTGCTGGGTTTTTACTCAGGGCAGTTCGTTAGCCTGAGTCCTTCATTAACGTCTGCTCCTCAGACTGTCCTCAGTGGGCCCCTTACATCTTTAGCTTTATTACCAACCCCCCCCCCCCTCTCTCTTTCTGTACTTCTCAATCGCTTCCTCTTGTCTCTCTCTCTGTCTGTCTCTCTCTCTGTCTCTCTCTCTCTCTCAATTCAATTCAATTCAATTGAATTTATTGACATGGCAAGTTCATTATTACTTACATTGTCAAAGTATACACATTGAAAAATAAAAATAAAATATATATGTATATATATACAAAATATATATATATTTATATATAAATAAATGGTGGGACCAACAGCAATAATAATAGTAGTAGTGGACATGGGATTACCGTTAACAACAACTACAACAACAATATTAATCAGAACAACAATACATTAAATCAATGGTAGTAGACCAGTGTCAACATGACTGAGAAGACACATGACCTGGTATGAAAGACAAAACAAAACTAAGCTAAATGGGAAATATTATCAACATTACTTTGCACTTTTCACTGGCTGTCCCTCAGGTTGTGGCAGGAGGACACATATTTGGCTGCCAAAACTGCACATTTTGGCTTTTCACCCAATAAATATTCGATTTTTTCTTTATCTTTTATAGTTTCAAATTCTTTGTATTGAATTATAATTTTGGGAAAGAAATATTCTCTTAGGTCTGAGTATTTGTCACAGTGTAATAGGAAATGCAGCTCTGTCTCTACCTCTCCCCTGGAGCAGAGTGAGCACAGCCTGTCCTCTCTGGGCAGCCAGGTTTGTCTGTGACGACCGGTCTCTATAGCCAGACTGTGCTCACTGAGTCTGTACCTGTGTATCTGTATCTCTCTCTCTCTCTCTCTCTCTCTCTCTCTCTCTCTCTCTCTCTCTCTCTCTCCTCTCTTCTCTCTCTCTCTCTTCTCTCTCTCTCTCTCTCTCTCTCTCTCTCTCTCTCTCTCTCTCTCTCTCTCTCTCTCTCTCTCTCTCTCTCTCTCTCTCTTCTCTCTCTCTCTCTCTCTCTCTCTCTCTCTCTCTCTCTCTCTCTCTCTCTCTCTCTCTCTCTCTCTCTCTCTCTTCTCTCTCTCTTCTCTCTCTCTCTCTCTCTCTCTCTCTCTCTCTCTTCTGTGGGATCATTGCTTTGTTCTGTCTGGCTGTGTTTGTGGAGTTGCATAACTCCCAAGTTGATGTTGCTATTGATGCAGTAACATCAGAGTCTTACTACTAGGAGTATAGTATGGTTCAATCATCATCACCTCTTCTCATCACGCTTATGTACAATGGGTACACAGTAGCCTAACACTGGAAAAAACTTGCTAACACCATTCATTTAAGTTCCTAGGTGTCCAAATCACTAAGGCCTTAAAATGGTCCACTCACACAGCACAGTCATGAAGTTGAAAAGATTTGACATGGGCCTTCAAATCTTCTGAAAAGTTCTACAGCTGCACCACTGTGAGTATCTTGACTGGCTGCATCACTGCTTGGTATGGCAACAGCACTGACCATGATTGTATGGCGCTACAGAGGTTAGTGTGGACAGCCCAGTACATCACTGGGGCCAAGCTCCCTGCCATCCAGGATCTCTTGATCAGGCGGCGTGAAAGGAAGGCCCGGAAGATAGTCAGACTCCTGCCACCCAAGCCATAATCTGTTCTTTCTGCGTCAGCATGGCAAGTGGTACCGGTGCATCAATTCTGACACCAACAGGCTCCTGAACAGCTTCTATCCCCAAACCATAAGACTGCTAAATAGCTAACAGAATGGCCACACGGACTGTTTGAGTTGACCCTTGTATTTTCATTTTTCTTTTTTCACTGTCACTTTGCACACTTACAGGACTCTACACACTCACAATGACACTCCAACACACATAACATGCACACATATTTATACTGACTCTACACACAAATACACACACTCACATACAATCATACTTTATGCTGCTGCTACTCTGTTTTTCATATATCCTGATGCCTAGTCACCTTACCCCTATACATACATATCTACCTCTATCATTGCAGTATCCCTGCACATTGTAAATATGGTATTGGAACTGACCCTGTATATAGCTTCTTACTTTCTCGTGTTCTTCTTATTTCTTATTTAAAATGTCTTGTGTGTTCTGGTTCTACCTTATGATATTTTTAGTGCTACATTGATATTGATTACTGCATTGTTGGGTTTGGAGCTTTCAAGAAAGGCATTTCACTGTACTTGTGCCCATGACATTGAAACTTGGTGTGTACATCGAAGTTGTGTGTATGTGTGGGTCGATAATATATGTGTATTTGTGGGTGGGTGAAAGACATAGGTATGTATGTGTGTTTGTTTGTGTGTGTATATAATGTGTGTGTATGTGCTGAATGTGTCAGGGTTAATGTGTGAGTGGGTGGGTTGTCTGACGTTGGTTGGAGAGGGGCGGTCACGGGCTCTTAGACATAAGTGTTTACATTGTTAACAGGTAATCACACAGCACCAATTACACTGGATACTCATACCATTCTAATTAAATATCAAACTGCTACGTACATAATTACACGACTGGTGATCCTATAGCTAATCATGTGATGAGTAAACTAAAGTAGAGACACGAGGACAGAATACGAGAGGGATAGAGAGAGAGATAAGAGAGATGAGATTTAGAGAGAGGGAGATAGAGAGTAGAGAGAGAGAGACGAGATGAGAGAGAGAGAGAGAGAGGAGAGCAGAGAGAGG
>NC_036845.1:11604801-11622914 GCF_002910315.2 Salvelinus sp. IW2-2015
AGTGACACAGACACACACACACACACACACTAGAGCAACTTGCTCCTCTCCTTCCTTGGCATGCTACATTTGACTCTGAAAATCTCATTACTTTAATTACCATTTCTTTATGGAGAAATACATTAATTATGTGGATTCAGTTGGAGACGCCATTTAAACAGAGAGAGAGAGGGAGGCTTGGAACAGACTCATAACCCAGAAAACACTGATCTGCCTCAGACACCGCACTAACACAGCCACGAAATGAAGGGAAGAAAAGAGAAAAACAGGTTGTTTAGCCAAGAAGGCTCACATGGATATGAAAACCTGTCCTGAAAAGATGGACGGAGGGAAGAGGTCAGAGGGGGTATAAAAGAAACAGAATTTGAACAGAGAGAGAGAGGAGAGAGACACACACAAACAGAGACACGCAGCGAGAGAGAGTGAGACACATAAAGAAACAGAATTTNAACAGAGAGAGAGAGGAGAGAGACACACACAAACAGAGACACGCAGCGAGAGAGAGTGAGACACATAAAGAAACAGAATTTGAACAGAGAGAGAGGAGAGAGACACACACAAACAGAGACACGCAGCGAGAGAGAGTGAGACACATAGAGAAAGAGAATGAGTGCCACTGCCGGAAAAGGACAAAGAGGAAACACAATCACCATCAATCGCCATGGAGACCAGGAGAGGGCAGTAGGGAAAACCCAGCCTTTATCAGTACAGCAAAGACCAAGACAACACTTTATTACCACACACACACATGGTGAGGGCGCAGATAGGAGAACCCACACACTCTCAACCCACACACTTCTTTAGACGCTACTTCCTGTGACCTGTGACACACACTTTCAGTGAAACATAAAATAATTGTCTTTATGCATGTATAGGTATTTGTGTGTGTGTGTGTGTGTGTGTGTGTGTGTGTGTGTGTGTGTGCATGCCTGTATAAGTGTGTTTAGGCACGTCTATCGTGATGAGTGTGCTTGGTGTCCGATATTCGATAATTGATGATTCACCATCTCATTGATGTGTGAGCATTGTCAACAGGTCTGTCTTTGTGACTGCTGCAGAGACAGCGACACCACAACTCATCTCAGGGAATACAGAGCGCCACCCATCAACTCCCTGAAGATCTCCAACATTGAAAAAGTTACTATAAGTATTTGCGTTCAAATGAATGCTGCAAATGATCAAGTTGAGGAGCTTGTACAAGTTAAGTGGATATGACTGTGTCTCTAGGCTTGTTTTACTACACTTATGTTCCAGTTTAATAGCTTAAATCAGGCATAATTTGCATGGAATTACCTAAGAAAACACAAATGTGAATACTGAGTGTACAAAACATAACACTACAAGGTGTGGAAAACGTTTTACAAGGATGCTGGCCCAAGTTGACTCCAATGCTTCCCACAGTTGTTTCAAGTTGGATGGATGTTATTTTGGTGGTGGACCATTCTTGACCCAGCAGCGTTGCAGTTCTTGACACACTCAAACTGGTGCGCCTGGCACCAACTATCATACCCTGTTCAAAGGCACTTCAATGTTTTGTACACTCAGTGTATAGTAGTTTTGCACTGTAGTGCATGTTGTTTTGACTCTGGAGTTAATTTAAGATATACTGTATGTTCTATCACTCTGAAACACTAACACCATCCCACTGTAAGCCTGTGTATTAAGCTCACTACAAGCTCTACGCAGACACATGATTCGGAGTGTTGCAATGCCGTTTTTCGTCACAAAAGTGGTGGCTCCTTGTAATACGCTTCGGCATTCGACTAACTTTTTTACAAACTGAAAATTGAGACATGCTGTATCATTCCTTTCACAGCCACGGGGGAGTGTTGTCGCTTGGTTCCTACCGTATAGACTATTCATCAAAGTAGCCTATTTTGCATCGATAACCAAATATAATCTCTGCGAATGTTCAAACAGTAAACCAAACAATAAGAATCCACCCAAAGAAGTATTTTGTTTAGAAGTAATAACTAGTGACTACAGGCGATTGTGAAAGGGTAGAGCCTGCTGTAGCCTACTAGGTAACCATGTAATGTTTTCTCCTTGATCAAAACATGATGAAGTTCTATGTTTAGATGATATGGGAATGAATCTCAAACTGGGATAATGTTTTAGCTTATACTGGCAAGAATAAGAACATATTTTTTAAAATTATAAATCAGATTGTTACACATGGAGATGAGGGAAGCTAAAAAGTCTAGCTAGCTTGCTATGTTTTTAGCCAGGCTAAAGGCAGCTAGCTAGTAGCAGCAAGGGAAGATGACTGATCCTTCCTTTCACAAAATTAAAAGACAAAAATTAAAAACTTTGCTAACGCCCTCTTGTGAATGGGAGTGGGACTGGGGAGGATATCATGTTACCAAAAGGTGTCCGCTACTCCAAAAATCCCACTCAATCCACGTGCACGCACGCACATAGATCAACAGAGTGAAGCGTGTAGTAACCTTTTAGCAGTGTGGGATTCTATGGATATAAGCCGTGCGCGATGTGTGTCTGTCTCTGTGTGTGTGTGTGTGTTGTGTGTGTGATGTGTGTGTGTGTGCTGTGTGTGTGTGTGTGGTGTGTGTGTGTGTGTGTGTGTGTGTGTGTGGTGTGTGTGTGTGTGTGGTGTGTGTGTGCACAGTGGGACTCCATGGATATAAACTTTGTTGTGTAACTTTATGTGTGAGGCAGAGATAGACGTGCGTGCGGACCTGTGTGTGTATTAACACAGAGCGGAGACTATGGATTTAAGATTTGTGATCAGTCATCACACAATCCCATTTCTTGCCGGCAGAGAAATGTTCGCTCGGACTTTTCAGACGGCTTATTGCGGGTAGTGACTTGTGGGGAAACAGCAATTATTATAAATTACGAACGAAGCTTAGGAATGCTCGGATCATTGGGCTTTTCACCGTTCAAGACTGCGGCTTGCTCGGAGATTTGTAGGAGCAGGAACGCAAGTACTCAGGCAAATTGTGCCAAAAGGTGAAAAAAAGAAAACAATGAAAATGAGAGATGCATAGAATGGAATTTCTCAATATCGATGTAGGGACTGCGGTTAGAAAAGTTGGAGGCAAGACATAGAAAAGGCAATACGCGCATGGCGCACACACCAACACACACACACACACACACACACACACACACACACACACACACACACACACACACACACACACACACACACACACACACACTCCTGTGAGGTCCTGAATGCAAGGCTGTGCTGTCCTGTAGCCCAGGTAATTAGACTGACCAGCTGAACAGGAAGAATGGAGGGGTGAAGAGGTGAAAACATCAGCTGTAATATCCCCTCTTTATCTCTCCCAAACAGTTTCCAAAGATGTCCTTTTGCAGTGGGATGTGATGCTGATGATGCAAATGAGTTTGGCCTTGGCCTAGATAGGAATCAGCTGCGATTGTATTCCTTATCATGTAATAATAATAGATGCAAGGCCAAGTCCTTCTCTTCGCTTTACGCCTCACCCCAAAAGGAAGTGTTACCATGACAATGGGTGAGGTGAGATGGACCGGCCTTCCAAAGGGCGTCTTCTAGATGCTGATATATGAAATGCCAAACACTGATACACTGATACCCTCAGTCTCTCCTGAACGTCTGCTTACAGAGAAGCAACATCCTTGTGTGTTTGAGCCTGTGAACATTCCTATAGAGGTTGAGTCCAAATAACCCCCTAGTGAGTGTGTCTCTGGCCCATAGCCTGGATTAATATATGGTGAATAGAGGGCCATCTGATACCCAGCCAGACTCATGCCATCTGAGATGTTTTATTAATCCATATCAAACTGAAATGAGAAAAGAGACATATAATTAGGAGCCACTTCCTGGATAGATCTATTCCTGCCCCACTCCCCCTCCTCGCTTCCCAAGGAATACCAGGAATCCTTAATTAACTCCCAGGTACAGCACTCATTCATTATGGGAATGCTAACCATGTGTATGTGACCAATAACATTTGATTTGATTTGTCGCTGAATGTGTAATTCCAAAGTGGAGCACTTTGTTAGGATACTTTGAACCTTTAGCAAAGTCAATACACATCATCCTACTGACAGGAGTTTTTTTTACCAGGTAGAGGGAAACAATTAACAACCGGAGGAGGATATAGAATCGGCTTCCTATTTCGCAACAAAGCATCCTTCACTCATGCTGCCAAACATACCCTCGTAAAACTGACCATCCTACCGGTGCTCGACTTCGGCGATGTCATTTACAAAATAGCCTCCAACACTCTACTCAACAAATTGGATGCAGTCTATCACAGTGCCATCCGTTTTGTCACCAACGCCCCATATACTACCCACCACTGCGACCTGTATGCTCTCGTTGGCTGGCCGTTGCTTCATACTCGTCGCCAACCCCACTGGCTCCAGGTCATCTATACGTCTTTGCTAGGTAAAGCCCCGCCTTATCTCAGCTCACTGGTCACCACAGCAGCACCCACCCGTAGCACGTGCTCCAGCAGTTATATCTCACTGGTCATCCCCAAAGACAATTCTTTCTTTGGCTGCCTTTCCTTACAGTTCTCTGCTGCCAATGACTGGAACGAACTGCAAAAATCACTGAAGCTGGAGACACATCTCCCTCACTAGCTTTAAGCACCAGCTGTCAGAGCAGCTCACAGATCACTGCACCTGTACATAGCCTATCTGTAAATAGCCCATCCAACTACCTCCTCCCCATACTGTATTTATTTATTTATCTTGCTCCTTTGCACCCCAGTATCTCTACTTGCACATTCATCTTCTGCACATCTACCATTCCAGTGTTTAATTGCTATATTGTAATTACTTCGCCACCATGGCCTATTTATTGCCTTACCTCCCTTATCTTACCTCATTTGCAAACAATGTATAGACTTTATTTTCTACTGTACTGTATTATTGACTGTATGTTTGTTTATTCCATGTGTAACTCTGTGTTGTTGTATGTGTCAAACTGCTTTGCTTTATCTTGGCCAGGTCGCAGTTGTAAATGAGAACTTGTTCCTAATTAGCCTACCTGGTTAAATAAAGGTGAAATAAAAATAAATAAATAAATAGAGAGAGACAGGGAGAAAAGGAGAGAGAGAAAGAGAAAGAGAAAGAGAGAGAAATGGAGAGAGGAGAGAGGAGGGAACTAAGAGACAACATGTTGTATTGTTTGCCAGAGTTTGCTGTGATTCTGCCATCTCAGCAGGCGTGTGTGTGTGTGTGTGGTGTGTGGTGTGTGTTGGTGTGTGTGTGTGTGTGTGTGTGTGTGTGTGTGTGTGTGTGTGTGTGTGTGTGTGTGTGTGTGTGTGTGTGGTGTGTGTGTAAACAGACATTCGGTTGCCCCTTAAATCTACAGGGCTGACAGCTCAGTCCAATAAGCTCTACCATCCTTCCTTACACAGTCTCAATACATTAGACTTATCCTAATGCCAGAGAAGCCGGTGTTTGGAGGATATATTGGCACGGATGTTGTTAGGCCCGAGATGAAGTCGAGAAAGTCGCTTACATTTCAAGTTAAAGTGTACTGTTGGCTACAAGCTAACGTTAGCTGGCTGGCTCGCTAGTGTATGATCTGGGTAGTTATATTATTCGTATCTCAGAGCCATTTGCATTGCTAGTTATAGCCTAATCTTAGCTAGCTAAAATTAAACCTGGTTGGTTAGCTCCCTGCAGATTCATGCAGGGTAGTAACGTTATGAGTTGGGATTATGGTTAATTGTTTAGCTAACTAGTTACATGTCTAAACAAAAGACTCCACTATGCAAGTAACCATTTCAATAGAATCTTCATGATGTCACTGTGACATCTGTCGATAGACGTAGCTGGTAAATTTGCACTGGTTATCTACTCTGATTTTAGAACACTGTCGTCTGAGTATGCCAGAGCGCAGAATAACTGACAAATTTCCGAATGCTCAACATCCGTTGAATATGGCCGGTGTCAGTGAACGTTGGAAAAAAAGCGTAATTCAATTGTTGCCAGCAGCACAGTTGCAGTCACCAACGCTCTGGATAACATGAAAACAGCCTAACCAGAGTAAAATGGTCAGAGTGAGCTGTTCTCTCATTTGTGTCTGGAAGTAGCTAGCAAGCTAGCCAACGTTAGCCAGTCAGCTTGGGTACTTGACTGCTGTTGTTAGTTCAGAACACATGGATCAACCCTACTCCTCGGCCAGAGCTTACAGTGTGTGCTCTGAACGCACCGAGAGCGAAATGCTCTGATTTACGAATGGACAATCTGACAATGCTTTGAGTTTACGAACGCCCAGAGCGCACTCTGGCACTCCAGATTATAAACCAGCCTTTAGTCTTGAAATCCTTGGTTGTTTAGTACATGGTCTCACATGTGAATCCTTAAAGAGATGGGTGGAGCTAAGGCTTTTGGGTATGAACGATGCTGAATGGGTGTAGACAAAGCAGAGCTCTCCAGTAGGTGTACCAAAATATTCAAGGAACATTTTCTCAAAAGTGAGGTTACAAGTTTAGCAACTTTCAAAGCAGAATTACTTTCCTATTGTTCCTCAACTGTACTGTATGATATACCATTTTGTATATCTGAGTCTCTACTTTTATTCAATGTAAGAAACACAATTTCAAATGTTGCTACATAAGACCGAATCGAGCCGGTCGGTCTCATATTCAAATAATGATTGACCTATTTTCATTAAAAACGTTATTTTGATGAATTTATTCAAACTATTTCATCCTTCCACAAGATATTGTCCCGATACAAATCTAGGGTTGCTACCCAAGTCGGCTGGTTGTTCATTCTATCGGTTTGTTTGCTAGAGACCCAGTTGTTCAGTAATTTTGTTCTGTATGTAATAATGCCTGTGTGTAGCTGGTGTAGAGGAGTCAGGCACAGGACAGCAGATATGAGTAATAAACGTATTTACTCAAGATTCCACAAATACAACACAAAATATTTGAGCCCACAATAACGGACCGTATTACAACAAACAATCACTCACAAACAAACATGGGGTAACAGAGGGTTAAATCATGAACAAGTAATTGGGGAATTGAAACCAGGTGTGTAAGACAAAGACAAAATAAATGGAAAATGAAAAGTGGATCGGCGATGGCTAGAAGGCCGATGACGTCGACCGCCGAACGCCGCCCGAACAAGGAGAGGGACCGACTTCGGCGGAAGTCGTGACACTGTATCTATGGATGCGACCCATTCGTTCTAAATGTTCCATTGACATACTGGCTGGCAATGTTCTTATCCCTTGCTTGCTACCTAGCCAACTACGGCTAACTTACGGTCACGTCAAAAATTGCAGCTAGAATAACAGCAAAGTAGCAGCATTTGCATTTGTTTAAGGTGTTTTCTAGTGACATTTATTTGGATACTGTACACCCATAACAATGAGCTAATGAGGCGCAATTTCGCCAGGCATAGGACATTTGTTCAGAGGAGCTAGCCAATAACACAGCTAACACAAGCAATTCAAACTGAAGCTGGAAAGACTGCAAACTAGCTGCACTTCGTTTCGTTTGACCTTTTTTCAATTAACATTTCTTTGTATATATCCATAAAAATGTTGCCAGCTGATTCATGATTTCGACTGGCTGAGAAACACTGCCTGCATGTCTGTCTCGTCCAGACTCCCAACATGTTCATTACTATTGGTCAGCTGGAGATCGAATATGAATATTGAAACAATATAATATATTGCAAATATTGGAGAGACAGACAGCAAGGTTTATACCTGAACCTCGGCAAGACAGAGCTGCTCTTCCTCCCGGGGAAGGACTGCCCGTTCCATGATCTCGCCATCACGGTTGACAACTCCATTTGGTGTCCTCCTCCAGAGTGCTAAGAACCTTGGCGTGATCCTGGACAACACCCTGTCGTTCTCAACTAACATCAAGGCGGTGACCCGTTCCTGTAGGTTCATGCTCTACAACATTCGCAGGTACGACCCTGCCTCACACAGGAAGCGGCACAGGTCCTTAATCCAGGCACTTGTCATCTCCCGTCTGGATTACTGCAATCGCTGTTGGCTGGGCTCCCTGCCTGTGCCATTAAACCCCTACAACTCATCCAGAACGCCGCAGCCCGTTGGTGTTCAACCTTCCCAAGTTCTCTCACGTCACCCCGCTCCTCCGCTCTCTCCACTGGCTTCCAGTTGAAGCTCGCATCCGCTACAAGACCATGGTGCTTGCCTACGGAGCTGTGAGGGGGAACCGGGCCCTCCGTACCTTCAGGCTCTGATCAGGCCCTACACCCAAACAGGGGCCACTGCGTTCATCCACCTTCTGGCCTGCTCGCCTCCCTACCCTTGAGGAAGTTACAGTTCCCGCTCAGCCCAGTCATAACTGTCGCTGCTCTGGCACCCCAATGGTGGAACAAAACTCCCTCACGACGCCAGGTCAGCGGAGTCAATCACCACCTTCCGGAGACACCTGGAACCCCACCTCTTTAAGGAATAACCTAGGATAGGATAAAGTAATCCTTCTAAACCCCCCCCCCCCCCCCCCCTTAAAAGGTTTAGATGGCACTATTGTAAAGTGGTTGTTCCACTGGATATCATAAGGTGAATGCACCAGTTTGTAAGTCGCTCTGGATAAGAGCGTCTGCTAAATGACTTAAATGTAAATGTATACAAATCTCCGCTGTTGAAAACGAAATATTAGACTAAAAGAAATATGAGATAATGTCTAGATGCTTTTTATAGTGGAGATCAAGTTTATAAATTGCTTGGCTGGGCTGATGAGACAGTGGATTGCGCAGTCAGATGGAACAGTGTAAATAGGCATTTTAATGTCATAGATTTAGCCGGTGGTAACTTGTGGAATAGACACTGGCTGGAATACGGTTTAAACCAATCAGCATTCAGGATTAGACCCACCCCTTGTATAAATAAACATTATATACTGAAAGTATATATTGTAAAAATGTGTACGGTGTACTACATGTCTGTAGGATAATGTATTTGTTTGGTGGTTTTTCTGTCTTCTGTCAGTCAAGGATGTCTATATCATAATGATGCATTAGGATGCACATTTTAAAACCTCTATGGGATCGGTGTCCCTAAACCGGGACGATTGTTGCTAACGTGCGCTAATGTGACTAGAATGACGTTGTAAACAACAGCCAACTTTCCAGGATATAGACATGTCTTATATGGGCAGAAAGCTTAAATTATTGTTAATCTAACTGCAGTGTCCAGTTTACAGTAGCTATTACAGTGAAAACATACCATGCTATTGTTTGAGGACAGTGCACAACTACAAAACACTTTTATCACGGCAACTGGTTTGATACATTCACCTCTGAAGGTAAATAATGTACTTACATTCAGTAATCTTTCTCTGATTTGCCATCCTGAGGCTCCTAGAGATAAAATGTAGCATACTTTTGTTTGAAAAAATCAATTTTGGGTTCTACAGTTTCAACTTCTGCTGTCACATTTTACTTCGAGTGGGCTAAATTAAATCTCAGTTTCCAGAAATGTGTTAAGTGTTTCAAAACAATGTTAATGTTATACGACTCATCATTTAGGACATCTATATTTGTACTCAGTTTCAGAAAGTAATTCTGGCACATAAAAAATAAGTTTAAATTAAGCAGTGATGGAAAGTGAAAGCTATTTGAAATGAATGAGGATCAGTTTTAATGGGCCCATTGTTTACATAATAACAAGGTATGAGATAGAGAAGAGGAAGAGAGGATGAAAGGATTTAACCCACCCTTTGTATAAAGTGTCATACACATTGCTCATTATGCTCTAATTCTCTACATGCTATATGTTCCAATCTAAACTCAAATTAGAGTAATTTCTCAGGATGCTTTTAAGTTACCTAGAGCTAACTCCTACAGTCCATGTAGCTCAAACAACACAGACCTCCCCTAAAACTAGTAATTCATAGAATAGCCTACAAAATGGCTGAAACAGATTGTTGTTGAGGAGCATTTCTCTACCACCCAGTTTGGTAACATGCATTTCTTCATAGAGCAGCAGAAGACATGGGTTCTCTCAGCCAAGGAGGAGCACTAGGCCTGTTGAATGTGTATTCATGCAGGAGTGTGTGTGTGTGAGTATTGTGCGAGAGGGCATGTATGATTGCTGGAGGTTAGCTACAGGCCTGCTACATTTCCGTGCCTGTTTGTGTGAGCATATTTGTGTATGTATGTGTGTGTGTGTGATATGGTCTGGGCAGGGGCGGTGTGCCTGTTAAGTGTGTATTCATGCGTGTGCATCTGTGTTTCTACAATTTAGAGGGCCTACTAGAGAAAGTGTGTGTGTGTGTCTGTCTGTGTCTCCTCAGGGGTGGTGCGCCTGTTAAGATGTGTAACAACAGAAATGTGCGTGTGAGTCTGTGATCACTGGGGGAGGTGTGTGTTCAGATGTGTAAAAATAAGTGTGTGTGTGAGTGAAATGATCACTGGGGTGTGGTGTTGCATGTTGCTGAACAGTGAGACACTGCTGGAGACCCAGCAGGGGAGAATGCATGGAAGAAAAAGGACAAGGAAGTCTGCATATCTCTCTCTCCCTTCCATCTTCCTTCTCTCTTATCCTCTTCTATCCTTTCCCTCTCATATCATGTTTGGGACAAACACATAGGCCTTTAAACAGAAGGTTTAATTGGATTGGGGGGGGGGTGCGGGGGGAGGGGTAGTAGTTCATGGATGCACACGGGGGTGGGTCTATAATGGATTAACCTAAACAATATACAAACAAAAGCACTGACAGCATACTACATGCTCCTAATTAAAACTGCTGTAATCTGCAGCTGTTTACCCCATTTCTCTCAACCCAATATGTGATGTCCATGTGAATTCTGTTTGATTGCTCAGATGAAGGCATTCCAGTGGAGTGACTTTCATATTCAAACATATCAAACATATTCAACTCTCTCACTTCATTTTCAAGATGTGGCAGCTTAACACCAAAAACATCAATCATTGGTCAGTATTTTTTAGCAGTGGTGTCAAAGGTCGCAATGGGGCCTATCAAATTTGTTTTAGAACGAAGTGGAAAGGTCAGTTCTGGCGGTTTTTAAAAGGACAATCTACCCCAATATAAATTAAATAAATTAACTGACACCATCTAAAATATAATTTGATCACAAACTCTAAACATTATCTTGTTGCTAGTTTAGCAAACATATTGATGACTTAATGTCCCAAAATATAATGTAGGCAAACCTCTTACACCTGACCCATGTCACATTTGCCACCGTTCTACCCTTATGTACGCAACGCAAACACACGTAACAATCCACTTCAAAGTAAAAGCCCTAGGCACAAATATTTGTTTATGTTCCATTTTGGGGGTGTGGAGCGTCTGTGTGAGCAGCCTGTGTGGGCAGTCTGTGTGAGCAGCCTGTGTGAGCAGCCTTTGAGCAGTCTGTGAGCAGTCTGATGTGACAGCCTGTGTGGCAGCCTGTGTGAGCAGCCTTGTGTGAGCATCTGTGTTGAGCGCCTGTGTGAGCACGCTGTGTGAGCAGCCTGTGTGACACCTGTGGAGCAGCCTGTGTGACAGCCTGTGTGACACTGTGTATGAGCAGTTGTGTGTAGCAGCCTGTGTGAGCAGCCTGTGTGAGCAGTCGTGTGAGCATCTGTGGTGAGCAGCCTCTGTGAGCAGTCAGAAAAGTCCTTCACAGAGTCTCATATGTTTTGATGACATGGGGCGGGCGACACGTGTACATTACCAGTTTCTTTACTTGATTTCATTAGATTTGTGAAGGCCAAAATTGGCACAATGGAATGGTACCGGGGCTCAGCCCCGCCTGGCTCTCATTTGGATCGTAGGCTGGGGCTCTACCCGCCTGGCTCTCATTGGATCGGTAGGTGTGGGCTAGCCCCGCCTGGCTCTCATTTGGGATGCTAGTGCTGCTGGGCTCAAGCCCCGCCTGGCTGCTTCATTTGATCATAGGTGCTGGAGCTCAGCCCCCCTGGCTCTCATGATCGTAGCTGGGGCTCAATGCTGCTCATTCAATCCCTGGCCCCTGCAATACCATCACAGTCTCCTGTGCTCTCTACTGCTGATACACTATTGACATATTGACAGGCTGATGTAGATTGGGTTATGCTATGTCTCTCTCCATTTCTCTTACTCTCTCAGCTCCGAACCTTGCTCCTTTCTCCCCTCAAATGTTCGTGCTCTCTTCTCTATGCCCTCCTTGCTTCCTCCTATCTCTCCTCTGCCTCCCACTACCTCTTTTCCTTCCCTCACCTCTGTGTCCTGTTATGTATCTAATGTGTGTGGTGTTGTTAACGTCCACCTCCGCTGCGGTACCTCTTGTACACGACACTGTGCTTCTCATTAGGGGCCAGCTCACAGACAACATGGAGATGTTCAATAATGCAGGCCTGTAGCTTAGAACTACTGCTGTGAAGACAACACTAACAGACAAACCAAGCGTTCGGCGCTCCCCAAATCCCTCCCAGACCCGGCTTCCTGTCTGCTTCAGATAGCACATCAGTGGAGCAGAGAATACAGGAGCCATTACTACCTGATAACATTGTAAAGACTAGAGTATATACAGGTGGGAGAGAGGAGTAAGGAAGGGAGGGAGGAGTAAGGAGATAAAGAGCGAGGAAGAGAGGATAGAGGCCTGAAAAGAGACAGGCAAACAGATGCTATGAGCAATAGATGCAGAACTTAGTTATGATAATATTGTGGCTATCACACCAGGACACACACCACACACACACACACACACACACACAACACCATCACACACCACACACACACACACACACACACACACCACACCACACACACACACACACACACACACACACACACACACACACCACCACACACACACCACACACACACACACACACACACCCACACAGCACCCTAACTAACCTATTGTGAAGAATCAGCTTAGCCAGCCACCTTTACACACAGTCAGTATTCAATGTCCATCCATGTCTGACGTTGCTGAGTTAATGCCTCAACTTAACCCTAACCTTAAAAATTCAGAGTTAATTCCTAAGCTTAACCTTAAACACTTCGAAATGTGTCGTTCGGAATTTGAGGTTTGAGAAACATGGATGGACATCTAAGTCTGACGTGAGACCGTGAGAGCTAGTTGGGGGAAAGATGGATACAGGAGCTGAGAGACAGGATTAACTCTCTTCTTGCAAATTACAACCAGCATGCCATGGAGAGACACTAATCGTAGATGTGTGTATGCAGATGCGTCATGCCCATGTGGGGCACAGTGGAATGAGCTTGTTGTTGTTTCTCTGTAATATTTCTAGCCACCTAGCAATTTTATGAGTTTGGCTTTAGCTAGCCCAGATAGGGTCCCAATTTCCCAACCACATAACTAGCTACCAAGAAGTCATTTCAGGCTATCAATCAAGTTAGAGTAGCTAGCTTGTCTAACTACAGGTAACTGCCAAAACGAATGGAAACACAAACATAAAGTGTCTTAAAATGCCATTGGTCCACTACGAGCCAGAACAGCCTCAATGCACCTTGGCATATATTCTACTAGTGTCTGGAATTCTATTGGAGGGAAGCGACACCATTCTTTCATGAGAAATTCCATAATTTGGTGTTTTGTTGATGGTGGTGGATAACGCTGTCTCAGGCGCCTCTCCAGAATCTCCCATACGGGTTGAGATCTGTTTACAGACTGCCACGGCATATGGCTTACATTCCTTTCAGTGATGCATAGAAGAATATTACATTTCTTTAAAAAATAAATCTGCACCCGCGGAAAGGCAATTAGCATAATAAACGAATCCCGTCAATCCGTCAGTTTAAGTTAGAGAAGTTTTTTTGGCTTTTGATGCATCTCAATCCACCGCATCCGCCGATGTCGCACTTCTGCTTCTGTGGTGAAAGGTCTTTGTCAGACAATGAGACAAAATCGTATGAAGTGTCTGAAAACAATAAAAAATTATGTTTTGCCAGTGGTGGGCCGTCAGGGCCAGCAAGGCCTTCTCTGCTGGCCTAAACATCATCAGAATATATATATTTTTAAAATATATTTTCCCACAAATATGTATTAAATTATTCCCCAGAGTAAGAGTTATACTCTTCATTTCATAGCTTTCCTCTTGGTTGCACTGCTTCCAGCCCCGGGTTGAGATTTGGAGGGCTGGTCTTTATGTTAGATCTTTTATCCAATCATATTCAGCCATCATGTGTTGCCAGGGGTCTAAAATCTGCCCTCAGGCCTTCAGAATCAACAGTGCGGGCGCTTGTAGCTTAAAGTGAATGGAAATGAAAATTTAGTGTCAACCAATCAGCTTTAGCGTTGGCTATTGTACGCCTGCTGGCTGGCTCCAGTGTTACACAGGAGCCAGCTAGCAGGCGTAGTGCGTGCACGTCTTTTGATTGGATTACCAATATTGAAAGGCAGGTCCTATGGGCAGGTCTATGCAGAACATCAGAATTAGGAAACTGAATTTGATAAACGAATTAATTTGCGTTCTACTAAGCTGTTTTTTCAACCCACAATGGCGGAAGGAGGAGTAGATATCGATTTGGTCGAGGATATAATTATAACGCCATTCTCAAGACTAACTTTTCAAGAAAAGTTAGACATTGTAAGGAGAGGTCGCCCGACGCCGACGCTACAAAGCCTGTCACAGGGGTTCGTTCACCACTTTCAAAGTTCCAACTACGAGCGCGATGGCTCCGAGAAGCACTGCAAACTGTACTGCTGGGAATGCCTATTATTTGCAAGTGATCGATTTGGTGTTTGGAGCCACACTGGCTTTGCAAACTTGAGTTGTCTAACCAAGGCAGCAACGAGACACCAAAGTACGGCTGGGCACTTACAAGCAATGGTGCTTTTGAAAACTTTTGGGGACACCCGGGCAACGGAGCTGCACAATGAAAAGGTGAAGAAATAGGGAAATATTGAAAAGACTCATTGATTGTGTCATGTTTTTGAGTAAACACTGTTTATCTAAAAATGTCAACTTTTGTCAATTTCAAGGTGACGCAACGCCTGGTTATACTGCGTTTCTGTCTAAATGTATAGTGTCTAGAGCCATGGCATCATAATGATGGTAATAAGAGGTGGATTAATTTGGGTGGGACTGTGTAGGACCTCACTGAAGGCCCAGGCCCCAGGCCCACGGCACGCCACTGTGTTTTGCTCTGCGACCCCCACAAGCGTCTTGGGACTCATCTTCTGTCTGTAACGTCCAAACAGCTTGCGCTACACACTAATATGACCCCTCTGTGGAAAGGCCTCTGTACACGCCTATGTAAATATTCCAATCAAAATCAGCCGTTTCCAGCTACAATAGTCATTTACAACATTAACAATGTCTACACTCTATTTCAGATCAATTTGATTTTGTTTTAATGGACAGAAAATGTGCCTTTCTTTCAAAAACAAGGACATTTCTAAGTGACCCCAAACTTTTGAACGGTAGTGTATATACATACATACAGTCTAGGCCTCTACCGATGTAGGGTCTTAATTTGAGCCAGATTGCTACAGCAGGAAAATAATCCTGCAGCAACAGGACATTTGAAATATTATGTGGATTATAATTAATGGTCATTTTTGTAGGGTTTGATACATTTATTATAAGGAAAAATCAAGTGTGAAATCTGAAAGTAAAAATGACAAACTTCAGAAGCCTTTTTCAACATCAAATACACTACAAGTTTAACATTTCCTGAATTGCAGGAAAGTTATCTTGCAACTGGGTGCTCAAAATTACTATCCTAGATCTGGACTGTACTGTCTATAAAAACCTCACCCTCTGTAGAGTAGAGAGAGATGGAGGTCATTCATTAGACAAATGCAGAATCTAAATGAATGTTCAGGCCCTGAGAGACAGGTTTGTAGTCCAGAGCCCTTCTAGGAGGTGTGGATAATGAGAACCACATTGCAGGTTCACTCAGAATGTTTACATTGTATACAAGGTGTACTGTAAACCGTGAAACCGACATATTGCATGCCCATCTCACAGACATTGTCATTGTATACTGATTGCAATCAATTGCCTTCATCTGCGATTGGTTGAAGTCGGGCCAGGGTACAAAAACTTTCCTAAAGGTTTCTTCGGCTGTCCCCATAGGATAACTATTTTTGGTTCCATGTAGAACTCTCTGTGTAAAGATCTCTACATGGAACTGAAAAGGGTTCTACCTGGAACCAAAAAGGGTTCTTCAAAGGGTTCTCCTATGGGGACAGCCGAACAACCCTTTTAGGTTCTGAATAGCACCTTTTTTTCTAAGAGTGCCAAAAAAGATTGGAAAATAACAGCTTTTAAAAACACTTACTGGAGCTTCTTTTACTTAGAGGAAAATCATTCATTCAAGGTCGGCTGTCTTTAAAAGTACACTTAACAAAACTATTTTGGAGTAAAGTGCATCTTCTTTTCACCAGAACTCTGGTTTTAGCCAGCTAAGCAAAACCCTTAAGCGATACACACTTTTTAATGTCTCTAGCCCCCTTGGAGTGCCATGTTTGTTAATTGGTGCTCTTGCTCCATAAGCAAGGAGGAGGACTCACATGCAAAATGGAGCTAGAAAACTAAAATGGTGGTCTGTCTTAGAGGGTGATGGGACAGGCTCAGGAAAGATTAACTCCCAGGAGGCAAAGAGAGAGAGAGGCAGAGAAAGAGAAAGAGAGCGAATCTGCTCTCTGCTTTCCTTTTTTGCTCTGTCAATCATGGACCCAAAGAAAATCCATCCTGCCCTCCATAAAAACTAAACTGGGCTGTCTAAAAGAAGCTGAGAATAGTCTCAGCTATGAACTCTATGCTCTATGCTATGAATTCAACTGACGATTCATTAACACACACACGTACGCACACACACACACCAAAAGTCCCAACAACCACTCAGAAACGGCGCTGCCTGCAAAAAAGTAAGTGCTCTTACACTGCAGCGCTAAATACGCTATGGCTAAACTAGCACTCATGCTAAGTGTTAAACAGTGAGTGCTAACAGAGCTCAACATTAGCGTGGTGTGATGGATGAGGAGGCCCTCCTCTCCCCCAGCTGTCATGTTGAACCTTTAACAACTGAGTTCAATGATGCCAGTCAGGAGATTTGTGTTTCTCTGTTTGTTTGCCTCCCTCTCGTTCTCATTCCAAAACCAATACACGATGCTCTCTCCTCTTAACGACACTCTCGCTCTCTCTCTCCTCCTGCCTTACGAGACAGATGGAGATCATTAGTCTTTTCATTTTTATTTTCTCTCCGTCTCTCTTTCTTTTTCTCAGTATCTCTCTCACACTCTCAGTAAATCTCTCTCTCTAGGACTTCATATTTGTGTCTGTCCTCTTCCTTCTCTCTCCATCTCTCTCAATCACTCGCTCTTCACACACTTACTCATCTCCATCTAAATCTACACAGATTTATAGGTAATGTTTAACATGTCAACTCTAACAAGCACTCTGTCACCAATGTCACAGTGGCTTAGTCAAGTCATGCCACACACTTCTCAGGATGGGATGGACTGATGAGGACCCATTATACTGACATACACAGATGATTCTATATTGAACTTCACTGTTGAAAAATGAATATAAGTGAGTGAGTTTTAAGTACATTTAGTCCCGCGTATTTTGCACAGCCACAGACAATAGCATCATGGCTCCAAGTCTACGAACTGATATAACAGTTGTTTGTACTATGTAACAATGTCTACCCATATGCTCTACTTACATTTTTACAATAATCATTGTGAAGTAAACAATTTGAGCGCCACTTGATATAAATTGGAACGGTATGTAGTCCACCCTGCAGTATTTTGTGTTTTGCAGTGTAGCACAGTGTAGCGGTAGCGTAGCACAGTGTAGCAGTAGCATAGCACAGTGTAGCAGTAGCGTAGCACAGTGTAGCAGTAGCGTAGCACAGTGTATCAGTAGCGTAGCACAGTGTAGCAGTAGCGTAGCACAGTATAGCAGTAGTGTAGCAGTAGTGTAGCACAGTGTAGAAGTAGCGTAGCACAGTGTAGAAAGTAGTGTAGCACAGTGTAGAGGTCACAGTTAGCAGTAGGGTAGCAAGTATAGCATAGTGTAGAGTAGTGAGCCAGTATGTAGCACAGTGTAGAAGTAGTGATAGCACAGTGTAGCAGTAAGGTAGCACAGTATAGCAAGTAAGTGTAGCAGTAGTGTAGCACAGTGTAGAAGTAGTGTAGCCACAGTGTAGAAGTAGCGTAGCAACAGTGCATGGAGTAGCGTAG
>NC_036845.1:11627822-11672462 GCF_002910315.2 Salvelinus sp. IW2-2015
GGGTCCAGCGGGTGGGGTTTTTGGCATCCAAGGGAGCCGTCGCTGTTATAACTCAGGTAGTGGTGGATTCGGCAGCAGTGGGTTTGGTCCAGGCTGGCTGTTATACTAGTGGAAATGAAATGGTATGGTGCGTGGCAGCAGTGCTGGTTTGGGAGTACAGAGACTGGGTGTTTTACCCTAGATATGTAGCGCTGGGACGGAGCAGCAGTGGGTTGGGTCCAGGCTTGGCTGTTTATAACTAGGTAGTGGTTGGAGGCAGTGGCGCTGAGGATAAGAGCTTACTAGGCTTGCGTCTAGAGTATGTTATGTAGCACAACATAATTTGAGTTTTGAGATCGTGGTGAAGTGCAGTGGTTTGGTCGCATCAGTCTGGCTGTTTATTCAAAATTTGTACCGTAGCGGTGGAAGAGGCAGCTAAGATGAGTGTCCATTTGGTCCAGGCTGGCTGGGTTTACTCAATCTTAGAGCATGGTGTACGCATACTTCAAAAGAAGCTTGATGTCACAGGAAGCGGCAGATCGAGGTGTTTAGTGATCAAGAGCTGGCCTGTTATACTAGGTAACGAGTGGGAGGAGCAGGGTGGCAAGGCTGGCTTCTGGTGGGCGAGCACGGATGTTGGTTCCAGGCGTGGCTGTATAACTAGTAGCAGTAGGAAGGCTACGCGTCGAGTTGTGGCGGCTGTATGTATGAGTCGCGTGATAGGTTGTGTATGTTATTAAATACTTTTGCATTCGAACAGTGTGAAGTGTTCAACAAAACCTATTTTCAACATATGATATCCACATCATTTGTGAAATCAGTGATTTTCCACGTGGAATCCTCTGGATCAACATGTGATAACATTAAACTACAACTGTTAGCTTGCTGTTTATTTTGTGGGAACTTTTAGTCATTTTACAGTACATTTCTACAGTAATAGGATACTGTACTAGTGTTTTGCTATATATTTGCTGTCAATCGCAATACACTTGGTAGGCTACTTTTTGGGCCCATCTTACAAATTAACTTGGCATGCTTCACTTGCAATTTCACGTTTGGATGAAAAGCATACTCAAATTCAACTGCCAGCTACTCATCCCCAGAAGATAGATATTGCATATTATTAGTATATTTGGATGGAAAACACTCTGAAGTTTCTAAAACTGTTTGAATCATGTCTGTGAGTATAACATAACTTATTTAGCAGGTGAAACCCCGAGGACAAACCATTCAGATTTTTTTTTTGAGGTCACTCTCTTTTCAATGCGTTTCCATTGGGAATCCAGATTTCTAATTCACCTTCTTGCAGTTCCTACCGCTTCCACTGGATGTCAACAGTCTTTAGAAATTGGTTAATGTTTTTTCTTTGTGTAATGAAGAAGTACGGCCATCCAGAACGAGGGTAACTTGAAGTGTACTGTTAGAGGCGTGTGACCAGAAATCTAGCTACAGTTTGTTTAATCCTGTATTGAACACAGATCATCCCGTCTTCAATTTTATCGATTATTTACGTAAAAAAATACCTAAAGTTGTGTTACAAAAGTAGTTTGAAATGTTTTGGCAAAGTTTACAGGTAACTTTTGAGATATTTTGTAGTCACGTTGCACAAGTTGGAACCGGTGTTTTTCTGGATCAAACGCGCCAAATAAATGGACATTTTGGATATATATCGACGGAATTAATCGAACAAAAGGACCATTTGTGATGTTTATGGGACATATTGGAGTGCCAACAACAGAAGCTCGTCAAAGGTAAGGCATGAATTATATTTTTATTTCTGCGTTTTGTGTCGCGCCTGCAGGGTTGAAATATGCTTCTCTCTCTTTGTTTACTATGGTGCTATCCTCAGATAATAGCATCGTTTGCTTTCGCCGAAAAGCCAATTTGAAATCTGACATGTTGGCTGGATTCACAAGTGTAGCTTTAATTTGGTGTATTGCATGTGTGATTTCATGAAAGTTTGATTTTTATAGTAATTTATTTGAATTTGGCGCTCTGCATTTTTACTGGCTTTTGGCCAAGTGGGACGTTAGCGTCCCACATATCCCAGAGAAGTTAAGGGAAACTCAAAATTCTAGTCACAGTACAAGATTGTACAGTAATTAAAATCAGAATACAGCAATATCTTGTAATTTCTACTGCAACTTTAGGCAAAGTGCAAAGTGTATTCTTGGCAATAGATACTGTATATTGCCAATTTCCAGTTCACCCACAGACCTGGTGGCGCAGCAGGTACTTCAGGTAGCCAGCAACCAAGAAGTTGTGAGTTCAAATCTCAAGGGAGGTTGATTCCCAAGTAATCAGCATCATACTGTTCATTAACAGTATCATACTCATGGTACAGTAACACATGTTGAACATTTACTTCACATGAGATCAGGTTTTCACGTGTAGTTTCATATTATCATGTTGCAATGTTGCCTCCCCATGTTGTCACATTTATTTCACGAGATCATGTTCTCACGTGCTAACATGTTGTCACGTGTAGTTTTATGTCATCACATGTTGCTTCACATGTTGTCACATGTTGCTTCACATTTTGTCACGTGATCACATGAGATCACACGATCACACGAGATCACATTTGTTTACGTGAAATTCCTATGTTTCTTCCGTAAGGGCGGTGGTTTGGGACATCCGCGTCATAAACTAAGGTTGGGTGCAACATGAATTACTAATCATGAAGTTGTGGTACATGACGGCGGCGGCACAGGGACTCTTTGATGCAGGTGAATCACATCCTAAACGTAATTATTAGAGGGAGAGGGGGGAGGAGATGGAGAGGAAAGGGGGAGGAGAGGGGAGAGAAATTTGTTCCGCGCGTTAGCCGGCATGCTTGGCCGCACCGGAACAGAAGGGTGGCATAATGAATTTTGGCGTGCGTCGCCGTTAATGAAATAAAGAACCCAGCCCGAACCGAGGTGTGCGTGTGTCTGTCTGTCTGTGTGTCTTGGTGTTAGGGTACTTATGGCATCCTAAGTAGGGACTAAAGCAGGAAAAGAAGCGAGCAGCCACACTGTTCCCAGGCCCTGTGAGATGTAGAAATGGATTGTAAAGGTGTTTAATGAACACAGGATATTAATGTGTGTTTCTTCCTTCACAGCCATGACATTGGAGAGGATCTTGGGAGAACAGTGGGAGAAGGAACAAAAGATACTCGCATGCAAATGAATTAGAAAAAAGGGAAGAAATGAGTTGATGAGATATCCCACCTGAGTGTGTCCGTGTGTTCGGCCACTAAACGGGAACGAGTGTCCTATAGATGCACTACTACCATCAAACAAAGTTCTGAACTTCAGCAGAACTTCAGAGAGACAGTCTCCCAACTGACATACTCTCCCCAGAAACAACAGTTCCAGTCGTCGACCTGCCAATCATCCTTCAAGTTCTCTGAATGGCTGATTTTTGCATGGCAATTGAACGTGACAAAATTAATTGAGAAAAAATTCAACAAGAAATCCAAGCCTCGACTCTGCCCAAACCAACCTTTCCTTATCCTCCCAAAACATGACATCTATATTAGATCGGTTATACAGATGTAGGATCTTAATTTGAGCTAGTTTTCTACAGCAGGAAAAGGATCCTGCACCAACAAGAAATGTGAATTATTATGTGGATTATAATTAATGGACATTTTTTGTCTGGTTAGATACATTTTTCATTAGGGTAAATCAAGTTTTAAAGTGGAAATGTCAAACTTTAAAAGCCTTTTTAAAACTTGAATCCACGACACGTTTGCATTAACTCTGGAAATTCCTTTGGTCTCTACGGAGTTAGCTAAATCAGCTTTTAGTTTTCTTGCACCTTATTTGTGGAACAGTCTTCAAAATGCTCTTAAATGTGATGTTTTGGTGCCTTTAGGACAATTCAGAAAGCTGATTGAGGACCTTATTACTGATGAATGTGTATTTTTTTTAATGACCGTGTTTTTCTTTCTGCTTGCAATTTGTATTTATATTTATGTGTGTATTTTCCGTTAAAGAAACCTTGGTCTCAGTATGACTCCCTGATAAAAAGGTTAAGTAAATAAATACTGTTTCCTGCTTTGCAACAGAAGGGCAACAAAAGAGTGATCAAATTAAGATCCTACATCTGTATTGCATGACAGGCCTAGTTTTCATTATAGACATATAATTGCTAGAGAGGACAAAGTAAAGTACCAGGCTGTGACATCAACAGAAACATTCTTCCAGTAAAGTATAGAGATATAGGATCTTAATAGGACATTTAAAACGTGTAGTGTATTTGAGGTTTAAGAAGGCTTCTGAAGTGTCACGTTCTGACCATAGTTCTTTTGTGTTTTAGTGTTGGTCAGGACGTGAGCTGAGTGGGCATTCTATGTTGTGTGTCTAGTTTTCCCGTTTCTATGTTTGGCCTGATATGGTTCTCAATCAGAGGCAGGTGTTAGTCATTGTCTCTGATTGGGAACCTTATTTAGGTAGCCTGTTTTGTGTTGGGTTTTGTGGGTGGTTGTCTTCATGTCTTCGTGTGTCTGCACCAGACAGAACTGTTTCGGTTTTTTCACATTTTGTTGTTTTGTATTTTTGTAGTGTTCACGTTTATTGGCTTTAATTAAACATGATGAACACTAACCACGCTGCGCTTTGGTCCGATCCTTCGTCCACAGAAGAAAGCCGTTACATGAAGTTTGTAATTTCCAATTTCAGACTTGATTTTCCCTTACGAAAAATGTATCAACCCATATAAAAATGGACATGAATTATAATCCACATAATACTTAGCATTTCCTGATGCTGTAGGATTATTTTCCTGCTGTAGCAAACTGTCTGAAATTAAGATCCTACATCTGTAGCAAAAATGTCAGGCTGTGACATCAGGTGTGAGAGTGCTGCGTATCTAAGTGACGTGTTGTTCTCAGTGGGGCACGGTGCCGATGGAGTCTCTGAAGTGATTTCCCACAATCCTCGGAAGACACTTTAGCGCCGTCTCTTCCCTCTCCACACGGGCGTCTAATTGCCTGTTAATTTGGTGCTAATTAGATAATGCGTCATCCTGGTGTGCCTCCCAGATGCCGCCACGTGTTGAAATGGGAGCGATTGCACTAGCAAAGCACTCTGGGATATACCCGGAGCAGAGGTGATTCAGCCGGCATCTGCTTCCTGCTATTGTAGTCACCAACGACAAAAACAAACTTCTCACTGTGAAATAGCACCTACTTAAACATTTCAAGTAGTGAAAATAGAGTGTTAGATCCATAAAAAAACTGAATTTATTGTCATTCTTCAAACTACGACTCTAAAAGACAAACTGCTTTTCAACCCATTTAACTGCCTGGAAAATGAAGTATTACAACTATAAACTTAACAGAAAACCTTAGAGGACTGCAAACTTGAACCAAATTTGCTCAGCAAACTGTACAACCCCGTGCTCCGTAGGCCTTCAAGTTAATTACTCAACAAATATTACCCTCTGCAAGTAAGAGTCCTTGAATTAAACATTTAACAAGCATTTCCCAGAGAAAATGAAGGCCCTGAATTAAAGATTCAACAGATATTTTCCTGTAAAAATGCAGAATAATGAAGTGGAGCTCTAAAACAATGGAGGAAGAACCAACGGCGCTGCTGCTGTATACTGTATTCTACTGTGTGTGTGTTTACTGTAATCCCCCTCTTTTCTGTTTGTTACTAACCATTAATATAACATCAGTATGAAAAATACATCACTATCTTTAGTTTATTAAAGCCACAGAGCCTCAAGGGATGGATATCAGAGTAGGGGAATATGCGTGTGCATGTGTGTGCGTGTGTGTGTGTTAGTGATGCGTGGGTTAACTCATAACCCGCAGTCCCATTGGTTATATCCGTGGGGTGGGAAAGATTTGGTGAAGTGGTAAAAGAAGGATGATAGCAGTGCCGGCTATGTTATGTGTGATGATTGTGAGGCATTATACAAATTCGACAGTCACAAGAAGGGGACTTTAAAATGGTACGTCGAGGGAACTGTACTGTTCAGATGGGTTAAATGGAATAGTAACCTAACTGAAATCTGGACACTGACTGTATGTTCATAACCTCTCACATAGCTCAATATAATATGAACTCCTTTATTGCAGTTAAATGATACAGCAAATGTACATTTTGACCTGAGAACACGAGAGGAGAAATGTGATTTATTTMTTTCAGCTTTTGTAGATAATAAATCTGAGGTTAGACGGTCCGTCTGTAAAGGTGCTATCTTTATCAGCATCATAAAAGCTGATAGTATTTCAACCACATAAAATATGCATTCAAACCTAACTGAAATCTTATCAAAAACATGTTGGGTCATTTGAACTACTTTTAATTTCCTTAAACCGGTTAAACCGATGTCATTTGGACATTTTGCACAGAAAATCTTTCCCATTTATTTCTTGTTATTGCATTTTTCCCCCGGTCCCTAAACTTTGTGGCTGTGCGATTGAAACGGATATGAAAGAGAACAAACTTTCTCCATGTCAACTAGATTGATGCATTCAATCTATCGATTTATGTCATTACTCTGGTGAGTAAGGGTTTATTTAGTCCAGGCAACAAGTAGTAACAAAAGGGAAGCTGCATGTATCTAATTATAGCAAAGTTGACTAACAAATAGCCTACCAAAATGATGCACATTAAAAGCAGAAACATCGATGTATCTAAAAAGGCCTGGCAAAATAGTTTTCTGCCACCTCTGACTGTGCAGCACATTTTCTATATTAGTGGGGTTAGGGTCGGGTGCGGACCTCAGAGGTTCACTTTAGTACATACAGTCGGGTGGTTGCGGATGGGTTATGGGCAATTGCGGTTGAGTGCAGGTGAACAAACAGCTGACCTGTGCATCACTAGTGTGTGTGTGTGTGTGTGTGTGTGTCTTTGTGTGTGCGTGTGCGTGTGCGTGTGTGTGTGTGTGTGTGAGTGTGTGTCTGTCAGCACGTGCACAAGTGTGGCTATAGGTTTGCCTCTTATGGAGCCCTCTGTGCTCTCTGTGGAACCAAGCTCATCTGGTTGCCTGCAGATGACACGTCACTGAACACACTACAGAACGTATGGAGAGAGAGAGGGTATACATGTATACGAGTGTGTGTGAGTGAGAGAGAGAGAAAGAGAGAGAGTGTGTGTGCATATGTTTGAGTGTATGCACATGTACAGTAGAATATATAAATGCGGTGCATGAGTGCAGTTGAGCTAACACTAGTCACCACCCTCTCATCTGCTTGACCCCTCTTAAAGTTCCTATTCTACACTAATTGTACCAAACTTTCCAATGGCACAATGCTCACAATGCTGCCATACTAGGGGGGAGTGGGGAGGTCAACTGGAATCCGTCAGTAGTGACAGAGTTAATTGGCATACAGCCAATCAGTGCACTGTATACTGAAGCAGAACCCAGGGTATGACTGTGTCCCTTCAGCCATCTACAATGGCTCTCCACCAGGGTCCCTCTCGTATGTGCTCTGCCTAAACCTGGTGTATATTCCTACACACTTTCATGAGTTAGTTTATATTCAATGCTTTTGCTGGGACATCAACATTGCTCATGTGACTGGGTTGGTATATCCACACACTGTGTACTGAGAGCAAGGCCAGATGGTTTACTGAGAGAAAGGATGGATTGGTGCAAAAGCTGAGGGAGAATTAGTCAGGAGAGAGGAGGGGAAAATATAATTAGGGAGAAGGAGAGCGAGGTAGAGAGATTCTGCTCCAGGTAATTACCTGTCCCATACAACTATCACTCTGAGGAAGAGAGATAGAGGAGGAGGTGGAGAGGAGAGAAGGGAGACAGGATGAGGTGGATAGAGAAGGGAAGAGGATGTGATGACTGTTACTGGTCCTCCTCAGAGACAGATCTAATAGGGAGGAACTCACACTCCATGGACCACAGGAAGTAGAGTGATACTTTCTCTAGGCCCTGATCTAAGGTCAGTTTTATACTTTATTTCCTCATAGACAAAAAGATACACAGCTAGAGGAAAAAATTTACCTCATCACTATGTAGCTAAGAAGAAGTGAAAAGTGGGCTAGGAGAATATATTGTCAGTACGAGAGAGTAATGGAAGGCAAAAATGTGAGCTGCCATGCTTCTCAGCTGGAGAGAAGGGAAAGGGAGAGAAAGAGAGAGTGAGTCTGAGAATAACTGTGTGGATGAGGAGAGCTTGCCAGGGCCTGCATGGCTTGGCACTGAACCTTCATTTGCTAGCCTGACACCCTACCTGTCTTACCTGCCCAGGAGCCCCAAGCGCAGCCTCACCTGGCTGGCCAGACAGAGCCGACTGGACTGACAATGCCACCTCATATAAGTACACCCAAATTCTATTCCTGATCTCCTTCCATGACAGTGAGGAACACCAAAGGGAGAGAGAGGGACTGAGAGAAAGGAAGGAGACAGGACTGCCCAGTCTGCATCTCCATTGTGTACCAAGGAAGTGGTAGGAAGAGAAATGGTAATGACAGTTAAGTCGGTTGGTCACAGACACACTAGAAGGAAGGAGAAAAGGCTCATTTTGAAAACCTCAACGGTCTATAAAGAAATACTACCATATATACAGTACACAGTATCAGGTGCTTATTCACTGTATAATACATGTAAGGATGAGAGGACTTGAGATGAGGAGGAAAGGACAGACACACACACATTTATGTCGCTTAGCAACAACTTAAAGTAGTGAGTGCATCGTTTTTCATACAGGTCTCCCGTGGGAATCGAACCCACAACTCTGGCATTGCAAGCGCCAAATGCTCTACCAACTGAGCTCATTTCTCCTCCCTCACTCTCCCTCCTCTCTCTTTCCCCTCCGTCTCTCCTGGTCTGAGCGTATGACTTTTAATGGTCCCATTCTTATCTTTTAATTGGATGAGAAGGTTCCAGAATGGCCTTTCTAAGGGGACTGGCTAATGAGACAGAGACATTATGTATTCTAATTGACCTCCAGCTTCCTCTCATCTCAGGGTCAACAAAGGTCACACATTTCCTTTAATAATACGCTTGCTCCAGACTAGCACTCAAACTGTCTACTAACACTGAAACAATGATGAATTTAAAAATAAAATGTTCATAAAAAAACCTACTGAAATGAATACGTGTCTCCAATCCAAAGGTGTCTTTAAAAGCATAGTTTTATCGACAAATTATATTCATAATGTATTGCAACTAAGTCAGTAGAGTCTAATGAAGCCAATGGATAGTGGGTTAATAATAGTCTGAGCATTTAGAGATCATCTGTCTATCCAAATGGACTGAGACAGAGGAGGAGAGGAGGAGAGAGGAGAGGAGGCAGGAGGCAGGACAGACGGCACAGCGAGAGAGAGAGAGGGGGGGGGGGGCATCAATATGCCTAATATGGCCACTTCATTAGGAACCAAATGAATGAGATGGAAAGAGGAGAAGGAGGGACAGGGAGGGAGAAAGAGAGAGAGAGAATTAGAAAAAGATCAGTTCAATTCTACAACCACCTAAAAGGAAGTGATTTCCAAATCTTCCATAACAAAGCAATCACCTACAGAGAAATGAACCTGGAGAAGAGCCCCCTAAGCAAGCTGGTCCTGCGGCTCTGTTCACAAACACAAACAGACCCTACAGAGCCCCAGGACAGCAACACAATTAGACCTAACCAAATCATGAGAAAACAAAACGATAATTACTTGACACATTGGAAAGAATTTACCAAAAAACAGAGCAGACTGGAATGCTATATGGCAGAATACCTGACCGTTTTGACTGACCCAAAATTAAGGAAAGCTTTGACTAGTGAGCATAGCCTTGCTATTGAGAGAGGCCACCATAGGCAGAGAAAACAGGCTATGTGCACACTGCCCACAAAATGAGGTGGAAACTGAGCTGCACTTCAGATTACACAGACCCATAAAGAATTCTAAAACAAATCCAATTTTGATAAACTCCCATATCTCCTGGGGGGAATACCACAGTGTGCCATCACAGCAGCAATATTTGTGACCTGTTGCCTTAAGAAAAGGGCAACAAATGAAGAACAAACATCATTGTAAATACAACCTATATTTATGTTTATTTATTTTCCCTTTTGTACTTTAACTATTTGCACAACGTTACAACACTGTACATAGCCATAATATAAAATGTCTCTATTCCTTTGAAACTTTTGTGAGAGTAATGTTTACTGTTAATTTGTTATTGTTTATTTTACTTTTGTTTATTATCTATTTCACTTGCTTCGGAAATGTAAACATATGTTTCCTATACCAATAAATCCCTTTGAATTTAAAATTTAATTTAATTGAATTGAGAGAGAGAGAGAGAGAGAGGGGATAGATAGACCACCAAGTGATAGATTTATGTACAATAAGCACAGTAGAGTACAGTCTCTGACTGCCACTGTGTCTGTGTCTGATACTCTAGAATCGCCTCTATGTTTTGGTTAGGATACACAGGGCCAGTAGAGACCACAATAACACAATAACACTATTAACAAACAATAAGGTAATAGGGTACACACAGAGGGATAGAGAGAGGGATAGGGAGAGAGCGCTGGGGAGAGAGAGGAGAAAGATCGAGAGAGAAAGAGAGTAAGACAGAGCAAGAGAGAGAGAAAGGAGAGAGAGAGCGTGAGAGAGATTGAGAGAGGAGAGAGAGAGAGCAAAAGAGAGAGTTAATAACAGTGTGTAGCCTAGATTAGTCCTCTCCAGAGACAGGGGCTTGGAGGCTAAATGCTGTTCTAACATGGTGGTTTACCACAACACAACAATACCAATACCAATACCCTAACAATACAACACAGCTTTGTGTTGTCTCTATTCACACCAATGAACTGTTGAAATCGTTTTTAAACTGTTAATAAACATCTCCAATGACATGATTCATTCACTGACATACATTGGTGTCTCCAAAATAAAGGTGTTTCTAAAACTAATCTTTTTTAGACAAATGATATTCATAATTGCAATTTGCAACTAAGTCAACAGTCTTGATTGACCTGTAATGAAACAAATGAATAGTGTGTTAACGGTCTGAGCATTTAGAGATCATCTCTCCGTCCAAATGGACTGAGACCCATGGGAGGAGAGGAGTGGGGAGGAGAGAAAGACGAGAGGAAAGAGAAAGGCTGGAGGCAGGAGGCACATTACTATCGGACCCTGGATGTACAGTACCAGTGTTAGAGACTCACATAGGCTTACAGGGACTAGATGTTCTGAGGCAGGTATCACTCACACAACGGAACATCAACCTGCATGTCCCTGTAAACAATCAAGTTTCACGTTTTAAGTTCAGCAAAATGCCTTTCTTGCAAGCTCATTCCCAACAATGCAGTAATCAATATCAGTAGTACTTAAAAAAAAAAAATTGCTGAACAAAAACACGAGTGAAATAAAAATATTTTTTGGAAGGTTGGACTGATTATAATGAGCTAATGATAAGTTATATGCCAGCTATGTGTGGCGCCATATTTGATGACATTATACAACGCATTCTGGGTGACCAAAGATGTTATATTGAGGTGAAGGAATGGTTCACTCATCTTTCGGAAAAACTTCTGGAAGTGAATGAAGGGAAGTGAATGATCGTAGATGACACACCCCCTTCAACATGCATACTGTAAACAGACCAAATTCATATTTTCTCCTCTTATTATCTTTGGTTGATGAGAAAAACAAACATGCCGGTGCGCACAAACTACCCATCGTCAGATTACTTTAGATTTCTAGAAAGTGTTTTACTCAGTTATTCCGAACAATGTTGAGCTCACCTGTGATGTGATCAATTATAAATAGTAATTGCTATTAGCTAATTCATAGTGTGGTTTCTGTCAGCCGAGAGTTATCTAAATATGACTGCTTGTGTTACGCTAATCCTTCCTCAGTTAGAGCTAGGACTAATGTAGCCTACATTTTCCGGTTAGGGTGATTGTGTTCACTGTTGCTACTTCTGTGAATGTCTAAACATTCTATTTCAAAATAAACTGTTACATTCAGGACATAACTTTGTTTGTGGATAGTGTATTAGTGTATAACTTTGTGAATAATTTTAAGGACTGTGTTTGTGCAAAGTGTTTCTGTGAAAAAAACGTGTGGCTAGCTCAAATGCTGACTGTTGCGTCAATCAAAACTGGACATTCTAAATAAGGGTTCTAATCACACCGGTTTGAGCGTATGCTGCAGGAACCACTGTAGAATCATCACACCCGTTTGTTGGTATGTGTGAAAAGGTTAAGTCCTTAGTGATTTGGACACCGAGGGACTTGAAGCTCGATCCGCTCAACCTGTAGTCCACAATCAGCTACTTGGTCCCTCTGATGTTGAGGTGGGGTTGTTGTCCTGGCAGTGTGACTGACCTCCCTGTAGGCTGTCTCATCATTGCCAATGATCAGGCCGTCGATCTCGCAAACTTGGTGATGGTGTCGGAGTCATGATTGATCACGCAGTCGTGGTTGAACAGCGAGTACAGGAAGGGACTAAGCACACACCCCTGTGGGGCCCACGTGTTGAGGGTCAGCGTGGCGTAGGTGATGTTGCCTATCCTCACCACCAGGGTTCGGCCCATCAGGAAGTCCAGGAACCAGTTGCACAGGGAGGTGTTCAGTCCAAGGGTCCCAAACTTGGAGGGGACTATGGTGTTAAACGCTGAGCTGTAGTTAATGAACAGCATTCTCACATAGGTATTCCTCTTATCTAGGTGGATGAGGATAGTGTGAAGTTCAATTGAGATTGCGTCATTAATGGATCTGTTGGGGCGATGTGCAAATTGGAGTGGGTCTAGTACGGGGTGGGCAACTCCAGTCCTCGAGGGCCTGATTGGTGTCATACTTTTTCTCAATCCCTAGCAAAAACAGCGGATTAATCAAATGTCATTCTAAACTGAAGATCATGATTATTGGAGTCAGGTGTGTTAGCTGGGGCTGGGGCAAAACTGTGACACCAATCAGGCCCTCGAGGACTGGAATTGCCCACCCCTGGTCTAGGGCGTCTGGGATGATTCAGTTGATAACCATAACCAGCCTTTCAAAACACTTCATGATTACAGATGTGAGTGCTACAGGGTGGTAGTCATTGTGGCAGGTAGCCTTAGAGTTTTGGGGAACAGGAATGATGGGGGTCAGCTTGAGACGTGGGGATTACAGACTGGGTAAAGTAGAGGTTGAAAATGACTGAGAATATGCCTGCCAGCTGTTCTGCGCATTCTCTGAGAATGTGCCCTGGAATACCGTTCGGCCCCGCAGCCTTGCGAGTGTTGAACTGATTAAAAACCTTACTCACGTCGGCCTCGGAGGCGAGGCCCTCATGAGGGGTTGGGTTAAATACGGAAGACACAATGCGGTTGAATGCATTCAGTTGTGCAACTGACTAGGTATCCCCTTTCTCCTTTCATGCACGGCTCGGTGTTGTTTTTGTCAAAGCGTGCACAAAATGCATTGACTTTGTCTTCTAGGGAGGCATCGCTGGGCAGATCACGGCTGGGTCTTCCTTTGTAATCCGTAATGGACTGTAGCCCCTGCCACATGCGGCAGGCGTCGGAGCCTGTGTAATAGGATTTCACCTGGTTCCTGCGGCTCTGCGGCTCTCGTGGCTGCTCGCAGACCTCTGCCAGCAGCCACGAGCTAACCATGCGCGTTCACATGAGAGTTTGCTCCCGTTCCATTTGCTTTTCTGAAGACAAAGGAATTCTCCGGTTGGAACATTATTGAAGAATTATGTTAAAAACATCCTAAAGATTGAAAATAGCTATTTGGACATTAATGATGGACATTACCGAACAAAACAAACATTTMTTGTGGAAGTGGGAGTCCTGGGAATGCAATCCGACAAAGATCAGCAAATGTAAGTGAAGATTTATAATGCTTTTATGACTTTTGTTGACTGCATAATATGGCGGCTATATTTGTGTCTTGATTGGGCTCTGAGCGCCGTTCTCAGATTATTGCATGGTTTATGATTTTTCCGTAAAGCTTGTTTGAAATCTGACACAGCGGTTGTATTAAGGAGAAGTGCATCTAAAATTCCATGCATAACAGTTGTATCTTTTAGCAATGTTTATTATGAGTATTCCTGTAAATTGATGTGGCTCTCTGCAAAATCAAAGGATGTTTAGGAACTTCTGAACGTAAGGCGCCAATGTAAACTCAGATTTTTGGATATAAATATGAACATTACCAAACAAAACATACATGTATTGTGTAACATGAAGTCCTATGAGTGTCATCTGATGAAGATCATCAAAGGTTAGTGATTAATTTTATCTATATTTACTTTTTGTGAATCCTTCTCTTTGGCTGAAAAAATGGCTGTGTTATTCTGTGAATAGGCACTCACCTAACATAATCGTTTGGTTTGCTTTCGTCGTAAAGCCTTTTTGAAATCGGACACTGTGGCTGGATTTACAACAAGTGTTTGTTTAAAATGGTGTAAAATACATGTATGTTTGAGGAATTTTAATTATGGGATTTCTGTTGTTTTGAATTTGGCGCCCTGCAGTTTCACTGGCCGTCTCACGTACCCTAGAGAGGTTAATCCAAGGGTTTTGATTATGGAAGCAGTGAATCTTCACTGTGGGGACACTGTAGAGTCAGCACACCATTTACTGTTGATTAAGATAAATACCCCTCCCGTCTCGATTTCCTTGAATCCAATGTCCAATCCACACAGTGAATAGAGAATCGATCAAGTTGGATAGCTATGGTGGGTATCTTGTCCGGAAGCCATGTTTCAGAAAGCAGAGAATAATGTTCAGAGCAAATCTGTGATCGGAGGTCATCTATCTTATTATCAAGTGATAATAGAATGGAGGAAAGATGTGGCCGGTTTTCCTTTCGCATTAATCTCACCAGACCTCCTCCTTTCTTGCCTCTTTTTCGATGGTGTTTCCTCTTGGCTTGCCTGCAAATTGGGCCGGAATTACACAAAGAGCCCAGGGCAGATGAGTCGAAGTCGACGTTGAAGCCGGAATTGAGGTTAGTAAGTACTGATCTGATGTTTAAAAGTTCTTGACGAACATAAGAATTGATAGCGGATACGATAAACGTCAAAATAATCAAAATATCAAAGTTGAGTCGAGCTCGCAAGATGGCAGCCATACAGTACAGTGCCATCGTAATTCCAGGCTTGACATTCAAGGGAAATTTCACCGCTGCTCTTTCTCTGTATATGTCCATTAAAAATGTTGAATTTCCTTACTATATGCAAATATGACAGTTTCTGCATCTCACCGGTAGAAACGGGCGATCTACATTTCCAGGTTGTAAGCAAACCACAATATCCAGAATTCATAGCGATTTCAGGGCGTGGTACCGCCCCTATCGAGATGGATCCGTTTGAGAATGGGTGTCAACAGGAAGCTAACGTTACTCACTGGACCAGCCACTCGTTTATAGAACATCAACTTGCGAATAACTATTTATTTAAATTTTTCTGTCGACAACAACTGTAAAGTTTAGTCATGGTGTGGTGCTCAGTACCTGGATGTGCAAACTGCAAGCAAGATGGGGAAACATTTAATCAGTTACTTTACTAAGAAGTCGAGCAGAGGAAACTTTATATAAACCTAAATCTAGCTAGCTAACGTTAGCTTTCTTAATATGCTGTCTAGACATTCCAAAGAAAATCAATGCAATTAACCAGCTGTTATCTGGCGATGTGATTTGTAACTTTGCAAGCTAATTTTAGCTATGTTAGGTCATTGCTACAGTCTAACCGTTATCTAGCGAACTAACTACCGCAGAGGCTAACGTGACTAGCCTGCAGCAGCAGCATCAACATCAAGCTCAGCGCCAGGAACTAGTGTCTGCCACCTTTGCTAAGTCTTTCCATGACTCCATGATGAGCAGATAAATATACTGGAGAAAGGCATAAACATGGTCCGTATCTTGGTGTCACAGTTGGTGTGTTTATAAGTAGGCTACAACATCTACTGTCTTTTTCTCTGTATTATGGAGGCTTAGTTGATTGTTTATGTAAAGCTTGAAGTCCAAATTGGAGAAAAGCAGTGTTGTTAGTAAGGAGGAGATGGTGTGGGTGACTGACTGGTGTCTGTTGGGGGTGGGTATTGTGTGTGTGAAAGTTAGCCAGCATGATCTATTGACACGAGGGGGAGCGGTGTATAATACCTTGTTTGAGTGTGTATTGACGGGGACAAAGTAGTAAAATGTTGGCTAATCACTGACTAGTGTGTGTTCTACCCGACTAGTCCAGCTACTGATGATGACCTTGACACCAGCTTCAGTATTACAGATCCTGTAGACCCATTGGATGAATGTTTTCATCCTGGAACAAACTCAAGCTCAACATCATGTGACTCAGAAGAGGAAAAGACTACACGGGGCAAGCCAAGGTCATGGGGTTCATGAAGTTCTGCCAGACCAGCTGCCATTAACCAACACAAGATGAGGTTCACCAGCTGCAGAACATTATGGAACGTGCCTGGAACATTCAACCAACACAAAATCCATATTCAGTTAGACTGATGTAGTAGTATAATATAGAATGCCTAGTATGCTCACAACTGCATTGTAGTATAGATATTGCTAGCTCTTGTACATATGTTTATAATGGAGTTTAAAATATTTTATATAATCTTTTTTACAAGTGTACTGACAAATGACAAAATGATTCCAGCTGCATCAAAAACCAATAAAGTGTTAATTTCTACTTCTGGATCAAACCATTGTGATATTCATAAAATGTATTTGGAAGAAAATAGTTACAATCTTACTGCTAAAACAAATGATAAAGGGATTTGGTAGATCATTTCAACATTCATTTGTTGGCAACTAAGCATGCTTCAAAATAACATTAGATTAGTCTGTCAATGTAGCAAATTAGAAGACATGGCTTCAAATAAAATAAAAAAATTAGCGAGACCACAGTTGAAGTCAAAGTTTACATACACCTTAGCCAAATACATTTAATCTCAGTTTTTCACAATTCCTGACATTTAAAACTAGTACAAATTCCCTGTCTTAGGTCAGTTAGGATCACCACTTTATTTTAATAATGTGAAATGTCGGAATAATAGTAGAGAGAATTATTTATTTCAGCTTTTATTTCTTTCATCACATTCCCAGTGGGTCAGAAGTTTAAATACACTCAATTAGTATTTTTTGGTAGCATTGCCTTTTAAATTGTTTAACTTGGGTCAAACGTTTCGGGTAGCCTTCACAAGCTTCCCACAATAAGTTGGGTGAATTTGGCCCATTACTCCTGACTTCCTCACCATCTTAGATAAGCATGCCCGTTCAAAAAATGCAGAACTAAACAGATATAGCCCTTGGTCCACTCCAGACCTGACTGCCCTCGACCAGCACATAAACATCCTGTGGCGGACTGCAATAGCATCGAATAGTCCCGCGCGATATGCAACTGTTCAGGGAAGTCAGGAACCAATACACGCAGTCAGTCAGGAAAGGAAAGGCTAGCTTTTTCAAGCAGAAATTTGCATCCTGTAGCTCTAACTCTAAAAAGTTCTGGGACACTGTAAAGTCCATGGAGAACAAGAGCACCTCCTCCAGCTGCCCTGCACTGAGGCTAGGTAACACGGTCACCACCGATAACTATTGATAATCGAAAACTTCAACAAGCATTTCTCTACGGCTGGCCATGCCTTCCACCTGGCTACCAACCTCGGCCAACAGCACCGACCCCCCCCCCCCCCCCCTCACACCACCCCGCAGCTACTCGCCCAAGCGTCCCCAGCTTCCTTTACCCAAATCCAGAATAGCAGATGTTCTGAAAGAGCTGCAAAACCTGGACCCATACAAATCAGCTGGGCTTGACAATCTAGGCCCTCTATTTCTGAAACTATCCACCGCCATTGTCGCAACCCCTATTACAGCCTGTTCAACCTCTCTTTCATATCGTCTGAGATCCCCAAGGATTGGAAAGCTGCCGCGGTCATCCCCCTCTTCAAAAGGGGAGACACCCTGGACCCAAACTGTTACAGACCTATATCCATCCTGCCCTGCCTATCTAAGGTCTTCGAAAGCCAAGTTAATAAACAGATCACTGACCATCTCGAATCCCACCTTACCTTCTCCGCTGTGCAATCCGGTTTCCGAGCCGGTCACGGGTGCACCTCAGCCACGCTCAAGGTACTAAATGATATCATAACCGCCATCGATAAAAGACAGTACTGTGCAGCCGTCTTCATCGACCTGGCCAAGGCTTTCGACTCTGTCAATCACCATATTCTTATCGGCAGACTCAGTAGCTCGTTTTTTATGATGACTGCCTTGCCTGGTTCACCAACTACTTTGCAGACAGAGTTCAGTGTGTCAAATCGGAGGGCATGTTGTCCGGTCCTTGGCAGTCTCTATGGGGGTACCACAGGGTTCAATTCTCGGGCCGACTCTTTTCTCGGTGTATATCAATGATGTTGATCTTGCTGCGGGCGATTCCCTGATCCACCTCTACGCAGACGACACCAATTCTGTATACTTCTGGCCCTTCCTTGGACACTGTGCTATCTAACCTCCAAACGAGCTTCAATGCCATACAACACTCTTCCGTGGCCTCTAACTGCTCTTAAACGCTAGTAAAACCAAATGCATGCTTTTCAGCCGTTCGTGCCTGCACCCGCCCGCCCGACTAGCATCACCACCCTGGACGGTTCCGACCTAGAATATGTGGACATCTATAAATACCTAGGTGTCTGGCTAGACTGTAAACTCTCCTTCCAGTCTCATATAAACATTTCCAATCCAAAATCAAATCAAGAATCGGCTTTCTATTTCGCAACAAAGCCTCCTTCACTCACGCCGTAAAACTGACTATCCTACCGATCCTCGACTTCGGCGATGTCATCTACAAAATAGCTTCCAATACTCTACTCAGCAAACTAGATGCAGTTTATCATAGTGCCATCCGTTTTGTACTAAAACACCTTATACCACCCACACTGCGACCTGTATGCTCTAGTCGGCTGGCCCTCGCTACATATTCGTCGCCAGACCCACTCGCTCCAGGTCATCTATAAGGCCATGTTAGGATAAGCTCCGCCTTATCTCAGTTCACTGGTCACGATAACAACACCCACCCATAGCAGCGCTCCAGCAGGTATATCTCACTGGTCAACACTAATTTGGCCGCCTTTCTTTCCAGTTCTCTGCTGCCAATGACTGGAACGAATTGCAAAAATCGCTGAAGTTGGAGACTTTATTTCCCTCACCAACTTTAAACATCTGCTATCTGAGCAGCTAACCGATCGCTGCAGCTGTACATATTCCAGATGTAAACAGCCCACCCAATTTACCTACCTCATCTCCTTACTGTTTTTATTTATTTACTTTTCTGCTCTTTTCACACCAGTATCTCTACTTGCACATGATCATCTGATGATTTATCACTCCAGTGTTAATCTGCTAAATTGTAATTATTCGCTCCTATGGCTATTTATTGCCTACCTCCTCATGCCTTTTGCACACAATGTATATAGACTCATTTATTATTTTTTTCCTACTGTGTTATTGACTTGTTTATTGTTTACTCCATGTGTAACTCTGTGTTGTTGTCTGTTCACACTGCTATGCTTTATCATGGCCAGGTCGCAGTTGTAAATGAGAATTTGTTCTCAACTAGCCTACCTGGTTAAATAAAGGTTAAATAAAATAATAAAATAAAAAGAGGCTGGTGTAACTGAGTCAGGTTTCTTAGGCCTCCTTGCTCGCACACGCGTTTACAGTTCTGCCCACAAATGTTCTATAGGATTGAGGTCAGGGCTTTGTGATGGAAACTCCAATACCTTGACTTTGCTGTTCTTAAGCCATTTTGCCACAACTTTGGAAGTATGCTTGGGGTCATTGTCCATTTGGAAGACCCATTTGCGACCAAGCTTTAACTTCCTGACTGATGTCTTGAGATGTTGCTTCAATATATCCACATAATTTTCCCACACTCATGATGCCATCTATTTGTAAAGTGCACCAGTCCCTCCTGCAGCAAAGCACCCCCACAACATGATGCTGCCACCCCCGTGCTTCACGGTTGGGATGGTGTTCTTCGGCTTGCAAGACGTCATTGGTTGAACTCTCCCTGTGCGAAAATATTACAAATACTGCTATGGTGCATAATTATGTCTGAAACRCCTCTCATCACTCGAAATGATGTAGGGAGAATTGGAAAAACACCCCAAATAGTGTCTAGTGTTGAAGTTTCCTTTTAACAATTGTCCACTTGTCCAGGACAAGTAAAACAAAATAGTTGGACAAGAAGAATATAGATGTGAGTTGTCCAAGTGGACAAGTAAATATATATATTTTTAAATCACAATATCAAACAAATATTCCGATCAGAATTGGATCATTGTTCCTCTGGATGCGATGTATTTCTGTTCTCCCAACTTCTGCAGAGCGCATCGAGTAGGATTGTATTGCACTGACAGGCAGGAGCGGCCTTTCAATCATCCCCGGGTGCGAGCTTTTGAAATGAAAATGCAGAGCCTTGTATAGCTGCGTGTGCACATTTTTTGATATTCTTKCTAATTAGCGAGTTACTTGCACAGTTATAGCACATTTTGGGTCAGCAAACAGGGTTTGTAGGGTCATGTAAATGCTGTAAAGGTCATGGTGTGTGCATCACCTGCATGTGTGCCCATGCTAGTGGGCCAGAGGAGAGAGAGATTGCAATAGGTAGGCCTATAAAATAATGATAGACTAACAACAGACTAACTASATTGCCAATTMAACACATATCGTGTMGCTTGGCTAGTTATCTCTGTAGTTAACTATTTAGTTATTAGCATGTACAGTATTAATGTCATTGTCATGTCCGATGTCCTAAAAACGTTTCACCAGCACTCGAACCTCAAATGGCCAACATGCAGTTGATGAATGGGGGTCCTACTAAACCAACGCTACATACTCTGATTCTAAAGTTGTTTCTCCAGCGCTGAATATTGGGAGCTGAAAAATAAATTGAATAAGAAAAAATATTTTCTAAAGACATAAAAAATATTTGTCCTAATGTAGGCCTAATGTGGCAATATCTTTTAGGCTATGAAGGGTGGCCAACCATCCTCCAAGAGAGCCTTAAACGGGCAGTGTTGTATTTCATCATACCACAGCACTGTTGGAAAAGGCTTAAAAAGGTTCATGTCAAGCCCTGACAATAATAAACATTGTAACCTAATTTGATCATGATTTGGACAGTCTTTATTGCCAGGTACTGGATGAATGGAAGCAAACCCAGCTTAGATCAAGATTCAATCATTAGAGATCCAATCTATGGTATGTCTCAATACTAATGATGGTGAAGGGTACAGTAGATGATGAGGTCTCCTGCTCCATCCGACACTAATATTACAGAACATGATCTACATATCCTCTCTATTATATAGCATTATGTTATACTGTATGTGTTAGTCCCCCCCATACACACACTCTGCTGTGATTGACATGGTCGTCTCAGGAGAGGTAGTGAGAAACAGAGGTGTGACAAGCCGTCGTTGGCAGTATCTCAGGTGTGACTGTCATATGACATCCATTTGGGACTAACAGCTCCTTGAGAAGTGTGACATGCCGTCTAAACAGCTCAGTGTACTCAGGACTGAAACACTATCTTACAAGTAAACCTTCACAACCGTCAACCTATTCATCAACTATTTTCTATTCTAGGCCTCCTCTTGACTCTCCTCCGTCTCTGTAATAATATCTAGGCTATAACCACTCTTCTCTTGTCTCTCTCATCTCTGTATATATCTAGGCTATAACATCTTCTCTTGCTTCCTCCCGTCTCTGTAATAATATCTAGGCTATAACCACTCTTCTCTTGTCTCTCTCTCCTCTCTGTAATAATATCTAGTATAACCACTCTCCTCTTGTCTTCTCCTTCGTCCTGTAATAATATCTAGTCTATAATCACTCTCCTCTCCATCTCGGTATACTATCAGTCTAAATCACTCCTCTATTTTGCATCCATCTCCCCCTCCACCCCCTCCTCTCTAATGATAGCCCCCCCCACCCACCCCCCCAACACACCACTCCTGGTTGAACAGAGAGGATAGAGACACACACTCACATCCCATTACATCCACATCAGTATCATCATATCCCCTTATTCCCCTCCTGTCTAATGCCCATTAAACCTCAACATCACATTAACAGCAGTCCTAAATCACACACATTACCATAACATGTATGAGTCCATGTGTATGGCGAGGGGGGACAGAGACAGACAGGAAGCAGTGGGACAGAGAGAGAAAAGAGAGAGAGCGAGAGAGAGACCCAGGTCTCAGTCATCCATCAAACCTAATGATTCTATTACAGTTAGTCAGAAACACGCTAACACTAATGTAAACGGTGATACAGACTGGCATACTAGTGTGTTTACGGTCCTTTACACACACATGCACAGAGCGCACAGAGCATACAGCGTGCACACACACACACACAGGGGTGTGCAGAATGCAAACAAACAAACTCAGGTGTGCAGAATACAAACACAGTAACAGTTTCTGGTGGCGTAACCTCTGGTAAGGAGTACAGATTGGATACTTTCCTATTTTTAATAGATAGTCTCTCTCTCTCTCTCTCTCTCTCTCTCTCTCTCTCTCCCTCTCTCTCTCTCTCTCTCTCTCTCTCTCTCTCTCTCTCTCTCCTACTATATTCAGTTCCCCACAGAAGAGAAGGAGAGAGCAGTATATCTTGTGAATAGGGCATTTATCTGGTGTTATAGCATCACCATCACTGATCTGAGATGAGCCCTGGGAGAAATGTAGAAATGAATAGAAGTCATTCAGAGGTTCCATTAAATGCCAAGAGTATCACCCAACACGCACGCACACGCACACACTACACGCACATGTGTGCACTCAAACATATACAGACACACACAACTGGGTCTATTAAAGTAGAACAGGAGAAGGCACGCTCTTTACAGGGCATTAGTTGTGGCAGGGCTATGGAGGTGAGAAGAATATAAATATACATATTATACAGTATATCTTCCTCTGGGCCTCTGAAACCCCACCCTGGGGGATAAGGATGTTTACATAGTCCCTGACACAGAGCAGGAAGTACATTAGGCTGAGGTGGACCCAGTGTCCCAGTGTCTTTAAAACACTTCTATTATCCTGGATAAAGCCTTATGGTGTGTCTGAGTGTTACCCTCCATAGCATGGTGCCTGGTACAGAATAAGGCAGGGTGACAGCAAAGTGCTAACACACACATACACACACACACACACAGAAAATAATGGTTCTAAATAGTACCAGATAGGGGTTATTTGGCTTGTAACCATAGCGGAACCCTTTTTGGGGCTATATAGAACCCTTTTTTGAAGGTTCTATAAATAATCATGCTCATAAGGTTCTAAATGGAACCAGTATAGAACAGTATAGAACTATAAAGAACCTGTTCCTAAGGTTCTATAAAGAACCATTAAAAAAGGTTATATATAGCACCAACAAAAGGGTTCCTCTGTCACACCATCTGTTTTACATGTCTTTGTGATTGTCTCCACCCCCCTCCAGATATCGCCCATCTTCCCCTTTATCCCCTGTGTATTTATACCTGGGTTCTTGGTTTGTCTGTTGCCAGATCATTTTGTTTTGTCAAGGCTACCAGCAATTTTCCCTCTGCTCCTGTCTCTTGATTGTTCCTGTTTCCTAGTTTTCCCGGTGTTGACCATTCTGCCTKCCCTGACCCTGAGCCTGCCTGCCGTCCTGTACCTTTGCCCCACCTATCTGGATTACTGACCTCTGCCTGCCCTTGACCTGCCTTTTGCCTGCCCCTGTTMGATTAATAAACTGTTGTTACTTTGACATTGTCTGCATCTGGCTTACCTGAATCGTGATAACCTATATGGTTAGTAGGACCCTTTTTTAAGGTTCAATAAAGAACCTTCTCAATCTGAAAGGTTCATTGTAGATCCTTTTGAAGAACCGTACAGTGTTTTTATTCTGGTCAGCCATATTATATTCCAAAGGTGTTATTACTGTGTTAATTGACAAGTTGAATCAAGTGAGCTACCTCTGGAACAGCTGGGGGTCCCTGAGGAGGGAATTGAGAACCACTGACTGATTTAGTCAACCATTCTCAATAGACACAAGGCCATAAAGGAGTCTCTTTCACAAGACACCGTCACTAGCCATAGTCATATAACACGTGATAGCATAACACACCACATTAGATGCACAGGAATGACACTCTCACTAACAAAAAGAGCTGTGACCAAACCATGCCCCAAAATATTCAAATTCCCCTACATTTGAATTATCACTAAAAGAGAAAAGAACCATTTTGTGAACTGTAAAGAACCATTGAAGAGCTTAAAGGGTGATTTGAGTCATTATAGTTCCACATAGAACCATCACCCTTCCTAATGAACCCACGTTTTTTTTGTGTGTACAGTACACACACACACAGACACACACACACACACTACACTCTCTCCAGATCAGTCTAGGGTTACAGCGCAGGGCAGTCTGTATTGCGCTGTGTTTAAGACCAGTTAAACTTAATGACCTCCTTCATCCTCCTAGCCTATTAAATAAACTACAACATTAGTCCGCCAAATGAAGTTTGGCCTTTTACGCTTGCCCTCCGGGATGTGGCGGTTTTATCAGGAAGTGATAAGGGGTAGATCATCTCACGTCCACTCGAGGAGAAGATGGGTTGGTTTTAACAATGGAAAGGACCCGACACCATACAGCTGATATGAAACAATCTTACTCTAGCCCTGCAGTATGCATTTAATAGGGCAAGTTGCCTAATGGTATAGTCTTTTAATGAGATGAAATGGTTCTATGGTATATTGTGATAGGTTTAATAGAGAAACGTCCCTAGCTTATGACGCAGGCCTGACGAGCATAGATTCCTTGTCTTTACTGTTGGTGTAAAGCAGGAGTGAACATACAGTATCTGCTACACTACGGCTGCTGTATCTGCTGGTTCTTAACCTTGTGTTTCAATCAGAGACTGATTAACACCTGGGTAACCATGTGGTTGAAATATCTGGCCAATCAATGATAGAATGTGTTTGTTTTTTATACCAACTAAAAGAACCAGTAAAACAACCCCGGAGAACACTGGTGAAACGCTGATGTTGCTCATAGATCGGAGGATTCCACTATGGTCCTCACCACTGTTATTGTCCATCCTTCCCCTCTAATCAGGGATTGATTCAGACCAGGGACCTTTGACACCAGGTGAGTGGTGAGCTAATCAGCAACATTAAATCAGTCATTTAACTACAAGATAGAAAAGAAAACCAGCAGGAATGGAGCCCACAAGAAATGGAGATGCGGTCCCCTGTTGTAAAGACTTGGCTTACACTTCTACAACAGGGCTTTTGTGTTTCAACAGGGCTTTTGTGTTTCAGAGTTAACTGACGCCAAACAACTGATCCAGGATAATGTATTTTGTCACACCCCCTAATGGTTAAGGTTAGGATAGGGAACACTACCCACTATCAGACCTGTGTGTCACACAAAATTACTTCCCCATTGTTTTTGACGAGTCACTGACACTCCATTACTGTGAACATGGGGAAAGGGACCTCAAGCAGTTGTAAATGTGTGTGTGTGTTTGTGTGTGTGTGTGCATGCATGCGTATGTGTTATTGTGTGTGTGTTTTGCCAGTACATTTGATTGAAGTGTAATTCCAGCAGGCGTATTGTACCTTTTATGAGCCCAGCATGTTTTCTGTCAGAACTGAGGTGCTTTAACGTCAAATAAACAAGGAAGTGGAGATATTCTTCCAAACTGTCATATATACACAGAGGACGAGAGGTTTACGCACACTGAGAAAAAGAGAGCGAGAAGGGCAAGACAGAGAGAGAACGAGAGGGAAGGAGAGAGGGACAGTGGGAGAGAAAAAGTGCTATTCTATGTTAAATGTAAAAAATTGCTTACTTCCTTGCTCTCTCTCGCTTGCTCTCAAATCTCTCTCTATATCCCTCCTCTATGTCATTAGCCGGGTGCTCTGTATTTATAACCTCCATAACGTTTTTATGGCCTCAACCATTACATGGAGGTCATACTGACATGCTAACACACGCACGCACGCACGCACGCACGCACGTGTCTCTTATACACATCTAGATGTGTATAAGAGACAGCACACACACACACACACACACACACACACACAGTAGAAATAAATAAATAAACACACAAGCACTCTGACATGCAGAACACACTGTGCTGAACATACCGTACTACAAACGCACCATCACACACACAAGCACGCAAACACACACATTCAAACACACTGGCGTGATGTGGGCGAGGTGATAAAAAGAGATGCAGTGTATCTGTTTCCTATCGGCCTCATACTCATTGAGCTCTGCCGGGGATAAAACACTGGCCATCAATCACTGAGTCAACCTATTAGGAAGCTTGGTTTCCGGGATCACGCCCCTGCCTTGTCCAAAGGAAGGTCTTGTTGGAGGAGTGGTGTATATCTTCCATCTCAGTGAGATAGTAGCTGCTCCCTGTATCCTATCTGTACCACATCGCACAAGAGCAATGACCAGCTTTAGAAATAAACAGCAYAGGGGACACAAATCAGACACACACACGCAAAAATAAACATTTCAATGCAGACACGCACACACACACAAACTTATTTGGAGCCGTAGTCTACACAGTGAAAAGCAGTTAGAGAACTCCATTTCTCTAGTTCCTCTATCTGCCTCAATTCATTATTGCACTGTATTCCAGATACATCTGCTCCATCCCTGTCTGTATCTAATGGCCAAGCAGAACTAACCCAGTGACAAGAGCTCAGAATCTCTCCGCTGGCTAAGCAGAACTAACCCTGGGAGTGAATCAGGATACACAGAGAGATATGGAGACAAACACCTACAATGAAACACACCAGATTTTAAACAGGCCTAGAAGAGCTCTGTTAGTAACCAGATCAGGTCATATTGCAATGGCAGTATAATACAACATTCTGATTCCTGAGAGAGAGACAGAGAGAGACACAGAGAGAAAGAGACAGAGAGAGACAGAGACAGAGGCAGAGACAGAGACAGAGAGAGGAAAATGAAAGAAAATAGATAGAGAGCGAATGGGGGAAATAAAAACGTCACCTTTCCGTCAACCCTAATCAGCACAGTTGACCCAGCAGGGTCCCACAATCCACTGCCTCCTGCCCAGCCAATGGAGAACACACCTGGGCTGCCCCAAGCACAGCGTGCCCTCAACCCTGGAACTCACCCTGCAGCTAGGGCTGACTGAGCACGGGTGTTTGGTCTCCATAAAAAGAGGACTTACGTAAGTGTGTGTTGGTGTGTGTGTCCATATGTCTGCGTGTTTGATACGTGTGTGCAAGCATTCAGATGTGTATGTGTGTATGMAAGCATGTGTGTATGCAAGTRTGTGTTCATTCACGTATGCGGGCCTGTATGTGTGTGTGTCTCCCTGACCTTGGTCCTGGCTCTTTAGCTTTCTGTCGGGAAGGGGCTTAGCAGTGTTTGGCAGGCTGTAAAGTGCTGATCTGGACCAAGATATGCATTACGGGCCAACACTTCAACATCAATTAACACACCAGCAGGAGGTCACAGCACTATAGAGAGACGTGTGTGAGAGAGAGAATCACCTACAACATACAACACAAACGCAAAACAGTAGAATGGAGAAAAGTCAAAAAGCAGAAAAACGCTGCAGGAAGAGGAAATGATATCCTAAAGAAGTGCACCGCTTCATCCCACCCTCCATCTTACCTGTGACGGTGAGCTCAGTGGTCCTGTGTACCACGAAGCCCCCGAAGGTGACCTCGCAGGTGTAGTTGCCGATGTCGTCCTCTTTGACCTCTCTGATGGACAGAGTGTCTCTTCCCTGGAGGATGGAGGCCCGCCACTGCTTAGGACGACACTCCTGGGAGTCACACACACACGAACACACACAATACAACATGGGGTTATAGTGCTATTGACAATGAGACACATGAAATCATCATAACATAGAGAACAGGTTGGACTGTTATGTCATGAACACCAACAACAGCAATGGAGGTTCTGTTGAGGTGGCCTATGCATGATGCCTTTGATTTCTGCATTGGTTACATACTGAATTTGTCAACGCTAAGTGGCTTTGGATAGTGGCATCTATTACAGTTAAGGATATTGGGGAAGAGGAGACCAAACAGAGTCATTATATTATCTAGACAGTAGAGAGGATTGTAAAGAGAGCAGTGGAATGCATAGTGTATCACTGCCAACCAGAGAGAACCCATATGGGAAGAGTTATCCTACTTATTTGATAGAAGTGTATTGCACTGAACTGGATACTCCAGATTCAATATTCTCCGACTGGTAAGGACACGGAATGTCATTTGAAAAGTCTCCACTGGCAAAATAATGTGTTTGTGTGTGTGTGTGGCGTGTATGTGTGTGTGCGTATGTATGTGTGGTTTGTGTGCGTGTGTGTGTACATAGGCAGAGTGTACATAGGCTCCTCACTCCGGGTACTCTCCTCCCTCTCTGGCAGGGACAACTCTGGCTCAGAGGATTCTATTCCACCGTAGCTCGCGGCAACCCTCGGAATTCAATCAGCTCGGCTGCAGAGCAATCCAAATAACTCCAGGTTCCAGCGCTCCCAGTCATTATCCAAGCCTTAATTGAATTCTGGGAAAACCTGGAGGTCGAGTCCGACTGTCTAATCTACCACTGATCTGCCTTTGATTAGTTTGGCCTGGGCCACTCCCTGGGATGCGCGCTGTGATCCGCAGGCCATGTCTGACCTCAACAGGGGAGAACTCAGGTGAGAAAGGTAACTCGAGAGTCAGATAATAGATATCTTAGGCTAGGAGCATTTAGAGGACACACACACACTTTTTCTCTCTCTGCATGCTGGGAGTGTTTGGTGCATGCTGGGAATTGTATGAGCGAGTGCGAGTGTTGTCTGAAGTTACATCGCCTGTTTTTTCCTTCTTGTTTTACTTTTCTTGGTGGTTTTCCTTTTTCTGTACATGATTAAGGTGATTATTTATCTTATTTATTTGTTGTGGTAGAATTGAGTATATTGTTTTTCTTGTAGAAATTGCCCTGGTGGGGATGGCGACCCACATGGGGACGCCGTCCCTGTCACTTCGGCACGGCTTTAAGTGTGTTACTGAAGCTACTGTCACTGTGGAGGAGTTTCTGGTCGCCGTAGGAGAGAAGGTAGGCTATGAGAATGTTTCTTATGCGTCGCGGATGAATGAAGCGGTGGTGTTTTTTCTTAAAGAAATTACGCAGCTTTTTTCTCCGTCAACAAGGGTAACGATTTCGAATGTACCACCGTTTATTCCCAATGAGCTATTGGAGAGCGAGTTATTGCGCTTTGGGAAGTTTGCAAGTTCAATTAAGATTGTCCCGTTGGGTTGCAAACACCTGGCTTTGAAACAGGTTATGTCGTTTCAAACACCGGCTCTGAAACAGGTTATGTCATTTCAAACACCGGCTCTGAAACAGGTTATGTCATTTCAAACACCGGCTCTGAAACAGGTTATGTCATTCAAACACCGGGCTACGATGTCATTTAAACACCGCCTAAAGGTTTATTGTCCATTTCAAACACCTGGCTCTGAAACAGGTTATGTCTTTAACACCGGCTCTGAACAGGTTTGTCATTTCAAACACTGGCTCTGAAACATGTTTATGTCATTTTCAAACACCGGCTCTTGAAACAGGTTTGTCGTTTCAAACACCGGCTTTGAACAGTTATATCATTTCAAACACCCGGCTCTGAAACAGGTTATGTCATTTCAAACACCCGGCTCTGAAACAGGTTATGTATTTCAAAACACCGGCTCTGAAACAGGTTATTTATGTCGTTTCAAACACCGGCTTTGAAACAGTTATATCATTTCAAACACCGGCTTTGAAACAGGCTATGTTGTTTAAACACCCGGCTCTGAAACAGGTTATGTAATTTCAAACACCCGGCTCTGAAACAGGTTATGTTGTTTCAAACACCGGCTCTGAAACAGGTTATGTTGTTTCAAACACCCGGCTCTGAAACAGGTTATGTTGTTTCAAACACCCGGCTCTGAAACAGGTTATGTTGTTTCAAACACCCGGCTTTGAAACAGGTTATGTCGTTTCAAACACCGGCTTTGAAACATGTTGTATTGAGGTTTACAAAAGGGAATTTTGAGTCCTTGAGACAATGGTGGGAGGTTGGAAAGGCCCAAATACAATTGTTTTGTCAACAGTATACTGCTCTGTCTCGTATTGAAGTTAAAGAGACTATCAGAGCCCTTGAACAGGACATCAAATCTATTGAATTGAAGTTGCTCACTCAGAATGACCCCGGACTAGTCATGAACTTACAGGACAAGAAACATGAACTGAGGTCGTTTCTACATGAAAGAGTGTAGGGTGCCTTGATGAGGTCTCGCTTTGCTACCCTCAAAGATATGGATGCTCCTGGTACTTTTTTTTATACCTAGGACAGTCGACATTGCAATGCAAACAGATGGTCTGCCTTCGTCTCCCTGATGGGCAGGTGACCACGGATGACAGTGAGAAGCACCAACATGCCGTGGATTTCTACTCTATAAGGTGGAGGATTGTGATTCTCTTTGTACTGAACAGCTGTTACATGGACTTCCTCAATTGGGCCCTGAGCAGAGAGTTGCTTTGGACTCTGACATTACTCTGCAGGAGCTGTCCACAGCAGTTATGCAGCTCTCATCAGGCCGAGCCCCTGGCATCGATGGTTTACCATCTGAGTTCTATAAGGACTTTCGGGGATCTGTTGGGGGGATTTTTCTGAAGTGGTGTGTGAATCTTTTCATGAGGKTTCTCTTCCTGTTTCCTGTCAATGTGCTGTGCTTTCATTGTTGCCAAAAAAGGGGGATTTGGCTCTTCTAAAAAATTGCCGACCTGTTGCATTGCTGTGTGCAGAATATAAAATTGTATCTAAATGTCTCTCAAACAGATTGAAAGACTATCTGGGATTGTTGGTCCACAAGGACCAGTCTTACTGTGTACCTGACCGCTCTATTGTTGATAACTTGTTTCTAATAAGAGATGTTTTAGACATTTGTAAACTTCTTTGGATCAAGAGAAGACCTTTGACCGTGTAGACCACCAGTAGTCATTCAAAACAATGATAGCTTTTGGGTTTGGGGATGGTTTTCTTGTCTTGGATGAGTTTACTGTATACTGGGGCCTCATATATGTAGAAGATGGGGGGTGGTTTGAGCTGCCCCATCCCCGTCCAAAGGGGTATCAGGTAGGGATGCCCAATTTCAGGGCAGTTATATTATCTGGCAATTGAACCAATACCAAAGCGAGGCTTACTGGTTTCTTTGTGCCAGGGGTAATGAAGGGTCCCATGATAGCACTGTCTGCGTATGCAGATGACGTGACAGTTTTTATTACAGGGGGTGAGGATGTTAAGGTTTTCTCAAACACTTTAAAGGTGTATGAGGGGGCCTCCTCAGCTAGAGTCAATTGGGAAAAGAGCGAAGCGCTGTGGGCAGGTCAGCTTCAGACGGGGTCCGCACCACAGTTACCAGGGGCGATTCAGTGGGGCAGAGATGGGATGAAGACTTTGGGGGCTCCGATGTCTTTCAGAAAAAGAACTGGGAGGGTGTAGTGGAGAAAGTGTGTGCCAGATTGTCAAGGTGGAAATGGGTGCTACCCCAGCTGTCTTACAGGGGAAGGGTGCTGGTAGCCAATAATCTTGCTGCCTCTACCCTGTGGCTCAGACAGATGATTKTACAGCCACTGGGGGGCCTGATATAAGAGCTTCAGAGGACCCTTGTCAATTTATTTTGGTCTGGACAACATTAGATTAAAGCTGTGGCCCTGTGCCTGCCACTGCACGAGGGTGGGCAAGGTCTGGTGGACATTTCTTCCAGGATCATGGCTTTCCGGCTTCAAGTAGCCCAGAAACGGTTGTACTGTGACCATTCTGGCTGGGTCGACGCAACCTATACATTGACGAGGAGAGTGGGCTGTTTGGGCTTAGACAAGCACCTTTTCCTCTTAAAGCTGGAGGGGGGTGATTTGGGCTTAGACAAGCATCTCTTCCTTTTAAAGCTGGAGGGGGGTGATTTGTCTGGCTTGACTCCATTCTATGAGTCTGTTAAACAGGCTTGGAGAGTTAATGTCAAGTGCCGTAAGACCGGCACCCCACCAGGGATGTGGCTTTTGAAGAACCTCTTTTTTACAACACTGCCATCCAGTCCCGTGCTGTGGGTTCAGCCAGCCTATGTCATGCCTGTTAGGTGTGGGGTGTACCAAGCTGGGTCATCTGATGCGGAGTAGGAGCAGATCGTTGGAGGAGCTGGGAGAAAAAGCGGGGTTCCGATCATCTCGCCTACTGAGGAAGGTCGTAGCTGAGGTCTGTAATTCCTTGCCAGTACTTCATCGGCAGTATGAAGGGGTCAAATCGATGAGGTGGGTGGGTGTGTTTGGTCCAGGTGCCTCCCCAAAAGGCTGTTGGCGGTCTTTATATAAACTACCTATTGAAAAGAGGACAGCTAACCTCCAATGGAGGATAATACATGGAGCCATAGCCACCAACATGCATCTGGTACACCTGGATCCTACTGTTGGGGAGGAGTCTGAAACTCTGGCACATCTGTTCTTACAGTGTCCCAGGTTGGTCGGGATGATTGACCTGATCCCTAGCTGGTTCTTAACTCTGGGAGAGGTGTTCTCTTCCCAACAGTTTATATTTGGGCTAAAGTACAGGTTTAGTTGAAGGGTTGTAGTTTGTTTGCTTAATTTTGTGTCAGGGGCAGCTAAATTAGCAATATGGAAGACCTGAAAGAACAGTATTCGGGGACAGGGGTCTGTGGATGGGGTGGGAATGCTGGAGGGGATGTTGGCAGCAAGACTGAGGAATGAGTTTGCCTATTACAAAATGGTTAATAACATGGATCTGTTTATGAGTATATGGTGTATTCAGAGGCTGTTGTGTTTAATTGATGTGTAACTATGGTTATGTGTGAGTGTTGTCGTGTTGTTTGTTCCCAGACCCAATAAAGGTTATTTAAAACTCTCTCTCTCTCTATCTCTCTCTCTCTCTCTCTCTCTCTCTCTCTCTCTCTCTCTCTCTCTCTCTCTCTCTCTCTCTCTCGCAACATCCATCGAGACGATCCACACAAAGTACTCGAGATACAACGCTCTCATGAAAGAGCGGCTGTGAGCAGCATGTGACTATTAGAGAAATAACTTATCATATGATACTTATGGCCAGCGCACTGACGAACGTCCTGTCTACAATGCGTGACTGAGATGTGATAATCGACAAGCGAAAATTCGAGCATAAGCGAGGGTTAGGATAATGTCTCCAGTGTGTAGGAAGTATGTTTAAAAAGCAGAAATACGCTGTGGATGTCCTAGAATAGAGTAGGTCGACGAGGGATGGAAAATCACAGCAGTACATCCATATAGCCTATAAGTCAGAGACGCACTGTGTACTGAAGAGGAATTGCCACTGAAGCGTGAAATGCAATTCCTTTCTGTTGGAGAGGGAGATGAATGCTTCTAGAAGTCGAGCAAATTGAAGCTCTCTACAATAACCAGAAAGACAACTTGGGTTCACGAGGCAGAGCAATCTCGGCTGAGAGAAGAGTACTAGTAAAGAGGAGAAGAGATGTGAGGTAGTGTAGTGTTGTAGATGTGGGGTTGTGTGTGGGGATATGTGTGGAGGGTGGTGGTAGAAAGATGTGACGGAATAACTTAAGGGAGGTGAGGTGATGAATAGGAGATGGAGAGGGGGAGAGAGATAGGAGAGGGTGGGTGTTGGTGCTGGTAGAGAGAGAAAGAAGAGTGATGTGTTGGTGTGTGTGTTGTGTTGTTGTGTGTGAGAGAGACAGTAACGGAACGAGATAGAAGAGGGAGAGAGAGGAGAGAGAGAGAGAGGGGAATGGAGAAAGAGACAGAAAGAGACGAGAAGAAGAACAGAAGGAAGGAGAGGAAAAAAAGAGAAGAGGGGGAAAGAAGACAAAGGAGCGAACAAGAGAGAAGGGAAGAGAGGAATAAGCAGAGATGTAGAGAGGAGGAGGATCGTGACGAGGGAGTTAGAGAGGAGAGAAATGCAGAGAGAGAAGAGCCTCGATTTCATTCTTGACTGACATAAGGAGATCAAGAATCTACATGTGGGATTCGCCTACTCGTCTGCATTCTCGATCCCGCACTCTTAGCACCAATGATCATCCTGCCAAGACAGTAGCACCCCACCACTCCACTGGATCTGGTAAGAGGCGCCAAGCAGTAACAGAAAAGCAGAAACAGGGAGAGGTGAGGAAAAGAGAAGAGAAGAGAGGGGTGGGTCTGAAGAGAGGAAGAGGAGAGAGTGTGAGAGAGAGAGAGAAGAGGCGAGAGAATGAAGAGGAAGGAAGGTGTGAGGAGGGAGGGGAGAGTGGGGAGAGGAAGAAGAAAGACAATGAGAAAGGAAGGTTCCGGATTGGAGGAGCAGAGATTTAGAGCGTTTAACAGATCCGATATCCCAGACAGTTGGAGAGTGCGATCATTTTGTATTCATTTGTTGTCTCTGGTTTTCTACAGTGTATTGCTGATTCTATTGTTTGAGAAGTCTGAGTCAGTAATTTTCGAAAAACCATAGTCACAAACTATTAGAAGTTGTAACTGTATTATAGAACTGGTTGGAAGGTGTAGGATAAGTCTGTTTCTCTATGTAGGATTTAATAGTGTGCCATCCTTCAGCAAAGCTAGCTTAAGCATATGCGCATACTGAGAGCGTGTGAAACAATAATCTATTAGGAACTTCATGAGATCCAGCAAAGGAATGCCATCAGAATGGGAACTAGAAAACGATCAACCCAAGCGTCAACATCTAACAACGACTACCGACTATGTTTCGTCTCATCCCGGAAGCAGAACAAGACTATGCGATGTCACTGATTGCAGCACCTATATCTTCTTCAGGGAAAACATGTTTGGCTGCGGAGGGTTTCAATGCTAGCTTGTAACTTTCTCCCACTGAAGGAGTGATCTATATTTAAAGTATTGCCAAACTCTAGTGTAGCAGCATCCTTCCAATGGCACCACAATACCGTAAGACTATCCTACATTGGGGTCCGTGCGTTTTTAGTCCTCTCCGCCTCACCCACAAATTTTACCACATAGTTCATAATCCAAGACCAGTCCAACACCCATTACAACATTCTCTCCCGGTGTGCGCATCTACACCCTTGGCACTCCTATCTCGCCCTCTTTCTACCCATCCCTCCTACTCTCTCCTCTCTCTCCGCGCCTCTCTCGTCTTTTGTATCAATCTCCCATATCATGTGGTACCCTTTAGACCTTTTCCACCCCTACATCACGCTCGGACCCCAGCCCTAGCATCCATCCCTGGAAGAAAAACCAGGAGCGCACCAATCGCCTCGAAACCCCACGACCTACACTATCGCATATTCGCTCTGAACCTTGCCTTACACATCGTCCCCCTGCTACCGGTGTCTCCTGTCGGGTTGCCTGCTGTCCGCCCTCTTACCGCCCTGGCGTACGCTTATATCGACTGCTACAAGCAGCAACGGACTCCTTTCTGTCTTTCTCTCCCCCCTCTCCCCTCTCACACTCTCTCTTCCCCTCTCCCACTCCATTCCAATATAGAACTGAAACAGGACATAACTTGATACAGCAGCTTTAGTTAATAGTAAAAAACAGAGCTCAATGCCATATTCTTTTTTAGAAATAATAGGTATAAAATCCTCAAGCTACATTAGGCCCCTACAAGTCATCTATATCACTCTCTCTCGTCTACTTTTACTGTCACCCTTCAGCTTTGGCAGGGTCTTTAAGCCCTTGCGTAACATGCTTCTTGCGGTGCTAGTTTCTCAAATGCACACAACTCAGCTCCACACTCTTAAATGCTCCAGTGCATTCTCCCGAGCACATTCTCTTTAGTACGTCTTTGAAGTATGAGTAGTGTGCGGCGTCACGAACCGCATTAAAACATTACATTTCGTAGACAGCACTATCCCCCGCTCTTACTTGCTAGTACACGCGCTCGAATACCTCCCTCCATTCACTGAACCTTCTTCCTCTCCTACGCACAAGCCTCTATTCAAACCAATACTCGTCACTCGTCACACGCTCTCTACATAGCAAACGTTTACTTCACTAACTATTAGCCTAGCAGTTGTGAAGTTGCTTAAAATCTAGCTAACCACAGATAGTTTAACTATCAAACTCAATACCACACAATCGGTACATTGCGTTTCTACCTCTAGGTTCAAGATGGTCTCTTCATCTCTCGTTGGCAGTCTACTCTCTCTAAATACAGTCAAATGCTGAAGGCTGGGTCTAAATACAGTCAAATTACTTCATTTTCTCGTCTACTTTCCTTCAATATGAGTCATTTGAGAAAGCCAGTGGCATGACTCAAAAATAGGCTCATTGTCTGTAGCGGATGGCTAAGTGACGTCATCTCTTCAGATATACGGTACCATTCAAAAGTTTGGACACACCTACTCATTCCAGGGTTTTTCTTTATTTTTACTATTTTCTACATTGTAGAATAATAGTGAAGACATCAAAACTATGAAATAACACATATGGAATCATGTTGTAATCAAAAAAGTGTTAAACAAATAAAAATATATTTTATATTTGAGATTCTTCAAAGTAGCCAACCTTTGACTTGATGACAGCTTTGCACACTCTTGGCATTCTCTCAACCAGCTTCACCTGGAATGCTTTTCCAACAGTCTTGAAGGAGTTCCCACATATGCTGAGCACTTGTTGCCATTCCCAACACCACCKCCCCCATCTCTCTGCCTTGTGTGACCTGTGTAGCATATGGGGCTTAATTTCGTTACATTAACTTTACTGCTGGCCAGATGCTTCCTTTCAAGCTACATGACAGGCTTTCATATTATATAGTCAAGTTATGGAAGTAATAAGAGAATCCCCTCTCCCATAGAAACACCTGACCTCCAGACCATAAAACACACACAGCTGAGGCTGTCAGACACTGCACCAGGCTACTAGAGATATAGCCAACAGGCTGGCTGGGAGGCTCTCTTACTGTGGGACGGAGCTAACTGTGAATAGGGTAAAGTAGGATTGGACTGGAAACCGTAACCAGATGTTAGATAATGCAATGACCGTGTTATTTAAAATGTTGTGTTTTTATTTCGCCTAAACACACACGCACACACACGCACACGTACACGTACACGTACACGTACACGTACACCCGCCTAAGAGCTTCGGAGGTGTAAATGTTGACATGATGAGGGAGATTATCAGAGATGACCTCGTAGCGGAGGGGACACCTGAGCCAATCAGATGGATGGAGTCCCAGGGGAACCAATGAGGGAGCTCTCTACTTGTTAAATATTGAAACTAGGGGATCACTGCGGGATTGTGGGACATTTTTTGTGGTGTTTGATTGATGGACTGTCGGGTCGACAATTCGTCCAAACTTTCAAAAACTGTTTCACTCCAACACAGCAAGCTTTAGTCTCCAACTCGCATTAGCTTCCATTCCCCACACATTAGTATCCCTCACATATGTTCGTTCTCAGAGTAATCACAACAGGAAAACACACACGCAGACCACTGAGAGATACATGCTCATTTGAGAGGTGGTGAATTCATTCAGTGGGAGACACGTGCATGGACTACAGAGGTGGAGGGAGGGAGATTGTTTAGAGGAGAGAAAACACTGGAGGTGACAGCTTTACATTTACATTAAGTGGGGATGGAGAGAAAGAAAAAGAGAGAGGGGGAGAGGGAGAAACAGAAACAATGAGAGATAAAGAGAAAGGGGGAGAGAGGAAGAGAGATAGAGAGAGGGGGTATGAGGGAGGAAAAGCGAGATAGACAAGAGGCGGGTCGAGGGAGAAAGGCGAGAATGAGAAAGAGGGGAGTAGGAGATAACAGAAACAATGAGAGAGAAAAGAGAAAGGGGAAGAGAGGAAGAGAGATAGAGAGAGGGGTAGAGGGAGAAAGCGAGATTAGAAAGAGGGGGTAGGGGAGAAACAGAAACAAGGAGAGGAAAAACGAGAGAGGGACAGAGAGATAGAGAAGAGGGGTACGAGAGAGAGAGAGAGATAGAGAGAGGGGGTAGAGGGAGAAACAGAAACAAGGAGAGAAAAAGAGAGAGGGGGAGAGAGAGGAAGAGAGATAGAGAGAGGGGGTAGAGAGAGAAGAGAGATAGAGAAAGGGGGTAGAGGGAGAAACCAGAAACAAGGTAGAGAAAAGGAGAGGGGGAGAGAAGAGGAAGAGAGATAGAGAGAGGGGGTAGAGAGAGGAAGAGAGATAGAGAGAGGGTGTAGAGAAGAGAAACAGAAACCATGGAGAGATTGTTATGTAGATTAAGTCACCTTCACACATACACTGATGGGAAAAATTTGGTTCCAGACAGCAAAGGAGAAAAGGGACTAACACACACGCACACACACGCACACACGCATGCACAACACCAGACACACACACACACTATATCTTCTTCAGGGAAAACATCTGGAGGGTTTCAATGCTAAGCTGTACTTTCTCCACACTGAAGGATTGATCTATATTTAAGTATTGCCAACTCTTATGTAGCAGCATCTTCCAATGCACCCACAATACCGTAAGACTATCTACACCCTCCAAACAGTTCATAATAACCAGTCAAACTTCAAGTGAATGGTTGAAAATATGACTAGACTTCAACAATACGATCAGCAATCACTGAGAAAACCAGGAGACAAAAACAAATGATGTAATGTGGGGATATCGACTGTACAAGCAGCAACGGACTCCTTTCTGTCTTTCTCTCTCCCCTCTCCCCCTCTCACACTCTCTCTCCCCTCTCACACTCTCTCTCCCTCTCACACTCTCTTCTCTTCACTCTCTCTCTCTCACTCTGTTTCTCTCTCTCTTTCTCTCTCTCTCTGCTCTCTCTGCTCTCTCCTCTCTCTCTCTTCTTCTCTCTCTCTCTCTCTCTCTCTCTCCTCTCTCTCTTCTTCTCTCCCTCTCTCTCTTTCTCTCTCTCTCTCTTCTCTCTCTCTCTCCTCTTCTCTCTCTCCTCTTCCCTCCCCTTCTTCCTCGTCCCCTCCTCTCTTCTCTCCCTCACACACACACACACAACACAGCACACACAACACACACACACACACCCACACACACCACACACACAGACATACACACGTCACACACATCAATACACCGTTCGATCAGTTCATGGTACAGGTCAGCTCTCTCTCTCTCTATTTTCCCAGCAGAGATGCTTGGTGGAAGTGTTTGGTTCATGTGTGCTAAAATTTGCGACTCAGAAGCTTACCCTCCAACAAAAAGAGAATTGATTTAAGCTCAGTGGCAAATCTCCAAAGTGCGTCTCTGATTAGGTTACTGGAGAACTCTTGAATCCCACCGTGAATAACATCTGAATACATGAAGCCTTTTAACACTTTAAAACACTGGAGAACATTTCCTAATGCATGTGATCTGCTTGTCTAGTGTCATAAACATAGACAGATGTAGACGACGTTCTCAGTGCGCTGGCCATAGAAATGATTTTTAAAGTAATGGTCAAGTCTTAGAGAGGGAGAGAGTGAACGAGAGAGAAGGAGGGAGAGAAGGAGGGAGAGAGTATTATGTTGCCTCCAGGCCTATGAGAAACATCCACTTCAGACCCTCTCGACAGAACAACAAAAACACAACCCCTTTGATTCTGACTCAGCCGGAGAAAGAAGGGGGGAAGAGATCATGAGAGAGAACGAGTGCGAGTGAGAAAGAGTTGGAAAGAGAGACTCAGCAATCAATATCACAGAGGAGTATGCACGGTTAAAAGTAGAGGGATGGAATAAAGGAGGAAGGGGGCATGTAGCTAAAAGAGTAAATAATCCCTAGTTTCCCTAGTTTGTCCCTCGTGTCTTACCGTAGCTCTAGTATCCCTACTGTTCCTCCTATCTTACCGTAGCACGCAGGAGTAGACTGGAGCAGTAGAGCACAGTTTGTCCCTCATGTCTTACCGTAGAACGCAGGAGTAGAGGCCCACGTCCTGGAGGTCGGCCGGTCTGAACCAGATGGCGTCCTCCTCCTTGCTCATGCGCACGCCGTTGAAGGAGATGGGCTCCTCGAAGTCTCCGTGGCCCAGGCCAGTGCTGCGGTACCACATGAGGCTGAGGCCCACGCTCTGAGCCTGGCTGTAGTTGGCCCGGATGTAGCCGTAGAACAGGGCACACTTCAGCCTCACCGGCTCTCCCTGCAGCACACGGTACTTCAGGTAATCCACTGACCAGTCTGTACAGAGGTCAACTATGGAGAGACAGAGAGAGAGAGAGAGAAAGAGAGAGAGAGAGAGAGAGAAAGAAAGAAAGAGAGAGAGAAACAGTATGTTATATTCTACTGAGTTAGCTATCCTCAAGACAGAGGGGAGAGAGTTAAATTCTTCTTTGTAGACAAGTCCGTACAGCTGTCAGCTATGGGGAGGGGTGGGTTACACATGTTTCTATCCTACCATCATTAGCCCCCTCCTCCTCACTCAGTAAACATGGAAACAAAACAACAATGTTGTGAACTGAGCGAGAGAATATTACATCTGGGAAAACAGATTTCAGCTGAATTTCATCAGTGTGGCCTTGGTGGATGCTAAATCGGTGTGTGTGTGTATTTCCGTCTGTGCCACTTTCAGTTCGTATTCTCTCATCTTCTCTCCTCCATTTCCATCCTTCTCACAAACGTTTACACCCGGAAAGGTGTATGGAAGCAACTGTGAGGGTCAAATATCTCCATCAGTGATGTCCGGACTAGAGGTCGACCGATTAATCGGAAAGGCCGATTAATTAGGGCCGATTTCAAGTTTTCATAACAAACAGAAATCGGTATTTTTTTACACCTTTATTTAACTAGGCACGTCAGTTAAGAACACATTCTTATTTTCAATGATGGCTTAGGAACGGTGGGTTAACTGCCTTGTTCAGGGGCAGAATGACAGATTTTTACCTTGTCAGCTCGGGGATTCAATCTTGCAACCTTACGGTTAACTAGTCCAACGCTCTAACCACCTGCCTCTCATTGCACTCCACGAGGAGCCTGCCTGTTACGCGAATGCAGTAAGAAGCCAAGGTAAGTTGCTAGCTAGCATTAAACTTATCTTATAAAAAACAATCAATCAATCATAATCACTAGTTAACTACACATGGTTGATGATATTACTAGTTTATCTAGCGTGTCCTGCGTTGCATATAATAGATGCGGTGCGCATTCGCGAAAATGGTACCTAACCATAAACATCAAAGCCTTTCTTAAAATCAATACACAAGTATATACAGTGGGGCAAAAAAGTATTTAGTCAGCCACCAATTGTGCAAGTTCTCCCACTTAAAAAGATGAGAGACGCCTGTAATTTTCATCATAGGTACACTTCAACTATGACAGACAAAATGAGAAAAAAAAATCCAGAAAATCACATTGTAGGATTTTTTATGAATAGAACACCCACACAGTCATATAACACACACACCAACACTCCTGCTCTGGTAATTAAGGGCATTAATTACAAGTGTAGTTGTCCCTGTGAGGGCTCTGTATCACTCAGACTGGCACACAGCACGGGTCCTTTACTGTAGCACTTCACACACACATACATACAGACACACACACACACCCACACACACGCACACGCACACGCACACGCACACGCACCCGCACCCGCACACACGCACACGCAACACGCACACACACACACACACACCACACACACACACACACACACACACACACACACACACACACACACCCACCCACCCACCCACACACACACACACACACACGCACACAGCACACGACACACCACACACACGCACACACACACACACACACACCCCAACCAACACACAACACACACACACATACAGACACACACACACATACATATATATACACACACACAACAAAGTGCAGAAATTTGTAAACAAGTGATCGCAGACTGATTGCTGGCCGTGGGTTAACCTCTCTGTCACCATGTCCAGAGAGGAGACATTGAGCTAATGGGGATCCAGATATAGAACTGTGTTCCCCTCTATTACTGAGTGTATGTGTCTTGGCGGTGTTTTAAACAGTAGTGGTAGTCTGTCTACAGCACTACGGGTTCCGAACTGAGGTCGACCGATTATGATTTTTCAACGCCGATCCCGATCCCGATTATTGGAGGACCAAAAAAAGCCGATACCAATTAATCGGACGATTTGTAATAATGACAATTACAACAATACTGAATGAACACAATATTTAACTTAATATAATACATCAATAAAATCATTTAGACTCAAATAAATAATACGAAACATGTTCAATTTGGTTTAAATAATGCAAAAACAAATGTTTGGAGAAGAAAGTAAAAGTGTAATATGTGCCATGTAAAAAATCTAACGTTTAAGTTCCTTGCTCAGAACATGAGAACATATGAAAGCTGGTGGTAACATGAGTCTTCAATATTCCCAGGTAAGAAGTTTTATTTGTAGTTATTATAGGAATTATAGGACTATTTCTCTCTGTACCATTTGTATTTCATATACCTTTGACTATTGGATGTTCTATAGGCACTTTAGTATTGCCAGTGTAACAGTATAGCCTTCCGTCCCTCTCCTCGCTCCTACCTGGGCTCGAACGAGGGAACACATCGACAACAGCCACCCTCGAAGCTGCGTTACCCATGCAGAGCAAGGGGAACAACTACTCCAAGTCTCAGAGCGAGTGACATTTGACGCTATTAGCGCGCACCCCACTAACTAGCTAGCCATTTCACATCGGTTTACACCAGCCTAATCTCGGGAGTTGATAGGCTTGAAGTCATAAACAGCAGAGCTGCTGGCAAAATGCACAAAGTGCTGTTTGAATGAATGCTTACGAGCCTGCTGGTGCCACCCTCGCTCAGTCAGACTGCTCCATCAAATCATAGACTTAATTATAACATAATAACACACAGAAATACGAGCCTTAGGTCATTAATATGGTTGAATCCGGAAACTATCATCTCGAGAACAAAACGTTTATTCTTTCAGTGAAATACGGAACCGTTCCGTACTTTATCTAACGGGTGGCATCCATAAGTCTAAATATTCCTGTTACATTGCACAACCTTCAATGTTATGTCATAATTACGTAAAATTCTGGCAAATTAGTTCGCAACGAGCCAGGCGGCCTTAACTGTTGCATATACCTGACTCTGCGTGCAATTTCCGCAAATGTGCTTTTGTTAAATCATCCCCCGTTTGGCGAGTTGGCTGTCTTTGTTAGGAGGAAATAGTCTTCACACAGTTCGCAACGAGCCAGGCAGCCCAAACTGCTGCATATACCCTGACTCTGTTGCACGAGAAAGTGACAAAAAGAAATTCATGTTAAAAGGCAATATTAACTAAATAGGTAGGTTTAACATACAGTGGGGCAAAAAAGTATTTAGTCAGCCCACCAATTGTGCAAGTTCTCCCACTTAAAAAAGATGAGAGAGGCCTGTAATTTTCATCATAGGTACACTTCAACTATGACAGACAAAATTAGAAAAAGAAATCCAGAAAATCACATTGTAGGATTTTTTATGAATTTATTTGCAAATGATGGTGGAAAATAAGTATTTGGTCAATAACAAAAGTTTATCTCAATGTTTGTTATATACCCTTTGTTGGCAATGACAGAGGTCAAACGTTTTCTGTAAGTCTTCACAAGGTTTTCACACACTGTTGCTGGTATTTTGGCCTCATTCCTCCATGCAGATCTCCTCTAGAGCAGTGATGTTTTGGGGCTGTTGCTGGGCAACACGGACTTTCAAACTCCCTCCAAAGATTTTCTATGGGGTTGAGATCTGGAGACTGGCTAGGCCACTCCAGGACCTTGAAATGCTTCTTACGAAGCCACTCCTTCGTTGTCCGGGCGGTGTGTTTGGGATCATTGTCATGCTGAAAGACCCAACACGTTTCATCTTCAATGCCCTTGCTGATGGAAGGAGGTTTTCACTCAAAATCTCACGATACATGGCCCCATTCATTCTTTCCTTTACATGGATCAGTCCGTCCTGGTCCCTTTGCAGAAAAACACGCCCCCAAAGCATGATGTTTCCACCCCCATGCTTCACAGTAGGTATGGTGTTCTTTGGATGCAACTCGCATTCTTTGTCCTCCAAACACGACGAGTTGAGTTTTTACCAAAAAGTTCTATTTTGGTTTCATCTGACCATATGACATTCTCCCAATCTTCTTCTGGATCTCCAAATGCTCTCTAGCAAACTTCAGACGGGCCTGGACATGTACTGGCTTAAGCAGGGGGACACGTCTGGCACTGCAGGATTTGAGTCCCTGGCGGCGTAGTGTGTTACTGATGGTAGGCTTTGTTCCTTTGGTCCCAGCTCTCTGCAGGTCATTCACTAGGTCCCCCATGTGGTTCTGGGATTTTTGCTCACCGTTCTTGTGATCATTTTGACCCCACGGGGTGAGATCTTGCGTGGAGCCCCAGATCGAGGGAGATTATCAGTGGTCTTGTATGTCTTCCATTTCCTAATAAGCTCTCCACAGTTAATTTTCTTCAAACCAAGCTGCTTACCTATTGCAGATTCAGTCTTCCCAGCCTGGTGCAGGTCTACAATTTTGTTTTCTGGTGTCCTTTGACAGCTCTTTGTTCTTGGCCATAGTGGAGTTTGGAGTGTGACTGTTTGAGGTTGTGGACAGGTGTCTTTATACTGATAACAAGTTCAAACAGGTGCCATTAATACAGGAACGAGTGGAGGACAGAGGAGCCTCTTAAAGAAGAAGTTACAGGTCTGTGAGAGCCAGAAATCTTGCTTGTTTGTAGGTGACCAAATACTTATTTTCCACCATAATTTGCAAATA
>NC_036845.1:11672487-11700083 GCF_002910315.2 Salvelinus sp. IW2-2015
CGCAGCCCAAACTGCTGCATATACCCTGACTCTGTTGCACGAGAAGTGACACAAAGAAATTCATGTTAACAGGCAATATTAACTAAAAGGTAGGTTTAAACATACAGTGGGGCAAAAAAAGTATTTAGTCAGCCACCAATTGTGCAAGTTCTCCCACTTAAAAAGATGAGAGAGGCCTGTAATTTTCATCATAGGTACACTTCAACTATGACAGACAAAATTAAAAAAAGAAATCCAGAAAATCACATTGTAGGATTTTTTATGAATTATTTGCAAATGATGGTGGAAAATAAGTATTTGGTCAATAACAAAAGTTATTCTCAATAGTTTGTTATATACCCTTTGTTGGCAATGACAGAGGTCAAACGTTTTCTGTAAGTCTTCACAAGGTTTTCACACACTGTTGCTGGTATTTTGGCCTCATTCCTCCATGCAGATCTCCTCTAGAGCAGTGAGTTTTGGGGCTGTTGCTGGGCAACACGGACTTTCAACTCCCTCCAAAGATTTTCTATGGGGTTGAGATCTGGAGACTGGCTAGGCCACTCCAGGACCTTGAAATGCTTCTTACGAAGCCACTCCTTCGTTGTCCGGGCGGTGTGTTTGGGATCATTGTCATGCTGAAAAGACCCAACACGTTTCATCTTCAATGCCCTTGCTGATGGAAGGAGGTTTTCACTCAAAATCTCACGATACATGGCCCCATTCATTCTTTCCTTTACATGGATCAGTCGTCCTGGTCCCTTTGCAGAAAAACAGCCCCAAAGCATGATGTTTCCACCCCCATGCTTCACAGTAGGTATGGTGTTCTTTGGATGCAATCAGCATTCTTTGTCCTCCAAACACGACGAGTTGAGTTTTTACCAAAAAGTTCTATTTTGGTTTCATCTGACCATATGACATTCTCCCAATCTTCTTTCTGGATCATCCAAATGCTCTCTAGCAAACTTCAGACGGCCTGGACATGTACTGGCTTAAGCAGGGGGACACGTCTGGCACTGCAGGATTTGAGTCCCTGGCGGCGTAGTGTGTTACTGATGGTAGGCTTTGTTACTTGGTCCCAGCTCTCTGCAGGTCATTCACTAGGTCCCCCCATGTGGTTCTGGGATTTTTGCTCACCGTTCTTGTGATCATTTTGACCCCACGGGGTGAGATCTTGCGTGGAGCCCCAGATCGAGGGAGATTATCATGGTCTTGTATGTCTTCCATTTCCTAATAATGCTCCCACAGTTAATTTCTTCAAACCAAGCTGCTTACCTATTGCAGATTCAGTCTTCCCAGCCTGGTGCAGGTCTACAATTTGTTTCTGGTGTCCTTTGACAGCTCTTTGTTCTTGGCCATAGTGGAGTTTGGAGTGTACTGTTTGAGGTTGTGGACAGGTGTCTTTTATACTGATAACAAGTTCACAACAGGTGCCATTAATACAGGTAACGAGTGGAGGACAGAGGAGCCTCTTAAAGAAGAAGTTACAGGTCTGTGAGAGCCAGAAATCTTGCTTGTTTGTAGGTGACCAAATACTTATTTTCCACCATAATTTGCAAATAAATTCATAAAAAATCCTACAATGTGATTTTCTGGATTTTTTTTTCTCATTTTGTCTGTCATAGTTGAAGTGTACCTATGATGAAAATTACAGGCGTCTCTCATCTTTTTAAGTGGAGAACTTGCACAATTGGTGGCTGACTAAATACTTTTTTGCCCCACTGTATATACTTGTGTATTGATTTTAAGAAAGGCTTTGATTTTATGGTTAGGTACCATTTTCGCGCGAATGCGCACCGCATCTATTATATGCAACGCAGGACACGCTAGATAAACAGTAATATCATCACCATGTGTAGTTAACTAGTGATTATGATTGATTGATTGTTTTTTATAAGATAAGTTTAATGCTAGCTAGCAACTTACCTTGGCTTCTTACTGCATTCGCGTAACAGGCAGGCTCCTCGTGGAGTGCAATGAGAGGCAGGTGTATCTAGTAGCGCCTGGCTCGTTGCGAACTGTGTGAAGACTATTTCCTCCTAACAAAGACAGCCAACTTCGCCAAACGGGGGATGATTTAACAAAAGCACATTTGCGRAAATTGCACGCAGAGTCAGGGTATATGCAACAGTTAAGGCCGCCTGGCTCGTTGCGAACTAATTTGCCAGAATTTTACGTAATTATGACATAACATTGAAGGTTGTGCAATGTAACAGGAATATTTAGACTTATGGATGCCACCCGTTAGATAAAGTACGGAACGGTTCCGTATTTCACTGAAAGAATAAACGTTTTGTTCTCGAGATGATAGTTTCCGGATTCAACCATATTAATGACCTAAGGCTCGTATTTCTGTGTGTTATTATGTTATAATTAAGTCTATGATTTGATGGAGCAGTCTGACTGAGCGATGGTAGGCACAAGCAGGCTCGTAAGCATTCATTCAAACAGCACTTTTGTGCATTTTGCCAGCAGCTCTGCTGTTTATGACTTCAAGCCTATCAACTCCCGAGATTAGGCTGGTGTAACCGATGTGAAATGGCTAGCTAGTTAGTGGGGTGCGCGCTAATAGCGTTTCAAATGTCACTCGCTCTGAGACTTGGAGTAGTTGTTCCCCTTGCTCTGCATGGGTAACGCAGCTTCGAGGGTGGCTGTTGTCGATGTGTTCCCTCGTTCGAGCCCAGGTAGGAGCGAGGAGAGGGACGGAAGCTATACTGTTACACTGGCAATACTAAAGTGCCTATTAGAACATCCAATAGTCAAAGGTATATGAAATACAAATGGTACAGAGAGAAATAGTCCTATAATTCCTATAATAACTACAACATAAAACTTCTTACCTGGGAATATTGAAGACTCATGTTACCACCAGCTTTCATATGTTCTCATGTTCTGAGCAAGGAACTTAAACGTTAGATTTTTTACATGGCACATATTACACTTTTACTTTCTTCTCCAACACTTTGTTTTTGCATTATTTAAACCAAATTGAACATGTTTCRTTATTTATTTGAGTCTAAATWGATTTTATTGATGTATTATATTAAGTTAAAATATGTGTTCATTCAGTATTGTTGTAATTGTCATTATTACAAATCGTCCGATTAATTGGTATCGGCTTTTTTTGGTCCTCCAATAATCGGGATCGGGATCGGCGTTGAAAAATCATAATCGGTCGACCTCTAGTTCGGAACCCGTAGTGCTGTAGACAGACTACCACTACTGTTTAAAACACCGCCAAGACATCATACACTCAGTAATAGAGGGGAACACAGTTCTATATCTGGATCCCCATTAGCTCAATGTCTCCTCTCTGGACATGGTGACAGAGAGGTTAACCCACGGCCAGCAATCAGTCTGCGATCACTTGTTTACAAATTTCTGCACTTTGTGTGTGTGTGTGTAATATATATGTATGGTGTGTGTGTGTCTGTATGGTGTGGTGTGGTGTGCGTGTGCGTGGGTGTGTGTGTGGTGTGGTGTGGTGTGTGTGTGGGTGGGTGGGTGGGTGGGTGGGTGGGTGGTGTGTGTGTGTGTGTGTGTGTGGTGTGTGTGTGTGTGTGTGTGTGTGGTGTGTGTGGTGTGTGTGGTGTGTGTGTGTGTGGTGTGCGTGCGTGCGTGTGTGCGTGTGCGTGTGCGGTGTGCGTGTGCGCGTTGGGTGTGTGTGTGTTCTGTATGTATGTGTGTGTGAAGTGCTACAGTAAAGGACCGTGCTGTGTGCCAGTCTGAGTGATACAGAGCCCTCACAGGGACAACTACACTTGTAATTAATGCCCTTAATTACCAGAGCAGGAGTGTTGGTGTGTGTGTTATATGACTGTGTGGGTGTCTGCCCAATTATTTCCTCTTAATTAGCAGTAGGCCTCACACATCTGAGTGTATTTGTATGTGCCTGTCTATGTGTGTGTGTGTGTGTTGTGTGTGTGTGTGTGTGTGTGTGTGTGTGTGTGTGTTGTGTGTGTGGTGTGTGTGTGTGGTGTGTGTGTGTGTGGTGTGTGTGTGTGTGGTGTGTGGTGTTGTGTGTGTGTGTGTGTGTTTGTGAATGCGGCAGAGAGAGAGAGTAATATATTAACTGTGGAATTCTGTCTAATTAACACCCTTAATTATCAGAACAGGCTCCCTTCTGTTGACACGTGTGTGAGGTTGAGATACGCACGCACGCACACACACACACAAACACACACACACACACAAAACCCTTCGGAATGTGATTATGTAACCACGGAGGATGTTTCTGATTAACATTATTGACATTTGTAGAACCTAGGAGATCATTGGGGTTGCTTTAGAAACAGACAGGCAATGTCCTTCTCATTATCCAAATATCATCTCCACACACATCCTATACAAAGGTTTTATTCCATGGCAGGCATCGCATTGGCCACCTTTCATAATCCAGTAGAGCATTAGATGTATTGGATTGGTTTGAAGGCTATTATTTATGATAATGAAAGTTGCCTTGATTAAGAGACAGAGTCAAAGCAGAAATAATCTGTTTTTTTTCTGTTTTGACATTAGACTAATTCTTCATTATTAAATGACGACTCTGCCTCTCACTGTAATATATCTCTAACTCTCTCTTTCCCTCTCCCTCTACCTTTCTACCCCCCCCACACACACACACACATACAAACACTGAGAGTGTTAAATCAACACTGAAAAAGTGGAACCATATACACACTGGAACCAGTGTTAAATGAACACACTGCTTAGTGTAAAACCTTATTTCAATATTTCCCAGAGTACCTTCCCATTCGAGTGGATTGTAAAGTTATCATCCGTGACTGTATTTGTTAGGTGACAAAAATTGGTTTTTGCATTCATCCATTTTCAATTTTCTTGGACATCCCCAAGTGAAATCCTCAGTGAAGATGTTATCATAAAAACAACAAAATACCATATGTATTTCATAAGGGCTTATAGCGCATTCRGAAATTATTCAGACCCTTTSACTTTTTCCACATTTTGTTACGTTACAGCCTCMTTCTAAAATTGATGAAATCGTTTTTTCCCTCATCAATCTACACACAATACCCCATAATGACAAATCAAAAACCGTTTTTTAGAAATGTTAGCAATTTTYTTTCACAAAAAATAGAATCACATTTACATAAGTATTCAGACCCTTTACTCAGTACTTGGTTGAAGCATCTTTGGCAGCGATTACAGCCAAAAGTGTTCTTCTTCTTCTTTCTACAAGCTTGGCACACCTGTATATGKGGAGTTCTCCCATTCTTCTCTCCAGATCCTATCAAGTTCTGTCAGGTTGGATGGGGAGCRTCACTACACAGCTATTTTCAGGTCTCTCCAGAGATGTTCCATTGGGTTCAAGTCCAGACTCTGGCTGGGTCACTCAAGGACATTCAGAAACATGTCCCGAAGCCAATCCTGTGTTGTCTTGGCTGTATGCTTAGTGTTGTTGTCCTGTTGGAAGGTGAACCTTCGCCCCCAGTCTGAGGTCCTGAGCGCTCTGGAAAAGGTTTTCATCAAGGATCTCTCTGTACTTTGCTCCGTTTATCTTTCCCTCKATCCTGACTAGTCTCCCAGTCCCTGCCACTGAAAAACATCCCCACAGCATGATGCTGCCTCCACCATGCTTCAGGGATGGTATTGGCCAGGTGATGAGCGGTGCCTGGTTTCCTCCACACGTGACGCTTGGCATTCAGGCCAAAKAGTTTCATCTTGGTGTCATCATGTTCTGAGAGTCCTTTAGGTGCCTTTTGGCAAACTCCAAGCGGGCTGTCATGTGACTTTTACTGAGGAGTGGCTTCCGTCTAAACACTCTACCATAAAGGCTTGATTGGTGGAGTCCTTCTGGAAGGTTCTCCCATCTCCACAGAGGAACTCTGGAGCTCTGTCAGAGTGAACATCGGGTTCTTGGTCACCTCCCTGACCAAGGCCCTTCTCCCCCGATTGCTCAGTTTTGCTGAACGGCCAGCTCTATGAGGAGTCTTAATGGTTCCAAACTTTTTCCATGTAAGATTGATGGAGGTCACTGTTTTTTGGGGGACCTTCAATGCTCCAGAATTGTTTTGGTACCTTTCCCCAGATCTGTGCCTCGACACAATCCAGTCTCGGTGCTCTACAGACAATTATTTCTACCTCTTGGCTTGGTTTTTRYTCTGACATGCACTGTCAACAGTGGGACCTTATATAGACCGGTGTGTGCCTTTMCAAATCATGTCCAATCAATTGAATTTTCCACAGGTGGACTCCAATCAAGTTGTGATCAATGAAAACAGGATGCACCTGAGCTAAATTTTGAGTCTCATGGCAAAGGGTCTGAATATAAATAAGGTATGTTTATTTTTTTTTATACATCAGCAAACAATCCTCTAAAACATGTTTTGATTTTGAATTGTGCACAGATTGATGAGGAAAATGATTTATTTAATACATTTTAGAATAAGGCTGTAACATAACCAATTGTGGAAAAAGGAGTCTGAATACTTTTCGAATGCACTGTATTTTCAGGGCCTAGTTTTGCCCTACAAGGGCCTGAAACTCATACACATCATTGTGAACCAAAACAGTGACTTGCAGGCCTGACATAGCTTGTAAACTGTGAATTTCAGGCCACTGTATTACGCTCTGACAATTTTTTATTGTTTGGTTCCTAAAGGAGTACAAACATTTGCTTTGTCCCTTTAGTTACAGGTACATAAACATACTGTAGGGTACCTTGACAGTGACGAAGCCATTTGTTGCTAGTAAGAGATAATAATATGCCTCTACCATGTACCAGTTTAAGTGGTCTAACACTTGAAAAACCACACCCCACTAAGCCATGCTTCCAATATAATTTCCCATTGTGCCTTGCCTTTTTGGGTGAATTGTAGAGTTACCACCCATGACTGTATTTGTTAGTGACAGAGACATGGTTGTTGAATTCATTCATTTTTCAATATTGTAGCCTTCACCAAGTGGGTTCCTATTTGAATGTTGTCATTAAACTTGTGACAATAAATGACATATCTCTAATGGCTTATTTTGAGGTCTGATTTAACCTAACACTGTGGCCTGACACTAATGGTTTCCCTAAGCAAGGCAGTTAACCCACTGTTCCCCGGGCGCCGAAGACGTGGATGTCAATTAAGGCAGCCCCCAGCTCCCCTCTGATTCAGAGGGGTCGGGTTAAATGTGGAAGACACATTTCAGTTGAAGGCATTCAGGCTCACACAGTGTTTCTTGGTAGTCTTAAACAAATGTATTTTGAAACATACAGTAAGTATATACCTTACACAAGGAATACACTGTAACATGTTAGAGTTGAAATGTATTACATTTTGAGTTTGTGTCCCAATTTTACACTTTATATACATCACAGAAGACTGACATAGAAACATAGAATTTTCGGCATAATTTCCCACCCAATGTTCATTAATTATGAAATTATTGCAAATATGAATAACATTCCACCCATGAAGCCACTAGAGTGGGCTTTGGTCATTCGACTGCAGGAAAGGGGTACTCGTCAATTTACATTCAGGCTGTAACACACCAACATGTGGAAATAGTCAAGGGGTGTGAGTACCTTCTGAAGGCACTGTATGCCTGAAACTCAACCAGTTGGATCAACTTAATGACAGGCTGACATTTCCTACCACATCCCCACCATGCCAGCCAGAGAAATCAATGTGTCTGCAGAAGAAGGAATACTACAGCCCAGACCTCTCACTGTCTCTCAAACTACATCTCCCTCTACACCATTCACACCAGACACTTCTGTATAGAGAACTACAGTACTTGTATTTAGCACCCCCTTCTGCTAATTCACCTATAGTTTTCCACCATATCACAAAACATCATGATCTACTGTGGTCCACACCTCCTTCTCTCTCTCAGTCCCAGGAACAAGCACGCACGCACGCACGCACGCACGCACGCACGCACGCACGCACGCACGCACGCACACACACACACACACACACACACACTTCGCTTCAGTGTTCTGAGCCTTAGTACTGTCATAGAGTACCATCTGCCACTTCACTGTAGTACAAAATTCAGATTGCCATGACCTAACACGTCCACCTGGAATATACGGGAAGGCCACCGGACCAGACGGAATACCAGGGTGCATTCTCAAAGCATGTGCAGACCAGCTGGCAAGTGTGTTCGTGGACATTTTCTATCTTTCCTTGTACCAGTMTGTAATCCCAACATGTTTCAAGCTGACCACCATTGTCCCTGTTCCCAAGAACTCCAAGRTAACCTGACAGTCGCCCTCTAGCACTCACATCTGTAATTATAAAGTGCTTTGAAAGGTTGGTCATGACACATGTCAACAACAACATCCYAGACACCCTGGACCCACTCCAATTTGCATACCGCCCCAACAGATCCACAGTGCAATCTCAAWTGCACTTCACACTGCCCCCTCGCACCTGGACAAGTTGGGAAATAACTTTGTGAGAATGCTGTTTATAGACTACAGCTCAGTGTTCAACACCATAGTCCCCTCAGAGCTCATCACCAAGCGTGGGACCCTGGGAWTGAACACCTCCCACTGCAACTGGATCCTGGACTTCCTGAAGGGCCAGTCCCATGTGGTGAGGATTGGCAACAACACCTCCGCCATGCTGACTATCAACATCGAGGCCCCTTTTGGGTGTGTGCTTAGTCAGTTCCTGTACTCCCTGTTCACTCACTACTGTGTGGCCAGGCACGACTCCAACACCATCATGGAGTTTGCTGACAGGACAACAGTTCCCTCACCRTCAGTACAACCACGGAGATGATSGTGGACTACAGGAGATAGACGGGAGAGCACGCCCCCAYCCCYATCSACAAGGCTGTAGTGGAGTGGGTCGAGAATTTCAATTTCCTTGGCATCCATATCACTATGGATGGTCCACAAACAACCGCACAGCAGGGTTTCCGTCAGGAAAATGTGGCGCCTGTCATTTGACAGGCAGCATATTTATTTATAGAGAGCCATATGCATTTGTTGCGTAACCTGATTAGGGCGTCCTACCACGATGCTCAGAATGACAGAAATCACATTTGGATTATGGTTATTCATCTTAACAGAACATGCAGCTCGAGGATACAACGGTATTTCTTACCGAATTCCATGAGAACTTTGAAGATGTTATAATGACTGTCATTTGATCCTATTCTATTTTTCAGCTTGTCGTTCTGTACAATAAAGAAATAGCCTGTTCCAAACCGACTCTGGGACCGTTGTGGCTACATGATAAAAAATAAATAAAAAGCTGATGCAACAGATCAGAACAGGCGTCCAGTGTATTTTCCATTTTGTTTGTAGCTAGCTACAGCTTGTTTGGTCCGTTGTGTCAAGTCACTGTGGGTCTCGCTGACCGTGTGCAGAAAGTAGTCCATCACAACTTTTCCCCAGTGATCKTTGTCAATAGCGCCTGCAAATGTCAGTGCAGAAATGTTGTTGAGAGCAGTAGCAACACTTTTGCAGTTCTCCATGGCTAACGTTATTTCTTTCAAAAAAGCMGCGGTAGCAAGGATTATCTACACATACTGAGCAGCTCATGTTATAGACAGAAGTGRGCTACATGGCAGACCAATCCAAACTCATCTCTCGTCATGTCCATCCATTATCTCAGCCAATCATAGCTAGCGGGAAGGTTCCTGTCTTTTTCAGTGGCTAAACCAACTAGGCTCGTAATTTAAAATTGTATGAATATTTACAGATGGCTTACATGTTTGTTATTAAGGCACATTAAAGTTCACATGATGGTAAAGGCTCATGGGCCACAACCTCTCCTGCGGTGCTACACCAGTTGGTCACATGGTGGTGCTTTAACAAGCGATTGAAAATGCTAACTTTGAAAGCTYAGCCCCTCACCCTGACATTCAGTATGTAGGTCCCTCTCCCCACAAGCAACACATTTTACTCAAGGACCAATAAAGTCTGCAATGAAGAATTTTCCACCTTTTTGCATTTTGAGAAAAACACTTAAAACGCTACTCTGGCAACGAATGACCGATCTGCACGTAACTTGATATCTGCTATCTATGGACCAAGGTCTCTCAACACACTATTTCCCAGGCTAGTATGTCAAACAACATGGCTGCTACTGACCAATAAATATTCACATGGGCGTGGTCTCACACATAAATGCCTATAAATCAGTCATGGATATTCGTATTGTTTTTTATTTAACTTTTATTTAACTAGGCAAGTCAGTTAAGATCAAATTGTTATTTGCAACGGGGGCAGGGATTAAAAATAAAAATGCCGGACAAAACACACATCACGACAAGAGAGACCCCACAACACTACATAAAGAGAGACCTAAGAAAACAACACAGCATGGTAGCAACACAACATGGCAGCAGCACAAAACATGGTACAAACATTATTGGGCACAGACAACAGCACAAAGGACAAGAAGGTTAACACAACAATACATCACGCGAAGCAACCACAACTGTCATTAAGAGTGTCCATGAGTGAGTCTATGAATGTAGAGATGGAGATAGAACTGTCCAGTTTGAGTGTTTTTTGCAGCTCGTTTCAGTCGCTAGCTGCAGCAAACTGAAAAGAGGAGCGACCCAGGGATGTGTGTGCTTTGGGGACCTTTAACAGAATGTGACTGGCATAACGGGTATTGTATGTGGAGGATGAGGGCTGCAGTAGATATCTCAGATATGGGGGAGTGAGGCCTAACAGGGTTTTATAAATAAGCATCAACCAGTGGGTCTTGCGACGGGTATAGAGAGACGACCAGTTTACAGAGGAGTATAGAGAGCAGTGATGTGTCCTATAAGGAGCATTGGTGGCAAATCTGATGGCCAAATGGCAAAGAACATCTAGCCGCTCGAGAGCACCCTTACCTGCCAATCTATAAATTATGTCTCCATAATCTAGCATGGGTAGGATGGTCATCTGAATAAGGGTTAGTTTGGCAGCTGGGGTGAAAGAGGAGCGATTACGATAGAGGAAACCAAATCTAGATTTAATCTTAGCCTGCAGCTTGGATATGTGCTGAGAGAAGGACAGTGTATCGTCTAGCCATTTTCATGAGGTGACTGCTTCAGAGGTAGTAATCACATCGGTGGGRAGAGGGGSATTCTTCTTACCAAACCACATGACCTTTGTTTTGGAGGTGTTCAGAACAAGGTTAAGGGCAGAGAAAGCTTGTAWCAAAACTTGGTACACGTTTCAAACACTGTCAAGGCTCAACATATGCAAGCACCTTCTTATCGCCCTTACGGTGGCGCTATAACGGGCACATTTTTGTATTGCTTGATCTGCTTGATCAAAAATTTGGCACGCATCCAGGTGATGAGTCTGGCTAACCTGTAAAGTAAGGTTGAGTTTGGACACATTGTGGCGCTGTTGGACAGGAAAAAACATGAATGCAAGCTCATTGGTGTATAGACTGTTTCAGCTAGAGCCTTGGAAAATAGTTTGAAGATGTGCAGCCATAGATGTTATATACCAAATCTGGTGCCGATCGGTCCAGCGGTTCTGGGAAAAAAGGCGTTTAAAGTAGTCAACATCATTGAAAATGGTCCAAAATACATCAAAGCATATTATATTGCATGATCAGTTTGATTTTGAGTTCTGATTTGGCAAGATTGGTAAACAGTACAGAAGTAGTTAATCCAAGGCAATAACTCCAGATAAACCCCGGCAATACTGCTTGCAGCTTTAATGTTTGTTATTATTATTTTGCATCGTTGGGAAGGGCTCGTAAGCAAGAATTTCACAGTAAAGTGTACACCCGTTGTATTCGGAGCATGTGACAAATCAAATTTGATTTGGGCACCAGCTGGCATTGTTAGTCAGTGTGCATGAGTGTATGTGTGTGTTTATGAATAACTCTTGTTGAATGTATTCTAGCTGAGGGCTCTGTATTTATTGTCTAGCTGTGGTGTCAAACAAAGACAGACAGGACCCTGATCTGCCTGGGGGTCACACATAGCAATAAGGTCTCTCTGTGGGTGACACAGTATATACACACACACGCACCCAACCACGCACACGCATGCACGTAACCACCCAACCATTCACACACGCACAAGCATGAACTGACAGACGCACGCAGGCACACACACACATGTTGAGTACACACCTATTCCCTCTCTCTCCATTTCTCATCTCCCTTTCCTTTACCCTGTCTCTCTTCCCTCACTCTCCTTCCTCCCTCCCACTCTCCACCTCGCTCTCCCTCCCCCAACCTCTCTCTTTACCCCTGTCCTCTCTCCTGTGTTCTCTACCTGCTCCTGTAATGAAGCGTAATTATCAGATGTTGGGTGGGTGGTATGATCCTATCATGGCCAGAAGAAACAGTCAACAATCTCAATGGATCGCTAACTATCTGAATATCTAACTGAATATCTGTTGTCTGTACACTCTCAGTCTTTAAGAGTCTTACGTGTTGCTTAGCTGTTACTCTACATGGGTTTACTACACCTAATGCCATATAACTTAAGTTATATAACAGAGTTCCACTGCTATAAAAAAGCACTTGATTCTAATGCAGTAAGGGTAGAATTACACAGACAAATGTATACTCTAACTGTAATTCTTACCCAAGTAAGCTCTGCACCCTGCACAGTGCCCCAGGGTAGTCAGAGGGGTGTGAGGTAGGGTTTAGGGGTAGTGTGTGAACCAGGGGTAATTGGGTAGAACCTATACTCTATGGTTCAGTGACTTAGTACCCCTGGGGTGGAGATTAAACACACTGGGAGTGTATTCCGACCCAGCTGCATACACACACACACACACTGTACTTAACACACACTCTTTGTGTGCATATACAGATGTTGTTGATACACAGTGTGATACATATGTATGTTCGAAGACACACACACTGCAGTGCGTGCGTGTGTGTGTGTGTGGTTATATGTGAGCTCTTCAATGGTTCTCTTCAAGTTCACAAAAGGTAGAGGAGGTGGCTCATTCTAATATTTTTTAGGTGTGGTTTGGGCACAGCTCTTTTTGTGTAACCGTGAGTGAGAGTGTCATTACAGTTTATCTAATGTGTTGTGTTATGCCTTTACATTTTATATACCACAATGGGCCATGATGGTGTCTTATGGAAGACTCACGGATGGCCTTGTGTCAATAAATCAGTCAGTGGTTCTCAATTCCCTCCTCAGGGACCCCCAGCTGTTCCAGAGGTAGCTCACTTGATTCAACTTGTCAATTAACACAGTAATAACACCTTTGGAATATAATATGGCTGACCAGAATAAAAACACTGTATGGTTCTTCAAAAGGATCTACAAAGAACCTTTCAGATTGAGAAAGGTTCTATAAAAAAGGTTTTTGTAATGGTTCTATATAGACCCAATTAGAACCTTATGAGCATGATTATTTATAGAACCTTCAAAAAAGGGTTCCATTATGGTTACAAGCCAAATAACCCCTATCTGGTACTATTTAGAACCATTATATGTGTGGTGTGTGTGTGTGGTGGTGTGTGTGTGTGTGGTGTGGTGTGTGTGTGTGTGTGTGTGTGTGTGTGTGTGTGTGTGTGTGTGTGTGTGTGTGTGTGTGTGTGTGTGTGTGTGTGTGTGTGTGTGTGTGTGTGTGTGTGTGTGTGGTGTGCAAACACATAGCTGCTCACCATACTCTTTATTCTCCAATCGCCATCTGTCTTCTCTCCCTCTCCCTTTCTCTGTATATCTCTCCCTCACTCCCTCTCTAGCTCTCCCTCCCTTTCTATCTATCTACAGTTGAAGTCAGAAGATTACATACACATTAGCCAAATACATTTAAACTCAGTTTTTCACAATTCCTGACATTTAATCCTAGTAAAAAGTCCCTGTCTTAGGTCAGTTAGGATCACCACTGTATTTTAAGAATGTGAAATGTCAGAATAATAGTAGAGAGAATGATTTATTTTAGCTTTTATTTCTTTCATTACATTCCCAGTGGGTCAGAAGTTACCATACACTCAATTAGTATTTGGTAGAATTGCCTTTACATTGTTTAACTTGGGTCAAACGTTTCGGGTAGCCTTCCACAAGCTTCCCATAAGAAGATGGGTGAATTTTGGCACATTTCTCCTGACAGAGCTGGTGTAACTGAGTCAGGTTTGTAGCCTCCTTGCCCGCACACGCTTTTTCAGTTCTGCCCACAAATGTTCGATGGGATTGAGGTCAGGGCTTTGTGATGGACACTCACTACCTTGACTTTGTTGTCCTTAAGCCATTTTGCCACAACTTTGGGAGTATGCTTGGGGTCATTGACCATTTGGAAGACCCATTTGTGACCAAGCTTTAACTTCCTGACTGATGTCTTGAGATGTTGCTTCAATATATCCACATAATTGTCCTACCTCATGATGCCATCTATTTTGTGAAGTGCACCAGTCCCTCCTGCAGCAAAGCACCCCCACAACATGATGCTGCCACCCCCGTGCTTCACGGTTGGGATGGTGTCCTTCGGCTTGCAAGCCTCCCCCTTTTCCCTCCAAACATAACGATGGTCATTATGGCCAAACAGTTCTATTTTTGTTTAATCAGACCAATGACATTTCTCCAAAAAGTACGATCTTTGTCCCCATGTGCAGTTGCAAACCGTAGTCTGGCTTTTTTTATGGCGGTTTTGGAGCAGTGGCTTCTTCCTTGTTTAAAGGCACAGTCATTTAGTGTATGTAAACGTCTGACACACTGGAATTGTGATACAGTTAATTATATGTGAAATAATCTGTCTGTAAACAATTGTTGGAAAAATTACTTGTGTCATGCACAAAGTAGATGTCCTAACCGACTTGCCAAAACTATAGTTTGTTAACAAGACATTTGTGGAGTGGTTGAAAAACGAGTTTTAATCACTCCAACCTAAGTGTATGTAAACTTCCGACTTCAACTGTATCTATCCAACCATCATGGTGACTCAGTCCATGTATTTTCGTAACCCTTTTGCCGTTTATTTATTTGAATCCCCATTAGCTTTGCAGAAGCTACTCTTCCTGGGGTTCACAAAAACTACAAAACATGACAAGTAACAAAACTGAGAGACAAGGACAGTCACACAAATGTTAAATACAACGATACACAAACAATACAACAMAAAAATAATACAAACAATAAAACAAAACAATTATGTGGGTCTGTGTGTGTTTGTGTGTGTCCCCTCACAGTCCACACTGTTCCATGAGTTGTTTTTTAATGCGTTTTTTAAAGGTAATTTTGCTGTTTGCTTAAGTAACTGGAGATGGAAGGGAGTTCCATGAAACTGTGCGTTGTCGTGAATTTGTTTAGGACTTGGGGACTGTGAAGAGACCACTGGTGGCTTGTATTGTGGGGTATGTATGGGTGAATGAACTGAATTTTATTTGATTATACAGACAATCGGCCATATATGAATGTTATCTGTTAGCAAGTTATTGATTTCATGAACCTTGGCCCATTCTTAGCCCTTTCCTTGGTAGTGTCACGGATCCCCCCGGAACTGTCATTACACACACCTGGTCCCTATTCCCATTGATTAGTAGTGTTATAAGTGTGCCCTTTGTTCACCGTTGTCCTGTCGATTATTGTTCCCATGTCCGTTGGTGGTGTGAGTACCTATGCGTTGGTGCAGCTGTTATGCTGCGTGGTATATATATATTGTGTATTACGGGTGTCGTTCAACAAGGTTAACCCTCGCTCTTTTGTTTGGGTACAGCCCAGTGTTTTTGTATACGTGCTTGTTTTGGGTGTATTAACAAATCACCAGTCTTCAATTATATGTAAATGCAGCCCAAACCTGATCATTTCCCCCTGATGAGGGGAAAGGCAGAGGAGCTTCCTGTCTCTGTATGTCTGCCTGTACAGTATGTATGTCCATCTGACCCAAAACCATATGGACTCACACAGTTGACTGTTTCCTACTGTACGGGACACGATTCACGACATCCCCCTCTCTCACACACCAGTGCATGCACACACTCACAAAAGTGCATGCAAGTACKCACACACAAGCACGCACACACACACACGCACTTAAAACAGAACTATAGGTTATTCTTGCCTTCTCCTACTTCTGTCTTGTTTCTCAATCTGCTGTAATGAGGAGGAATTAACATAATCAAAGGTAGCGAAAYCAATATATATGTCCCCCTGGATCCAGAGTCACTGGTTCCACAAGGCACTTAAGTTCCCCCCAGAGAGGAAGAGCTTATAAACAGAGAGAGACATGTTTGATATCTTAATGACATGACAGAGACTGAGAGATGACAGCCACAGAGATGTGATGAGACAGGATAAGAAGTATGTAGAATAAACACACAGTCTGGCAGGCCTACACAACTGTACTGTCATAGAGCATGGCTGACTATTGACACACACACTTGAAAAAAAAAGCTTGAACAATTTGATACAGTTTCAGAGTTGTATTACAATATGGATTTCTATTTTCTTTGATTATTGATTCATTGGGCATCCTTTGATAATTCATAATTTGGTGAAGCATCTGCATCCTCTGATCTACAAGGTTGTTTGAAGGTGGCTGTCACGTTGAGGATGCCACATATAGAAACCGTGGTGGGTTGTGTGTACTGCCCTTGACCAAGTTCATCCCTGCTGTAACACAATCTTATAATAGCTCCTCCAATTGACATCAAATTAACAAGGATTCCTTTATAGAACAGACTGTTCCCCTGTTGGGTGAGAAAGAGTGTCACTCACTCACTAAGGCACATTAGCTATTTGACTTTCTCTCTGTGTGTTTGTATCTGTCTCGCTCTCGCCTTTCTCTCTCCTCTTCTCGTCCCCTCTACGTTCTCTCTCTCCTCCCTCTTCTCTCTCACTCCCCCCCCCTCTCTTCCCCCATACTCTCTCTCACCCTACACTCTCTCTCTCTCTCTCATCTCTCTCTCTCTCTCTCTCTTCTCTCTCTCTCTCTCTCTCTCTCTCTCTCTTCTCTCTCTCTTCTCTCTCTCTCTCTCTCTCTCTCCACTACTCTTATTCCACTCTGTGTGTGTGTGTGTGTGTGTGTGTGTGTGTGTGTGTGTGTGTTGTGTGTGTGTGTGTGTGTGTGTGGTGTGTGGGTGTGTGTGTGTGTGTGTTGTGTGTGTGTGGTGTGTAGGTGGTGTGTGTGTGTGTGTGTGTGTGTAAGACTATGACCTGAGAGCATTAGATCAGGTTAGCACTCATACTTTCCCAAGGCAAATCACTGCAGTGAATAATGTAAATATACACACAGTGCATTCAGAAAGTATTCAGAACCCTTGACATTTCCACATTTTGTTATGTTACAGCCTTATTGTAAAATTGATTGAATAAAAACATTCTCATCAATCAATACCACCATACCCTACAATGACAAAGCAAAAACAGGTTTTAAGACATTATTTACATAAGTATTCAGACCCTTTGCTATGAGACTAKAAATTGWGCTCAGGTGCATCCTGTTTCCATTGATCATACTTGAGATCTTTCTACAACTTGATTGGAGTCCACCTGTGGTAAATTCAATTGATTGGASATGATTTGGAGAAGCACACCTGTCTATATGAGGTCCCACAGTTGACAGTGAATGTCAGAGCAAAAACCAAGCCATGAGGTCGAAGTGATTGTCCCTGGAGCTCCTGAGACTGGATTGTGTCGAGGCACAGGTCTGGGGAAGGGTACCAAAACACTTCTGCAGCATTGAAGGTCCCCAACGACACAGTTTGGAACCACCAAAACTCTTCCTAGAGCTGGTCGCCCAGGGGAAAAGGGCCTTGTTCAGGGAGGTGGCCAAGAACCCGATGGTGACTCTGACATAGCTTCAGAGTTCCTCTGTGGAGATGGGAGAACCTTCCAGAAGGACAACCATCTCTGCAGCACTCCACCTGCTGTGCAGCGACGCTCCCCATCCAACCTGACAGAGCTTGAGAGGATTTGCAGAGAAGTATGGGAGAAACTCCCAAAATACAGGTGTGCCAAGCTTGTAGCATCATACCCAAGAAGACTGAATGCTGTAATCGCTGCCAAAGGTGCTTCAACAATGTATTGTGGTCTGAATACTTATGTAAATGTTATATTTCAATAAAAATAAAATGTAAATAAAAATTCTTAAAACCAATTTTTGCTTTGTCATTATGAGTTAATGTTTGTAGACTGATGAGGGAAAAAAACATTTAATACATTTTAGAATAAGCCTGTAACGTAACAAAATGTGGAAAAAGTCAAGGGGTCTGAATACTTTCCGAATGCACTGTATGTATACCACCTGTGTTGTATTAGTGTGTGCTTTCTGTGTGTATCTGTGTGCGTGCATGTGTGAAGATCTGGGGTGATAATGATTTGTCAAATTAGAGGCTATGGATCCTAGCGTGAGTGGAAACACACTCCAGAATGTTGAGATGACATTTCCCAGTGCGTTGTACGCTACTGAGGGAGATTAGCAGGCTGACCGGTCAGCACCACAATCACACACAGCACTCAGGATACACACATACAATGAACATTAAACGCTAAGGAAGAAGAGAGGAGAGGATGTGAATGAAAGGAGAGGAGGAGACAAGAGAGGATGATGGGGTGAAGAGCACCTTCCTTCTAGAGGAGGAGAGGAGGAGAGAAGAGGAGGAGACTTGTTCACACCTAATTTATAATGTAAGGATTTAGGGAGAGTAAGCTGATCCTCGATCTGTTCATAAGGGTAAACTCCCTGATGCTGATATCAGGAGAGGGATCGAATATATATTATAAACTGGTTGGTTCAAGCCCTGAATGCTGATTGGCTGACAGCCATGGTATATCAGACCATATACCACAGGTATGACAAAACATTTATTTTTASTACTCTAATTACGTTGGTAACCAGTTTATAATAGCAATAAGGCACCTCTGGGGTTTGTGGTATATGGCCAATATACCATGGTTAAGGGCTGTATCCAGGCACTCCGCGATGCGTCGTGCGGAAGAACAGCCCTTAGCCGTCGTATATATTGGCCATATACCACAAACCCCCTTGGGCCTTACTGCTTAAATAAATATGTAATAATAGTATAATAACAATATAATAATATATAATATAATATAATAACAGAATAGAATAGAATAATAGAGTAATAGAATAACAATATAATAATAATATAATACTATACTGAACAAGAAAGCAATTACAAAGATTTTACTGAGTTACAGTTCATATAAGGAAATCCGTCAATTGAAATACGTTCATTAGGCCCTGATCTATGGATTTCACTGGGAATACAGATATGCATCTGTTGGTCACAGATACTTCAAAGAAAAAGTAGGGGCGTGGATCAGAAAACACGTCAGTATCTGGTGTGACCACCATTTGCCTCATGCAGCGAGACACATTCTTTGCTGTTGATTGTGACCTGTGGACCAAAGTCCCAATCCTCTTAAATTGGTGTGCGAAGTTGCAGGATATTGGCGGGAACTGGAACATGCTATCGTACACATCAAGCCAGAGCATCAATGGGTGACATGTCTGGTGAGTATGCAGACCATGGAAGAACTGGGACATTTTCAGCTTTCAGGAATTGTGTACAGATCTTTGCGACATGCTGAAATGACCATGCTGAAACATGAGGTGATGGCGGTGGATGAATGGCACGACAATGGGCCTCAGGATCCCGTCCCTATATCTCTGTGCATTTAAATTGTCAGCAATAAAATGCAATTGTGTTTGTGGTCTTTAGCTTACACCTGCCCTTACCATGACCCCACCGCCACCATGGAGCACTCTGTTCACAACGTTCACATCATCAAACCGCTCGTCCACATGATGCCATACACGTGTTCTGCGGTTGTGAGGCCGGTTGGACGTACTGCCAAATTCTCTAAAACAATGTTAGAGGCGGCTTATGGAAGAGAAATTAACATTAGATTCACTGGCAAAGGCTCTGGTGGACATTCCTGCAGTCAGCATGCCAATTGTACTCTCCCTCAAAACTTGAGACATCTATGGCATTGTGTTGTGTGACAAAACTGCACATTTTAAAGTGGCCTGTCATTGTCCGCAGCACACGCTGCACCTGTGTAATGATCATGCTGTTTATTTCATTTGTTTGTACTTTTTACCCCTTTTTCTCCCCAATGTGGTGATATCCAAATCGTAGTTACAGTTTTGTTCCATCGCTTCAACTCCCTTATGGAGAGAGGCAAAGGTCGAGAGCCATGCGTCCTCCGAAAAACACCACCCTGCCAAGCCACACTGCTTCTTTACACAATGCCCACTTAACCCGGAAGCCAGCCGCACCAATGTGTCGGAGGAAACACCCCACAGCTGGCAACTGAAGTGATCGTGCATGCGCCCAGACACAACAAGGAGTCGCTAGAGTGCGAGGGGACAGGGACATCCCAGCAGTCCAAACCCTCCCCTAACCCGGGTGATGCTGGGCCAATTGTGTGCCGCCTCATGGGTCTCTCGGTCACGCCCGGCTGCAACACGGCCCGGGATCGAACTCGGATCTGTAGTGACGCCTCTAGCACTGCGGTTTAATCAGCTTCTTGATATGCCACACCTGTCAGGTGGATGGATAATCTTGGCAAAAGAGAGGAATAAGCTTTTTGTGCATATGGGATCTTTTATTTCCGCTCCTGAAGTAATGGGACCAACACTTTACATGTTGCATTTTTTTGTTCAGTGTATAATATTATAAGCTATTTAGCAGACGCTTTTATCGAAAGCAACTTAACAAACATTTGTGCATACATTTCACGTATGGGTGGCCTCGGGAATCGAACACACTACCCTGGTGGTGCTAGCGCCATGCTCTACCGCGTGGGCCATACAGGATCTCACACCCCAAGCTAAACTGTGACTGGTCACCGTGGCACCCTCTCATTGCCTGGGAGAGGAGAGTGTGATGGGTCTATACTCACACACCTCCTACACTACTACGGCACTGCAGCACTCACAGGTACACAGTCACACACTGACACCCACACACGCTGATACACACACGCTGATACACACACACACTGATACAAACACACAGACACACTAATGCGCTGAAACAGAAGGCTCAATTCAATGGATCCTGCATTGCAGTAATAACACAGTAGCTCTCTTTTGTCATCGTAGTCATATTAAATCACATGGTCTCGGGTGCCTGTCTTGACAATCAACAAATCAATTAGTAAAATCAACAAAAAAGACCTTTGCGTACCTGAATGAGGAAAGGATCAGAGGAGAGGAAGAGGAGAAAGGGATCCATCATCCACAGCATTATGGAAGAGAGGAAAGAGAGAGAACATGTCATTAGCATGGGTATAAAACATGTAGAAGACAGACTTATTGAATGTGCTAAAACAGAGCACGTCATCAGAGCAGTCTGGTGTCTATTAGAGAGTATTAGTGCTGTCCATGGTACTAAAAGCTGTTTGTGAGTGGGTGAACTGTCCATGGTGCTGAAATGTGTTGAGCAGCTCGTGTGGCAGGAAGCCATGGGTTATAGCATCATGCTATAGAGACCACCAGATATGAACAACAATATTTACGTCAAAAGCTCTACAGACATCTCCTTTGAGGGTCTGAATGAAATCCATAATAATAATTTGGTGGGTACTTATATTTGTCCTTTTTCATGTGTGAATTGGAAATGTGATTTTTGAATATCACAACTCCTCCTGAGACCCCCTCGGAGGGCACATCAACATACTTTTCACCTTGTCGGCTCGGGGATTCGAACAAGCAACCTTTCTGTTACTGGCCCAAAACTGTAACTGCTAGGCTACCTGTCACCCTGCAGTTACACACGTTACACACACTGAGTGTACAGAACATTAAGAACACCTTCCTAACATTGACTTGCACCCCTTTGGCCCTCAGAACTGCATCAAATCGTCGGGGCATGGACTCTACAAGGTGTCGAAAGCGTTCCACAGGGATGCTGGGCCAGGTTGACTCCAATGCCTCCCACAGTGGTGTCCAGTTGGCTGGATGTCCTTTGGGTGGTGGACTATTCTTGATACACACGGGAAACTGTTGAGCGTGAAAAAACAAGCAGCGTTGCAGTTCTTGACACACTCAAACCGGTACACCTGGCACCTATCTCCATTCCCCGTTCAAAGGCACTTCAATCTTTTGTCTTGCCCATTCACCCTCTGAATGGCACACATACAAAATACATGTCTCAATTGTCTCAAGACATAAAAATCCTTCTTTAACCTGTCTCTTCCCCTTCATCAACACTGATTGAAGTGGATTTAACAAGTGACATCAACAAGGGATCATAGCTTCACCTGGATTCAGACCTGGTCAGTCTATGTCAGGGGTGAAAGTAGATTTAATTTCTTACAGGTACGGGACACTTTTTATACTACAAAGATTACAGGCTAGCCTACTCTGCTGAAACTGACAAACAGATCAATAAAAATGATGTTGTCTGATCAATATAATTGGCCTAAGAAAAGGGGAGACACAAATACAATATGATGTCCTCCTGGAAATGATTGTCCAAAAACAAACAAAAGTGTCACTGACCCAATGATAAAGACAGGTAATATGCACACTGACTCAATGATAAAGACAGGTAATATGCACACTGACCCAATGATAAAGACAGGTAATCAATGCACACTGACCCAATGAAAAGACAGTAATTATGCCACAGCTGACCAATGATAAATGACAGGTAAATATGCAACTGACCTCAATGATAAAGACAGTGAATATGACACTGACCCAATGATAAAGACAGGTAATATGCACACTGACCTCAATGATAAAGACAGGTAATATGCACACTGACCCATGATAAAGACAGGTAATATGCACACTGACCAATGAAAAGACAGGGTATATGCACACTGACCCATGATAAAGACAGGTAATATGCACTGACTCACAGTTGGATAAAGCCAGGTAATATCAACTGACTAATGATAAAGACAAGTATATGCACACGACTCAATGATAAGACGGTAATATGCACACTGACCCAATGATAAAGACAGGTAATATGCACACTGACTCAATGATAAAGACAGGTAATATGCACACTGACCAAATGATAAAGACAGGTAATATGCACACTGTCTCAATGATAAGACAGGTAATATGCACACTGACCCAATGAGAAAGACAGGTAATATGCACACTCAATGGGGATATGGCAGATGTTCTCTGCTGGTGCCAATAAGATAGGCTACTGTTCGCTCAATTAAGTTAACAATGTTGATAACTCAAAGACAGATTGGAGTCGTTTCATTGTCATTTCTTTACAGCAATAGCCATTTCCTTTCCAAACTGTTTTTCCGCGATTGTATTTTTAAATATTGTGATATGCCTGGCTGGGTCTTTCTGCTTTTCACTGACAGTCGAAACTCAACAATCATCTACTTGGTATTTGCAACACGCGCTGCCAAAATTGTGGGCCCTTCTGACTGTAGGCAATGCAATTTAAAACAATCCACAACTTTTTTTAAAAGAAGCTAATGATCCTCTGTGTAGTAGCCTATTTTAAATGATTTTATTCAATTCTGTATAAACAGGAGTATGCTAATTAGGCTATATAATTTTAGCAATTTAATTCAATTTACTTTGGGGAAAGCTTCCCCTTGCCTTATGGACATGCTGCCTATGCTTTTTAATGTGGCATAAACACAACCAGTCATGATGTTTTCATCTGATTGTCAAACAATCACCTAACAAAGGCGCTCCTGTAGGCTACCCACACACACAATCATTTAGCATCCAAACCCCAACAGTGCACTGTGCACCTGCAGTTGGATGAATGGAAAGAGACATCGGTTACAAAACACCTAGGTGTACTGTAATGGCATTCTGCGGGTGTAATTAGGCCTACACTTGTAGCCTGAATTGATGCATCCACTGTTGTCCACGAGCTCCTTTGTCTCCTCTGCCACTCATCTCTGCCTTGTCGAGAGCATCTCTGCCACTCATCTCTGCCTTGTCGAGAGCATCTCTGCCACTCATCTCTACCTTGTCGAGAGCATCTCTGCCACTCATCTCTACCTTGTCGAGAGCATCTCTGCCACTCATCTCTGCCTTGTCGAGAGCATCTCTGCCACTCATCTCTGCCTTGTCGAGAGCATCTCTGCCACTCATCTAGGCTACCCACACACACAATCATTTAGCATCCAAACCCCAACAGTGCACTGGTCACCTGCAGTTGGATGAATGGAAAGAGACATCGGTTACAAAACACCTAGGTGTACTGTAATGGCATTCTGCGGGTGTAATTAGGCCTACACTTGTAGCCTGAATTGATGCATCCACTGTTGTCCACGAGCTCCTTTGTCTCCTCTGCCACTCATCTCTGCCTTGTCGAGAGCATCTCTGCCACTCATCTCTGCGCTTGTCGAGAGCATCTCTGCCACTCATCTCTTCCTTGTCAGAGCATCCTGCCACTCATCTCTACCTTGTCGAGAGCATCTCTGCCACTCATCCTGCCTTGTCGAGAGCATCTCTGCCTCACTCATCTCTGCCTTGTCGAGAGCATCTCTGCCACTCATCTCTGCCTTGTCGAGAGCATCTCTGCCACTCCATCTCTGCCTTGTCGAGAGCATCTCTGCCACTTCATCTCTGCCTTGGACACAATGTAAAGTGTTTTCCTCAAACCAAAACGCTAATTGGAGCGTTGTACCACCAGTTTCAGTCAATATTCATGCAGCTGATGTTAAATAATTTTGTAATAGCCTATAGTTTTTTGGGCATGTTGTATTAATTGCAATAAGCTCATGTTAAACCGTACCAGCTTACTTTTACACTCTTGCCTATGTCATGGAAAGAGCAGGTTTCCTACTGTTTGTACGCTCAGTGTATTTCATGGAAAAAAATGCACTGCTACTTAGCAGAGCTAAATGACATTCGTAATTATGTTCATGTGTCTATTGCAGTTACCATTACTCAGTCATTTGAAACACACAAGTGAATAACATGGATTATATGACAGTAGGTTAAGGAAATGTTGATCTTTCTTTCTTTCCCTCAATCCCTAGTCCCTCTTCTAGAGGGAATTTATGTACTCATCCATTACCGAATCCAAACCATCGGAGGGAGAGAGAGATAGAGGAAGAGAGAGAGGGGAGTTAGGAGAGAGATAGAGGGAGAGAGATAGAGGAAGATAGAGGAGGAGTTAGGGAGAGAGAGATGGAGGGAGAGAATAGAGGGAGAGACAGAGATAGAGGAAGATAGGGGGAGTTAGGGAGAGAGATAGGGAGAGAGAGGGGGAGTTAGAGAGAGAGATAGAGGAAGAGAGGGGGAGTTAGGGAGAGAGATAGACTGAGGAGAGAGATACAGTGGGAGGGAGAGAGAGATAGATAGAGGCTAGAGAGAAAGACAGAGAGAGAGATGACAGTGTAAGAGTTAGTGACGCTGTCATCCAGCCAGTCACTACAAGGACAGCCCCAGTATTGTCAGGGCCTGGGCTAACACACTGGAGCTAAGGACACCACTGTCCACAGATTGCAAGGATACTCACCGGATGGCCGCAGAACACACACACACACACACATGCGCGTACGCACGCACACACGCTCCTCACTCACTCACTCACTCATACCTCACTCCACTCACTCACTCAACTCACTCTCACTCACTCACTCACTCCACTCACTCACTCCACTCACTCACTCACTCACTCACTCATCACTCACTCACTCACTCACTCCCCACACACACACACACACACACACACACACACACACACACACACACACACACACACACACACACACACACAAAACCAACATATTATCATACATTACTGAGCTCCATTCTCTTCTCTCCTCTCTCTTCTCTTTCTCCACTCTACCCTCTCTCTTCTCTTCTTCCACTCTACCCTCCTCTCTTCTCTTTCTTCCACTCTACCCTCTCTCTTCTCTTTCTCCACTCTACCCTCTCTCTTCTCTTTCTCCACTCTACCCTCTCTCTTCTCTTTCTCCACTCTACCCTCTCTTCTCTTTCTCCACTCTACCCTCTCTCTTCTCTTTCTCCACTCTACCCTCTCTCTCTCTTTCTCACTCTCTTCTCTCATTTATCCTCACTCTATCTTTCTCTCTCTTTCCCTCTCCTTTCTCTGTCTGTTATGATTTATGCTGTGTTGTGTTGTGTAGTTGGATTGTAGTGGTTAATAGTGTTGTGTTATGTAGTGATGTGTAGTGTGGTGTGTAGTGTAGTGTAATGTAGTGTGGTGTTGTGCAGTGTAGTGGTTGTGTGGTGTAGTGTTGTGTTGTGTGGTTTTGTGCAGTTAGTGTGTTGTAGTGTAGGTTGTGTGGTTGTGCAGATGTAGGTAGTGGTGTGTGTTGTGCAGTGTAGTGTAGTTGTGTGGTGTGCAGTGTAGTGTAGTGTGTGTGGTGTTGGTGTTGTGCAGTGTAGTGTAGTGTGGTGTGGTGTGGTGTTGTGCAGTGTAGTTGTGTGTGGTGTTGTGCAGTGTAGTGTAGTGGGTGTAGTGTTGGTGTGTGTTGTGTTGGTGTTGTGTGGTGTTGTGCAGTGTAGTGTAGTGGGTGTGTGGTGTTGTGCAGTGTAGTGTGGTGTTGTGTGTTGTGTTGTTGTGTAGTGTAGTGTAGTGTGGTGTGGTGTTGTGCCAGTGTAGTGTAGTGTGGTGTGAGTGTGTGTAGTGTTGGTGTGGGGTGCGGTGTAGTGTAGTTGGTGTGGTGTTGTGCAGTGTAGTGTGGTGTGGTGTTTGTGCAGTGTAGTGTAGTGTAGTGTGGTGTGGTGTTGTGTTGTGTAGTGTAGTGTAGTGTGGTGTGGTGTTGTGCAGTGTAGTGTAGTGTGGCGTGGTGTTGTGCAGTGTAGTGTAGTGTGGTGTGGTGTTGTGTTGTGCAGTGTAGTGTAGTGTGGTGTGGTGTTGTGCAGTGTTGTAGTGTGTGTGGTGTTGTGTAGTGTAGTGTAGTGTGGTGTGGTGTTGTGCAGTGTAGTGTAGTGTGGTGTGGTGTTGTGCAGTGTAGTGTAGTGTGGTGTGGTGTTGTGCAGTGTAGTGTAGTGTAGATGTGGAGTGGTGTTGTGCAGTGTAGTGTAGTGTGGTGTGTGTTGTGCAGTGTAGTGTAGTGTGTGTGTGTTGTGTAGTGTAGTGTGGTGTGGTTTTGTGCAGTGTAGTGTAGTGTGTTGGTGGTGTTGTGCAGTTGTAGTGTAGTGTGGTGTGGTGTTGTGTAGTGTAGTGTGGTGTGGTGTTGTGCAGTGTATTGTTGTATTGGTGTGGTGTTGTGTTGTGTTAGTGAAAGTCAGTGAGTGTTATGGGGGTCAGAGGTCCATGGGGAGAGGGCTCTTACGTAACTCTATCAAACATTAACATGTCATTAACGTGGTACACACTGCTCTGCAACACACACAGACGCATCCACGCACACACATCCACGCACACAACACAGCATCAGTACAACAAAGGAGGAAATAAAATGGAAATAACAGAACAAAAACAGACAAACAAAGGAGAAACACATCCGTGTAGTTAGCCTATTTCCTCACATACTTAGAAAGTGAAAATGTGTATGTGTGTGGTGTGTTTGTGTGTGTGTGTGTGTGTGTGTGTGTGTGTTGTGTGTTGTGTGGTGTGTGTGTGTGTGGTGTGGTGTGTGTGTGTGTGTGTGGTGTGTGTGTTGTGTGTGTGTGTGATGTGTGTGTGGTGTGAGAGAGAGTGAGTCTGAGCTGTGTGACGAACATGGAAGAACATTTTCAATTAAGAAGAGTATAATGGATCTGGGCTGTTTTAATAATGCAGTTAACATTATTCCCATTACCACAGCTAGCGCCCCAGTTCAAAGGGTGTGTC
>NC_036845.1:11703560-11708560 GCF_002910315.2 Salvelinus sp. IW2-2015
TGTGTGTGTGTGTGTATTAGAATCTAACCAAAATGGAGTCATCAAGTGACTGTGTGCCAGGCCAATAGATCCCCTTTATTAGTGGAACCCAAACAGTGTGTGTGCATGTGTGTGTGTGTTTGGATGTGTTTAACGATAGTTGTGCTGACCAGAATTCCCCATAAGAATACCAAACAAACAAGAATTGGACCAACTAAGGACATTTTGTTAGTCCCCACAAGGTCAAATGCTATTTCTAGGGGGTTTAGGGTTAGGGTTAGAATTAGGGTTTAGCGTTAGGTTTAGGCGCTAGGGTAAGGTTTAGGAGCTAGGGTTAGGGTTAAGGTAAGGTTTTGGGGTTAGGATAAGGGTAAGGGTTTGGTGTTAGGAGCTAGGGTTAGGGTTAAGGTAAGGTTTTGGGGTTAGGGTAAGGGTAAGGGTTTGGTGTTAGGAGCTAGGGTTAGGGTTAAGGTAAGGTTTTGGGGTTAGGGTTAGGGTAAGGGTAAGGGTTTGGTGTTAGGAGCTAGGGTAAGTGTTAGGGTTAGGAGCTAGGGTTAGGGTTAAGGTAAGGTTTTGGGGTTAGAGTTAGGGTAAGGGTTAGAGTTCAGGGAAAACAGGATTTTGAATGGGACTGAATTGTGTGTCCCCACAAGGTTAGTTGAAGAAGACTGTGTGAGTATGTGAGTGTGTGTGTGTGTGTGTGTGTGCAGCCCATAGCAATCCCTTAAATATTTATACAGATGGAGATTCTCGTCCCTGATTCTCAGTCCAATTAAATCTGTCTTCAAAATTAATATTTGTGTTTGCATGTGTGTGTGTGTGTGTGTTTGTGTGTGCGTGAGTGTGTTTGTGTTTACACATACACATAATTACATACACAAATGTAGCAAAGCAACCCCCCACACACACCCAACCCACCCAAAGATCTCTATCTCATTCCCCATGAAGGCACTATGAATTAACTCCTCCATTTTATTCAGCAGCAAACTGGGCCGATTACCTCCTAGCGAGGATTTAAAACAGTCCCCTTTATCTCCGGGTTTCCTCAATTAGTGATGGCTGTTCCGATAAGCAGCAGCAGCCTGGGTGTCTGTCTGGGAGTCATGGGTCTCTGGGTGGGTGTGTGTCTGTCTGTCTGTCTGTCTGTCTGTCTGTCTGTCTGTCTGTCTGTCTGTCTGTCTGTCTGTCTGTCTGTCTGAAAGACAAGAGTCTCTGGCTGAATGTCTGTCTGTCTGTCTGTCTGTCTGAGAGACCTGGGTCTCTGGTGGGCTCTTAAAATACAAACCATCTGACCGCCACTAAAATACACCCGCCATTTTACACTGCTCAAGATGGGAATAGACACGCACACACATGCACGCTTAACAAAGTACAAACACCTACTCAATTACACAGTCCCATCTCTCTTTCTCCCCACTCTCTCTTTCCCTCTCCCCTCTTCCCACTCTCCCTCTGCTGCAGCAGTAGCAGGTTTTAATAGGAATTAGCAGAATAGTATTGTGATAGTGATTGAGTCTGGGTCCCTGGGGTTAGTGCAGGCCTCCGCATTGTTACCGGGCCTTGTAAATCTACTGTAATCCTCCCAGTGCAGGCCAGACACACACACACACACACACACACACACACACACACACACACACACACACACACACACAACACACACACACACACACACACACACACACACACACACACACACACACAGCTCGTAACCAGCCAATGCTTGAGCAGTCATGTTTAATCCACCAAACCCTTCACATTCCCCAGGACCTGACGGGAAGTTAGGACCCCAAAAACCTGCAGACTGTAACGTCACAATTCTCTATCATGCATCATTCACTTAGGGCTAAAGAACCAATGGAGATTCTTATGGCTGTAAGATTATTCCCAACGCTGTTACACGCTTTATAAAATCAGGTGTTTTAAGATAAAATATGATAATTTTCTATTCTTTAACAACCTAGGCGTAGTAGTAAGGACCTAGGATCAGGTCCCCCTGTCTATTCATTATAATCAACAAATCAACAAATTACCAAAACAGACTCTACACAGCAAATGATCCAGTGTAAATCAACACTGAGAGTGCTAAATTTAACACTGGTACAGTGTCTATATGGAGCCAAACTTGTTAGTGTTAAATTAACACTGAGAGTGCTAAATTCAACACTGGTACAGTGTCTATATGGAGCCAAACTTGTTAGTGTTAAATTAACACGCTGCTTAGTGTAAAGCCTTATTTGCATATTTCCCAGTGAAATGGCTGTATTTGTTAGTGACAGAGACATTTTCAGTCCTGTGGCCTCACCTAGTGATCCTTAGCAAGACAGATGTTTCATTCAAAAGTTTAAAAAAAATGTAACACAATACAACACGTATTTCGTAAGGCCTTCTTTTGAGGGCCTCGCTTTACACTAATACAGTGGCCTGAAACTCATGGTTTACAGGACACATCAGGCCAGCAAGTCACATTATGCGGGTTTGCAAAGTGATGTGTAATTCATATTGGAACCCAGCCAGAGTGGGGATATACAACGTTTGGAATTTTTATTCACCTGCTACCTGCATTCTGAATGACTGCCGGGCTGGGAAGACTAAGATATGGACTACCTAAACCATCTAAACTGGAACAACCATCTCAGTAATTGGTGCAATAAGTCCAAGTAACAGATTGGATTAGTTTAGAAAAATGTAGGTTATTTATATGTGAGTAGCATAAGATGAATTAATCATTTAATGTACATGCAAATTGGATATTCTAACAAACAATTAAAAAATGAACCTGCAATAGAGCATGCTGGGAAATATGAAAATGATGGATGTGGTTTAGGTTTAACACCAGTTTTTAACACCAACACAGAGGTTCAGGTGTTCATTTAACACATTAATCAACTCTAGAAATGTTAGACTGAAAAACAACCCCAGGTAACACTGGCCAATTTCCTGTGCAGATCAACGCTCACATACTGAACACTTCATGCATTCGGGCCCTGTGGAACGGCTCTCGTTTGTTGAATGAAGAGTGGACCAAGGCACAGCGTGGTAAGTGTTCATGATTCTTTTATTTCAAAAACACTCAAACAAAATAACAAACGTGAAAACGAAAGCGCACAGTTCTGTCAGGCAGAAACACTAAACAGAAAACAAGATCCCACAAAACCCAAAAGGAAAATGACATCTTAATTTGACCAGTTTCTTACATGAGGAAAATGATCCTGCAGCAACAGGACGTGTGAATTATTATGTGGATTATAATTCATGGACATTTTTGTCATGGTTGATACATTTTTCTATAGGGCAAATAAAGTCTGACATTTCCAAGTGGAAATTACAAACTTCAGAAGCCTTTTCAAACCTTGAATTCACTTCAAATGTGCATTTCCAGCTGTGTGAGAAAATGACTTGCAGCAACTGAATGATCCCATGTATACAAGTACACATATATTTCTGGTGGTTACTAGCCAAATGTGGAATAAACAGAAAAACATAACCACTATACTGTAGGATCAAATTCGCGCACATACACAGATTGGCTAGGTGAGTTCACACTGAGAAATTATATATCCCCAGCTTTGTCAAGCATACACTTTATATAGTATTTTCATTTGGATGCGCAGGGAGAACAGACGTCCCTCTCCAGAGCACAGTAGACACATCTGAGAAAATACAGATTTCTATAAAGAACTAAAATTGCATTGTGGTGCACTGAACAACCCAGTAGAATCTATTACAATACCAGTCGAATGTCTGGAGTCTTCACTGGCTCTGCAGCACACACCGTACACAGGTGGCATCCGGCATGGAACACACACACACACACACACACACACACACACCCACCACACACCACACACACACACACACCACACACACACACACACACACACACACACACACACACAACACACACACACACACACACACACACACACCACACACACACACACACACACACACAAAGGTGTATACTCACATGGACGGAAACACATAGACACAAATAGTATACGCATAAAAACACACGTGGACACACACATTTTACTTTCTAAAATATGGAGTATGCCCTCAACATCTGTGAGGCTGAATCCCAGCTGTGCACCAAACTCACCAGCTATGCACCCTGGGTTAATGTGTGTGTGTTCAGAGTAGGTCAATACTGATATCTCAGGGCATCTGTCAAGCATCCAATATAGCACAAGGGACCATCTAGCCTGTGAGTATCAACTGAACCCACAATGGCCTTGACTTGGATTTAGACCACATGTGGCCTTAAATTAGGAATATACAGGTATAATTTAACACAAACTATATGCCTTCCCCAACCCCAGCCAGATGCCTGTTGTATAACACAGGGTTAGACACAAACACCAACCCCAGCCAGATGCCTGTTGTAACACAGGGTTAGACACAAACACCAACCCCAGCCAGATGCCTGTTGTAACACAGGTTAGACACAAACACCAACCCCAGCCAGATGCCTGTTGTAACACAGGGTTAGACACAAACACCAACCCCAGCCAGATGCCTGTTGTAACACAGGGTTAGACAACAAACCACCAACCCCAGCCATGTATAATATGAGACTACATCCAATCAATATCCACTACTACAGGACACTGATTTGTGTCTGTTTTAATGTCTGTTGCCTGTCTGATACAGTATAGACCTGCTGCACCACTAGCCCTCAGCCCCCAGCCCTCAGTCCTCAGCCCCAGCCCTCTGCCCCCAGCTCACAGCCCTCAGCCTCTGCCCTCAGTCCTCAGGCCCCCAGCCTCTTGCCCCCAGCTCACAGGCCCTCAGCCCCTCTGCCCTCAGCCCTCAGCCCCACAGCCCTGCCCCCAGCTCACAGCCCTCTGCCCTCAGCCCCAGCCCTCTGCCCCCAGCTCACAGCCCTCTGCCCTCAGACCCAGCCCTCTGCCCCAGCTCACAGCCCTCTGCCCTCAGACCCCACCCTCAGCCCTCAGCCCAGCCCTCTGCCCTCAGACCCCAGCCCTCAGCCCTCAGCCCTCAGACCCAAGCCCTCAGCC